>NC_086119.1:2238125-2599835 GCF_963921235.1 Mobula hypostoma | reverse complement strand
AGAGCGGGGAGGGAGAGCGGGGAGGGAGAGCGGGGAGGGAGAGCGGGGGAGCGGGAGGGAGAGCGGGGAGGGAGAGCGGGGAGGGAGAGCGGGGAGGGGGAGGGAGAGCGGGGAGGGGGAGGGAGAGCGGGGAGGGGGAGGGAGAGCGGGGAGGGGGAGGGAGAGCGGGGAGGGGGAGGGAGAGCGGGGAGGGGGAGGGAGAGCGGGGAGAGGGGGAGGGAGAGCGGGGAGGGGGAGGGAGAGCGGGGAGGGGGAGGGAGAGCGGGGAGGGGGAGGGAGAGCGGGGAGGGGGAGGGAGAGCGGGGAGGGGGAGGGAGAGCGGGGAGGGGGGGGGGGAGAGCGGGGGGGGAGGGAGAGCGGGGGGGAGGGAGAGCGGGGGGGAGGGAGAGCGGGGAGGGAGAGCGGGGAGGGAGAGCGGGGAGGGAGAGCGGGGAGGGAGAGCGGGGAGGGAGAGCGGGGAGGGAGAGCGGAGAGCGGGGAGGGAGAGCGAGGGAGGGAGAGCGGGGAGGGGGAGGGAGAGCGGGGAGGGGGAGGGAGAGCGGGGAGGGGGAGGGAGAGCGGGGAGGGAGAGCGGGGAGGGAGAGCGGGGAGGGAGAGCGGGGAGGGAGAGCGGGGAGGGAGAGCGGGGAGGGAGAGCGGGGAGGGAGAGCGGGGAGGGAGAGCGGGGAGGGGGGAGAGCGGGGAGCGGGGAGGGGGAGGGAGAGCGGGGAGGGGGAGGGAGAGCGGGGAGGGAGAGCGGGGAGGGGAGGGAGAGCGGGGAGGGAGAGCGGGGAGGGGGAGGGAGAGCGGGGAGGGAGAGCGGGGAGGGAGAGCGGGGAGGGAGAGGGGGAGGGAGAGCGGGGAGGGGGAGGGAGAGCGGGGAGGGAGAGGGGGAGGGAGAGCGGGGAGGGAGAGCGGGGAGGGAGAGCGGGGAGGGAGAGGGGAGGGAGAGCGGGGAGGGAGAGCGGGGGGAGGGAGAGCGGGGAGGGGGAGGGAGAGCGGGGAGGGGGAGGGGAGCGGGGAGCGGGGAGGGAGAGCGGGGGGGGGGAGAGCGGGGAGGGGGAGGGGAGCGGGAGAGCGGGGAGGGAGAGCGGGGAGGGAGAGCGGGGAGGGGGAGGGAGAGCGGGGAGGGAGGGGAGGGAGAGCGGGGAGGGAGAGCGGGAGGGGGAGCGGGGAGGGAGCGGGGAGGGGGAGGGAGAGCGGGGAGGGAGAGCGGGGAGGGAGAGCGGGAGGGAGAGCGGGGAGGGAGAGCGGGGAGGGAGAGCGGGGAGGGGGAGAGCGGGGAGGGGGAGGGAGAGCGGGGAGGGAGAGCGGGGAGGGGGAGGGAGAGCGGGGAGGGAGAGCGGGGAGGGAGAGCGGGGAGGGAGAGCGGGGAGGGAGAGCGGGGAGGGAGAGCGGGGGGGAGAGGGGGAGGGAGAGCGGGGAGGGAGAGCGGGAGAGGGGGAGGGAGAGCGGGGGGGAGGGAGAGCGGGGAGGGGAGCGGGGAGGGAGAGCGGGGAGGGGAGGGAGAGCGGGGAGGGGGAGGGAGAGCGGGGAGGGGGAGGGAGAGCGGGGAGGGAGAGGGGGAGGGAGAGCGGGGAGGGAGAGCGGGGAGGGGGAGGGAGAGCGGGGAGGGGGGGAGAGCGGGGAGGGGGAGGGAGAGCGGGGAGGGAGAGCGGGAGAGCGGGGAGAGCGGGGAGGGAGAGCGGGGAGGGAGAGCGGGGAGGGAGAGCGGGGAGGGGGAGGGAGAGCGGGGAGGGAGAGCGGGAGGGAGGAGGGAGAGCGGGGAGGGAGAGCGGGGGGGGAGGGAGCGGGAGGGAGAGCGGGGAGGGAGAGCGGGGGGGAGAGCGGGGAGGGAGAGAGCGGGGAGGGAGAGCGGGGAGGGAGAGCGGGGAGGGGGAGGGAGAGCGGGGAGGGGGAGAGCGGGGAGGGGAGAGCGGGGAGGGAGAGCGGGGAGGGAGAGCGGGAGAGCGGGGAGGGAGAGCGGGGAGGGAGAGGGGGAGGGAGAGCGGGGAGGGAGAGCGGGGGGGAGAGGGAGAGCGGGGAGGGAGAGCGGGGAGGGGGGAGGGAGAGCGGGGAGGGGGAGGGAGAGCGGGGAGGGGGAGGGAGAGCGGGGAGCGGGGAGGGAGAGCGGGGAGGGAGGCGAGAGCGGGGAGGGGGAGGGAGAGCGGGGAGGGGGCGGGGAGGGAGAGCGGGGAGGGGGAGGGGGCGGGGAGAGGGGGAGGGAGAGCGGGGAGGGGAGCGGGGAGGGAGAGCGGGGAGGGAGAGGGGAGGGGAGCGGGGAGGGGAGAGGGAGAGCGGGGAGCGGGGAGGGAGAGCGGGGAGGGAGAGCGGGGAGGGAGAGCGGGGAGGGAGAGCGGGGAGGGAGAGCGGGGAGGGAGAGCGGGGAGGGGGAGGGAGAGCGGGGAGGGGGAGGGAGAGCGGGGAGGGGGAGGGAGAGCGGGGAGGAGGGAGAGGGAGAGCGGGGAGGGAGAGCGGGGAGGGAGAGCGGGGAGAGGGGAGGGAGAGCGGGGAGCGGGGAGGGAGAGCGGGGAGGGAGAGCGGGAGGGGGAGGGAGAGCGGGGAGGGGGAGGGAGAGCGGGGAGAGGGGAGGGAGAGCGGGGAGGGGGAGGGAGAGCGGGGAGCGGGGAGGGGAGCGGGGAGGGAGAGCGGGGAGAGGGGGAGGGAGAGCGGGGAGGGGAGGGGAGGGGAGGGGGGGGAGGCGGGGAGGGGAGGGGAGGGAGGGGAGGGGAGGGAGAGCGGGGAGGGGGAGGGAGAGCGGGGAGGGGGAGGGAGAGCGGGGAGGGGATGGAGAGCGGGGAGGGGATGGAGAGCGGGGAGGGGATGGAGAGCGGGGAGGGGAGAGGGAGAGCGGGGAGGGAGGGAGGGAGAGCGGGGAGGGGGAGGGGAGGGAGAGCGGGGAGGGAGAGGGAGAGCGGGGAGGGGGAGGGAGAGCGGGGAGAGCGGGGAGGGGAGGGAGAGCGGGGAGGGGGAGGGAGAGCGGGGAGGGGGAGGGAGAGCGGGGGGGAGAGGGGGAGGGAGAGCGGGGAGGGAGAGCGGGAGGGGAGGGGGAGGGAGAGCGGGGAGGGGGAGGGAGAGCGGGGAGGGGGAGGGAGAGCGGGGAGGGGGAGGGAGAGCGGGGAGGGGGAGGGGAGCGGGGAGGGGGAGGGAGAGCGGGGAGGGGGAGGGAGAGCGGGGAGGGGGAGGGAGAGCGGGGAGGGGGAGAGGGAGAGCGGAGAGCGGGGGAGGGAGAGCGGGGAGCGGGGAGGGAGAGCGGGGAGGGAGAGCGGGGAGGGAGAGCGGGGAGGGAGAGCGGGGAGGGAGAGCGGGGAGGGAGAGCGGGGAGGGAGAGCGGGGAGGGAGAGCGGGGAGGGGGAGGGAGAGCGGGGAGGGGGAGGGAGAGCGGGGAGGGGGAGGGAGAGCGGGGAGGGGGAGGGAGAGCGGGGAGGGGGAGGGAGAGCGGGGAGGGGGAGGGAGAGCGGGGAGGGGGAGGGAGAGCGGGGAGGGAGAGCGGGGAGGGAGAGCGGGGAGGGAGAGCGGGGAGGGAGAGCGGGGAGGGAGAGCGGGGAGGGAGAGCGGGGAGGGAGAGCGGGGAGGGAGAGCGGGGAGGGAGAGCGGGGAGGGGGAGGGAGAGCGGGGAGGGGGAGGGAGAGCGGGGAGGGGAGGGAGAGCGGGGAGGGAGAGCGGGGAGGGGGAGGGAGAGCGGGGAGGGGGAGGGAGAGCGGGGAGGGGGAGGGAGAGCGGGGAGGGGGAGGGAGAGCGGGGAGGGGGAGGGAGAGCGGGGAGGGGGAGGGAGAGCGGGGAGGGGGAGGGAAAGCAGGGGCGGGGAAAGCAGGGGCGGGGAAAGCAGGGGCGGGGAAAGCAGGGGCGGGGAAAGCAGGGGCGGGGAAAGCAGGGGCGGGGAAAGCAGGGGCGGGGAAAGCAGGGGCGGGGAGGGAGAGCGGGGAGGGGCGAGGGAGAGCGGGGAGGGGGAGGGAGAGCGGGGAGGGGGAGGGAGAGCGGGGAGGGGGAGGGAGAGCGGGGAGGGGGAGGGAGAGCGGGGGCGGGGGGGGAGAGCGGGGGCGGGGGGGAGAGCGGGGGCGGGGGGGAGAGCGGGGGCGGGGGGAGAGCGGGGGCGGGGGGAGAGCGGGGCGGGGGAGAGCGGGGCGGGGGAGAGCGGGGCGGGGGAGAGCGGGGCGGGGGAGAGCGGGGCGGGGGGGAGGGAGAGCGGGGAGGGGGAGGGAGAGCAGGGGCGGGGAAAGCAGGGGCGGGGGGAGAGCGGGGAGGGGCGAGGGAGAGCGGGGAGGGGCGAGGGAGAGCGGAGAGGGGCGAGGGAGAGTGGGATGAGGAAGAGCAGCCTCACCAAGGACTTGTCAACTACAACACAATGTCCGAACTTGTTGGCACATGATAAAATAGGCCATAGTCAGCATAATTCCTTTAAGAGAATATCTTGCTTGACAAATTTGTTGGAATTCTTTGAAGAAGTAACAAGCAGGCTAGACAAAGGAGAATCGGTTGAAGTTGCGTACTTCGATTTTCAGAAGACCTTTGACAAGGTGCCACACGTGAGGCTATTTAACAAGCTACGAGCCCATGGTATGACAGGGAAGATTCCAGCATGGATAAAGCAGTGGCTGACTGGCAGGAGGCAAAGAGTGGGAATAAAGGTGCCTTTTCTGATTGGGGGCAGTAACTAGTGGTGTTCCATAGGGGTCTGTGTTGGGACCAATTCTTTTTATGTTATATGTCAATGACTTCAATGACGGAATTGATGGCTTTGCTGCCAAGTTTGCAGATGATACGAAGATAGGTGGAGAGGTAGGTAGTTTTGAGGAAGTAGAGAAGCCACAGAAGGACTGAGACAGGTTCGGAGAACAAGCAGAGAAGTGGCTGATGGAATACCATGCCGGGAGTGTATAATCATGCACTTTGGTAGAGGAAATTAAAAGGTAGACTATTAACTAAATGAAGAGAAAATAGAAAAAAAACTGAGGTGCAGAGGGAGAGAGGAGACCCTGTGCAGGATTCTCTAAAGGTTCATTTGCAGGTTGAGTCCGTGGTGAGGAAGGCAAACTCGATGTTAGCATTCATTTTGAGAGGACTAGAATATAAAAGCAAGGATTTAATGTTGCGGCTTTATAAAGCACTGGAGAGAACTCACTTGGAGAACTAAGAGCAGTTTTGGACCCCTTAGCTTAGAAAAGGTGTGCTGAAACTATAGAGGGTTCAAAAGAGGTTCATAGAAATGATTCAAGGATTGAACTGCTTGTCACATGAAGAGTATTTGATGGCTCTGGGCCTGTAGTCACTAGAATTCAGAAGAATGAGGGGTGACCTCATTGAAACTTATCGAATAGTGAAAGGCCTTGACAGAGTGGATGTGAAGAGGATGTTTCCTGTATTGGGAGAGTCTAAGACCAGAGGACACAGCCTCAAAATAGAGGGGCATCCTTTCAGAATGGAGATTAGGAGGAATTTCTTTGGCCAGAGACTGGTGAATCTGGGAATTTGTTAGCACATGTGATAGTGGAGGCCAAGTCTTTATGGATAGTTATGGCAGAGGTTAATAGATTTTTGATTAGTCAGGGCATGAAGGGATACCGGGAGAAGGCAGGAGACTGGGGCTGAGAGGAAAAATGGATCAGCCATGATGAAGTGGCAGAGCAGACTCGATGGGCCAAATGGCATAATTCCACTCCTATATCTTAAGGTCTCGTGATCTTTTTTACCACCCTGTCTACCTGTGATGCCACTTTCAAGAAGCTATCCACTTGTACTGTTCGGTCTTGCTGTTCCATTACACTGACCATTCAAAGTACAAGGCCTACACTGGCTTGACTTTCCTAAATGCATCAGCTCACACTTACAACAAATACAGATGGGCCCAGGACTCTAGTGGTTCTGAAGGTGCCCAGGCAAGTTGAGAAGTTGGGAACTAGATAGTCGACAGTATGTCCATCATTCAAACACAACCCCAGCCACCCCCACCCCACCCCTACCTTCAGCTGAAGTATGTCACTCTCATGGGCTGGCCACACCTTCAGGATGAGGCCGGTCCTGATGTCCAGCAGGTAAATGTACCCCGAGGAAAAGCCCACGGCCACCGAACGTCCACTGGGGCTGACGGACATACAGCGGATTAGTCCAGCACTGGCGTTCATCCCGAGCCGAAACTCATGCTGCCAGGGAACGACATACTCATCAGTCTACCATGTCCTACAGCACACCCCTTCCCCGGCCAAGGAGTTCCAAAAGACTAGAAACAATTCCCAAAAAAGTCCAACCTCCCCTCCCTATGCACCATCCAACCTCCCCTTCATCCCACCTCCCCATCCAACCTCCCCTTCATCCCACCTCCCCGTCCAACCTCCCCTCCTTTCGCACCATCTCACCTCCCCATCCAACCTCCCCTCCCTACGCACCATCCCACCTCCCCATCCAACCTCCCCTCCCTACGCACCATCCCACCTCCCCATCCAACCTCCCCTCCCTACGCACCATCCCACCTCCCCCTCCAACCTCGCGTCCCTAGGCACCATCCCACCTCCCCCTACATCCTCCCCTCCCTACGCACCATCCCACCTCCCCATCCAACCTCCCCTCCCTACGCACCATCCCACCTCCCCATCCAACCTCCCCTTCATCCCACCTCCCCGTCCAACCTCCCCTTCATCCCACCTCCCCTCCATCCCACCTCCCCGTCCAACCTCCCCTCCCTACGCACCATCCCACCTCCCCTTCATCCCACCTCCCCATCCAACCTCCCCTTCCTATGCACCATCCCCAACACCACCCGCATCCTCCGTCCCACCCACTTTTTAAACAAAACTATAAAAGTTTATTTGCATGACAAATGCACAAAGTACAAACATTCATTATTTATAAGGCAGTGAATAATTCACATTCAGATATGATTACTACAGTCAATACTGAGGGGCCCACCACTACCGGAAATTCCCCACTGTACCCAACGTGACAGCATGCTCCCTCTCCAAGGACAGCCGGACACGAACACACCCCCACAGTGTGACCCTCCCTCGGTACCACCCCTCCCACAGGGTGACCCTCCCTCGGTACCACCCCTCCCATGGCGTGACCCTCCCTCGGTACTACCTGCAGTCCGGGTTTGCGGGGGTCGATGAAGTGAAGCACAGAGTCTGACGTTCCCACCAGGAGGCTGCAGTGAGGGGAGGGCATGGCTGTCAGAGCTGTGATCGGATTCCGGGAATCAAAACCATCGAATACCCGGATCGACTTTCCTGGAAAACACAAGTGTCAGAGCTGGGGGGGGGAGTGGAAACTACTGTGGGACCAGGTGGGAGGGGGAGACACTGGTGTTGGATCGGGAATTGGTGGGACCACCGATCTGCAGGGGGTGGGGTGGCAGGCCTGGTGACTTCCCCACCCCAGCAAAGGAAGATGTGGGGGTGGTGACCACTCTCCCCCCTACCCCGCCCCCCATAGCTCCCAGCCCACTGGGTGGCCCCCGTACGGGTGTTACCCCCCCCCCGCAGGTACGCAAGGCTCCCACCAGGTGTCTCCTCACCGTGAGCTCCCGGGGTGGGGCTGCCCCAGCAAGGTTCAGTCCCCCAGGGTGAGCAGGTTTGACACTAGTGGGTATACGTTGAAGGGAAGGGTTCAGGTTGGTAAGGGGATGCGTAGGTAAGGGGACCCCAGTCACTTTTTTGTACACTTTAGAAATTTTCCAACTGTCTTTGGTGACATACCAAGTCTCTTCAAATTCCTGATGAAATACAGACACTGTCACGAGTCCTTTTTAACTACATCGATATGTTGGGCCCAGGATAGATCTTTAGACATGTTGATGCCCAGGGAATTGTAACTGCTCACCCTTTCCACTGCTAATCTCTCCACGTGGAGAAGGTGGGAATCTTCTCCTACCTTCTGCACATCCATTACAACAAAGCCCTTTCAGGCTGTGGGGACCTCTTTTCTTCACTTCACTCTACAGGTAGAGTCAAAGTGAAGTACAGCACAGAAACAGGCCCTTTGGCCCATCTAGTCCATGCCAAAAGCATTTAAACTGCCTCGTCCCATTGATCTGCACCAGGACCCAAGCCCTCTATACCTATCCAAACTTTGCTTAAACATTGAACTCGAGCTCGCCACCACCCCTTGAGCTGGCATGACCCTCTGAGTGAAGAAGTTTCTCGTCATGTTCCCCCAAACTTTTCACCTTTCACCCTTACCCACGACCTCTGGTTGTAGTCCCATCCAACCTGAGTGGAAAAAAACCTGCTTGCATTTACCCTGTCTATACCCCTCATAATTTTGTGTACCTCTATCAAATCTCCCCTCAATCTTTTATGAAGTCCCAACCTATTCAATCTTCCCTTTTAATTCAGTTCCTCCAGACTGGTAACATCCTTTTCTATTTTCTCTGCACTCTTTCAATCTTATTCATATCTTTCCTGTAGGTAGGTGACCAAGACGGCACAATATATTCCAAATTGGGCCTCACCAACGTCTTATACAATTTCAAAAGAACATCCCAACTCTTGTACTCAATACATTGATTTATGAAGGCCAATGTACCAAAAGCTTTCTTTATGAACCTATCTACCTCTGACTCCACTTTCAACAAATTACGGATCTGTATTCTCAAATCTCTTTGTTCTACCGCACTCCTCAGTGCCCTACCATTCACTGTGTAAGACCTACCCTGGTTGGCCCTACAGAAGTGCAACACTTCACATTTGTCTGCATTAAGTTCCATTTGCCATTTTTCTGTCCATTTTTCCAGCTGGTCTAGATCCCTCTGCAAGCCATGACAGCCTTTCATGCTGTCTACTACAGCCCGAAATCCAGCATAACACGGTGTCAAAGAGACTCTGGGGGTTCTGGGGCGGGGGGGTGACATCGAGGAACATGGGGCAAAAGAACAGAGATTGGTCTGAAAGGCCTGCTCCTGCCTGACCCCCCTCCCCAGGCCAGGAGTCTCACCTGTGAAATGGTCTCAGATGTGGATAGTCCAATTACCCTACCCCCCACCCCCTCCCCAGATGGGGGTCTCACCTGTGAAAGGGTCCCAGATGTGGATGGTTCCATCACAGCTGGCCACTTGCTGTAGGGTGTCCAGATGTTGTGTTGCGAAGACGGGGCGGCGGTGCTGGGCATAGGTGAGGCGGGGGCCCACGGCGTCGTTCCCATCCCCCCGGTTGTAGAGGGGCCACAGGCGCACGGTCCGGTCGCGACCAGCGCTCAGGAAGAAGTCTTCAGCGGGGAGGGGGCAGAGAGCACGAACGGCACTGGTGTGACCGCGGAAACACTGCAGGGGGATCTGATGGAAGTGGCAGCAGTGGTCTTGGTGCGCCCGGCCCACCTCGTATTGCCAGTGCGCCAGCCAGTTGCCGTCCAGCCAGCGGCCGCTCCGAACCAGCTCCTGTTTCAGGCCGCCAGGCTCGTGGGGAGGGGCCGCTCGTGACCCCGAAGCCACCCCTGCTCCCCGCCAGCCCGCGGAACCCCACGCCACCTCAATCCGGTTGCCCACAACGCCGCTGCCGAAGATGCCGCTCTGCCCGTCTTCAGCTCCCGCACCCCACCACAAAGGGGACTGGCTGGCGTCCGGCGAGGGTGGGGTGGGGCAGGTGCTGACCTCCTCCTGGTAGCGGGTGGCAAGGGCCCGCACCCACCCATCATCCCACCGCGGCTGCTGGGAGGGGCTGTCTCCTGCAGTAGAGCAAAGGGCAGGGCTAGTTCAGGGGTAAGACCACCTCCATGCCACAACACTGCCCAATCCTTCCAACCCAACACCCACTTGACCCCACCCAGTGGGAACACAGACTCCTCTCCCCCCCCCAATACTTCAATCTTCCCTTCCCCAGCCTGCCACCCAATCCAACATGACCCTCTCACCCTGCTCTCTACCATCGGATATAAGAGCAGAATTAGGCCAATCGGCCCATTGATGCTCTGTCATCCCATCACGGTTGATGTATTTTCCCTCTCGACCCACTCTCCTGCCGTCTCCCCTTTAAAAACCCTGCCTCATCAAGAACATATCAAACTCCGCTTTAAACATACCAATGTCTTCCCCTCCACCGCCATCTCTGGAAATTAATTCCACCCACTCAACACCCTCTGGCGAAAGAAATTCTTCCTCACTTCTTTTCTAAAGGGATATCCCTCTATTCTAAGGCTGTGAAAACAGGACACAACAGATCCCGCCCACACAAACCCAGGACAGGACAGGTACAACCCACACTGACCCAGAACAAGTACCGGCCACATTGATCCAGGAGCAGGCAGGGACCACTCACACCTACTTTAAATGTACCCAATGACATGGTGTCCACAGCCATTGTGGCAATGAATTCCACAGATTCACCACCCTCGGGCTACGAAAATTCCTCCTCCTCTCTGTTCTAACGGGGCATCCTTATATTCTGAGTCTGTGTCCTCTGGTCCTAGACTCTCCCACTACAGGAAACATCCTCTTCACACCCACTCTATCTGTGTCCTCTGGTCCTAGACTCCCCCACTACAGGAAACATCCTCTCCACACCCACTCTATCTGTGTCCTCTGGTCCTAGACTCCCCCACTACAGGAAACATCCTCTCCACACCCACTCTATCTGTGTCCTCTGGTCCTAGAGTCTCCCACTACAGGAAACATCCTCTCCACATCCACTCTTTCCAGGCCTTTCAATCTCCAATAGGTTTCAATGAGATCTCCCTCATTGTTCTGAACTCCAGTGAATACAGGTCCAGAGTTATGAAACGCACCTTTTAACCTTTTCATTCCTAGAATCATTCCCATGAACCTCCACTGGACACTCTCAAATGCCAGCTCATCCTTTCCATATGGTGTCCATAACTGACCACAATACACCCAATGGGGTCTGATCAATGCCTTCTAAACTCTCAGCATTACACCCTTGCTCTTATTTAATCCCTCCCCCCACTCCCCCACGCATCTCACTGAGGGGGCCCACCATTACCCTGTCCTATCCTGCAACCATTCTTCCCCAGCTCTCCAACCAAGACTCTCCCAGCACCCTACCGATCAGACAGTTGAAGAGGACGTAGGCAGAGTAGGCCATCTCCGGGCTGAACGTCTCCTCAAGCTCCTCGAGGGCTGCAAGATCCCAGCCTCCTCCAAGCTCTGTCTCGGACACTCCTGCCCAGTCCTGGGCATCTGCGCTCAGCCCCAGCTGCAGGGAACAGCACAAAACTCAGCAAGGTCACCAGCAGAGATTTACCAGGATGCTGCCCGGATTGGAGAGGGTGCAGAGGAGATTCACCAGGATGCTGCCTGGATTAGAGAGGGTGCAGAGGAGATTCACCAGGATGCTGCCTGGATTAGAGAGGGTGGTTTATGAGGACAGGTTGAGCGAGCTAGGGTTTTTCTCTTTGGAGAGGAGAATAAGAGGCAACTTGTTGGAGGTGTACAAGATGATAAGAGGCGTAGATCGAGTGGACAGCCAGAGATTTTTCCCCCCAGGACAGAAATGTCTAATACCAGGGGACATCATTTTAAGGCGTTGGAGCTAAGTATAGGGGGAGGTGTCGGAGGTAGGATTTTTACACAGACAGCGGAGGGTGCGTAGAACATGTTGCCAGGGGTGGTGGAATATAGGGGCATTTAAGAGACTCTTAGATAGGACCATGGATGATGGAAAAAAGAAGGGCTATTTGGGAGGGAAGGGTTAGATCGGTCTTGGAGTAAGTTAAAAAGTCAGCACAAGATTGTGGGCTGAAGGGCCTGAACTGTGCTGTAATGTTCCATGGACCATTTAACATAGGAGCTGAATGAGGGCATTTGGCCCATCAAGTCAGCTCTGCCATTCCATCATGGCTGATTTATTATCCCTGCCAACTCTATATTCGTGCCCTCTCTCTGTAATCTTCAACATCCTTAAAAATAAAGAACCTACCAAGCTCCACCTTAAATATACCCAATGACTTGACCTCCACAGCCGTCCGTGGCAATGAATTCCACAGATTCACCAGCCTCTGGCTAAAGAAGCTTCTCTACATCTCTGTTCTAAATGGACGTCCCTCTATTCTGAGGCTGAGCCCCCTGGTCCTGAGCTCCCCCAGTACAGGAAACATCCTCTCCACACCCACTCTATCCAGGTCTTTCATGAGATCCCCCTCATCCTTCTAAACTCCAGTGAGTACAGGGACAGAGCCATCCTATGCTCCTCATAGGTTAACCCTTTCTTTCCCAGAATCATTCTCGTCAACCTCTTCTGTACCTTCTCCAATCCCAGCATATCTTCTCTTCGATAGGGACCTAAATTTGCTCACAATGATCCAAGTACAGTCTGACCAATGCTTTATAAAGCCTCAGCATCACATCCTTGCTTTTGTATTCTAGTCCTCTTGAAATGAATGCTAAATTTGCATTTGCCTTCCTTACCACCGACTCAACCTGCAAGTTAACCTTTAAGATTCTTGCACAAGGATTCCCATGTCCTTCTGCACCTCAGATTTTTAAATTTTCTCCCCATTTGGAAAATAGTCCACACCTTCATTCCACCCGCAAAAGTGCATCACCATACACTTCCCAACACTGTATTCCATCTGCTATTTCTTTGCCCATTCTCCTAATCTGTCTAAGTCCTTCTGTAGCCTCTCTACATCCTCAGGACTACCTGCCCCTCCACCTATTTTCATATCACCTGCAAACTTGGCCACTAAGCCAACAATTCCTTCATCCAAATCATGACATATAACGTGAAAGGAAGTAGTCCTAACATCGACCCCTGCGGAACACCAGTAGTCACCAGCAGCCAAACAGAAAAGGCTCCTTTCATTCCCACTTTTTGCCTCCTGACAATCAGCCAATGCTCTATCTATGCAAGTATCTTCCCTCTTATACCATGGGCTCGTATCATGTTAAGCAGCCTCATGTGTGGCACATCAAAGGCCTTCTGAAAATCCAAATGAACAACATCCACCGTCTATCTGGCCTGTTATTTTGTCAAAGAATTCCAACAGATTTGTCAAGCAAGATATTCCCTTGAGGAAACCATGCTGACTTTGGCTCATTTTATCATGTGCCTCCAAATACCCCAAAACCTCATCCTAAGTAATGGACTCTAACATCTTTCCAACCACTGAAGTCAGGCTAACTGGCCTATGATTTCCTTTCTTCTGCTCCCCTCTCTTCTTGAAGAGTGGAGTGACGTGCAATTTTCCAGTCGAGAACCATTCTAGAACCTCATGATTCATGTAAAAAAATCATTGCTAATGCCTCCAGATTCTCTTGAGCCACGTCATTCAGAACCACGGTATGTAGACAACCTGATCCAGGTGACTGATCCACCTTCAGACCTTTCAGCTTTCGAAACACCTTCTGGTCTTCCACGGGCACTACCCCATCCCCAGGACCAATGACAGAGGGAGCACCCGCCACCTCTGGATCCAGGACCCGTCCCACAGCCAGAGCACGAGCCTGCTGGGCTGTGCCCATCTCCACACCTTTGTCACCCTCCTTGGAACCAGCACGAGGAGAGTCCCCAACTTCCTTACGTCCTGGGACACAGTCCCTGTGATCAGCTGCTCAGGATGGTGATCCCAGGCTATGTGGTTCCCCTTGTGGACAAGATGCCCCTCAGCAGGGCACTTAGCCTCGACTGAGGCAACAATCTGGGAAACTAATCGGACCGGTGACGCTGTACCCACAGGCGATCCACGTTCTCCAGGACTTTGCCTCTCCCCGGGGAATACGTGCTCCGAGTGTACACTCAGCTGAGGGAAGCCTGCCTCCCCACACCGTCCCTCTGCAGTGGCGCCGCTCACCAGCTGCGAGGGCGCATCTCAGGAGATGCCACCCCAGCACAGGGCCTCTGTATGCCAAGGCTATCCTCCGGCTCCGCGGTGACATACTCCGCGCAGACGGCCTTTACCGCTCCTCTTGCAGCCCCTGATTTCCGGACTCCGGGGACACGACCCTCCGCCATTTCGGGCAGCAGAAATGCTGAGGAACGCTGATCTCCATTTCAGAGGTGTCCCCAGTCTCCGGCATCATATCCCTCCCCCGACTTCATCAGGGTCTTGCTGGATTTCCGGAGCCACGGGACTCTCCGGGTCAGTTCAACAAAATAGCCTGCTCCTTCTTCCCAATGTCCCGAACTCCTTCCAGGCATGGCACATTGGGCAGCCCTAGCCCACGGGACAGTGTGAAAATGCCCCTCAAAATGAACCCAAAGCCGCCCTTGCCATCCCCACCCCTCTCCAGCTGCATAAGCAGTCGGCGCTGGAATGAACAGATTCTCATATCCCCGCGGAGGTGCCCTGTACAGTATTGGGGTTATTTTCGAACGCACCTTGCCAATGGATCGCAGGTAGGGAAAGAAGGTCTTGTCAGGGATATGGGGGTGGACGTCTGAGAGTATTACCATCTGCACGAGGGCCAACACCGGCTCCACCTGCATGAAAACCCTCCCCACCCTTAACCCCAGACTGAAAATAGTCTTCCCATTCAAAACTGCTGATGCAACAAATGCCCTCAAGGCATCCAACATTCTCCACCACGGCTTTTATGGGGGCATTCCTACCGAGTGAAGGAGGCACAGTAAACTGCAAAGGATTCTTTAAAGTCAGTAATTTAAATGTATGGTCCTCTTTGTGGGCTGCAACTCCCAAGCCTGCAGCCTCTGCATGTGACTCTGGCGCAGATATCTGAGAGCTCCACTTTACCATCACTTCGCAGTTTGAATTCAAAAGTTGAACACCACTGCTAGGATACTGCCCAGCCTACACCCAGTGGAAAACCAGAAAACAGTCAAAAAGAAACAAAAACAGTTCAGAGACAAGACAGGACCAAGCAGTGGATAGGAGAGGTCTGTGCAGTGTTAAGAAGTTCAGCGCCATCCTTGCAGCTGTGAATGAAGGTACTTTTCCGCTGTCACAAATGGAATACATCCGTCCCTGCTCCCGGCAAAGTCAGACTCAAAAATTTGACAATCCGCCAGCTGTACCCACTGCTCAGCGCCCAGAGACACCAAACAGTTGTTCCAGACAAATAAACCGTTTCAGTCCACTGCCGAGCTGATATTCCACACTCCCAAAATCTTCTGGCAGTGTCCAAAACTGTCCTTTGGTGATACTGCCATAAAATTTTCAACTTCAAAGGAGAGAGAGCTCCCACCGTGTGAGTCACTCTTAGTACCACCCCTCCCACAGTGCGACCCCCCCTCAGTATCACCCCCCCACAGTGTGACCCTCCCTCAGTACACCCCCACAGTGTGACCCCCCCTCAGTACCACCCCCCCACAGTGTGACCCTCCCTCAGTACCACCCCCCCACAGTGTGACCCCCCTCAGTACCATCCCCCCCACAGTGTGACCCTCCCTCAGTACCACCCCTCCCACAGTGTGACCCCCCCCTCAGTACCACCTCTCCCACAGTGCGACCCCCCCTCAGTACCACCCCCCCCACAGTGCGACCCTCCCTCAGTACCACCCCCCCACAGTGTGACCCTCCCTAAGGGTGTGACTGAGTGGGACTGTCAAACTGGAGCTCCTTGCCCCCAGTCCTGCCTCGCCTTGCCCCCTTCCCCTGCACTCACCTTCTCCCGCAGCTCAGGCACAACGGAGAATCCCTGTAAGAATCTGCCCAACATCTCGGTCATGTGCTGCATCACCATCTCCTGGCCAATGCGCAGGCACACCAGAGCAAGTAGCCCGAGGGTCTTCACCCCCAACACCGAGCGAGTCTGTGCCCCACCTGGGAAACTGAGACACTCGTACCGTCAGCAACACAGCCAGAGCCCAGGATAGTCCGTCCACCCACACAGAGACAGTGACCCGTACACAAAACCCACCACCCACACAGAGACAGTGACCGGTACATAAAACCCACCACCCACACAGAGACAATGACCCGTACACAAAACCCACCACCCACACAGAGACAGTGACCCCTACACAAAACCCACCACCCACACAGACACAGTGACCCGTACATAAAACCCACCACCCACACAGAGACAATGACCCGTACACAAAACCCACCACCCACACAGAGACAGTGACCCCTACACAAAACCCACCACCCACACAGAGACAGTGACCCGTACACAAAACCCACCACCCACACAGAGACAGTGACCCGTACACAGTCTCCACCACCCACACAGAGACAGTGACCGGTACACAGTCTGCACCACCCACACAGAGACAGTGACCGGTACACAAAACCCACCACCCACACAGAGACAGTGACCCATACACAGTCTCCACCACCCACACAGAGACAGTGACCCGTACACAGACTCCACCACCCACACAGAGACAGTGACCCGTACACAAAACCCACCACCCACACAGAGACAGTGACCCGTACACAGTCTCCACCATCCACACAGAGACAGTGACCCCTACACAAAACCCACCACCCACACAGAGACAGTGACCCATACACAGTCTCCACCACCCACACAGAGACAGTGACCCCTACACAAAACCCACCACCCACACAGAGACAGTGACCCCTACACAAAACCCACCACCCACACAGAGACAGTGTCCCGTACACAAAACCCACCACCCACACAGAGACAGTGACCCGTACACAAAACCCACCACCCACACAGAGAGTGTCCCGTACACAAAACCCACCACCCACACAGAGACAGTGTCCCGTACACAAAACCCACCACCCACACAGAGACAGTGACCCGTACACAGTCTCCACCACCCACACAGAGACAGTGACCCGTACACAAAACCCATCACCCACACAGAGACAGTGACCCGTACACAAAACCCACCACCCACACAGAGACAGTGACCGGTACACAAAACCCACCACCCACACAGAGACAGTGACCCCTACACAAAACCCACCACCCACACAGAGACAGTGACCCCTACACAAAACCCATCACCCACACAGAGACAGTGACCGGTACACAGTCTCCACCACCCACACAGAGACAGTGACCCCTACACAAAACCCACCACCCACACAGAGACAGTGACCCGTACACAGTCTCCACCACCCACACAGAGACAGTGACCCCTACACAAAACCCACCACCCACACAGAGACAGTGACCCGTACACAGTCTCCACCACCCACACAGAGACAGTGACCCGTACACAAATCCCACCACCCACACAGAGACAGTGACCCGTACACAGTCTCCACCACCCACACAGAGACAGTGACCCGTACACAAAACCCACCACCCACACAGAGACAGTGACCCCTACACAAAACCCACCACCCACACAGAGACAGTGACCCGTACACAAAACCCACCACCCACACAGAGACAGTGACCCCTACACAAAACCCACCACCCACACAGAGACAGTGACCCCTACACAAAATCCACCACCCACACAGAGACAGTGACCCCTACACAAAACCCACCACCCACACAGAGACAGTGACCCGTACACAAAACCCACCACCCACACAGAGACAGTGACCCGTACACAAAACCCACCACCCACACAGAGACAGTGACCCGTACACAGTCTCCACCACCCACACAGAGACAGTGACCCGTACACAAAACCCACCACCCACACAGAGACAGTGACCCGTCCACAGTCTCCACCACCCACACAGAGACAGTGACCCGTACACAAAACCCACCACCCACACCGAGACAGTGACCCCTACACAAAAACCACCACCCACACAGAGACAGTGACCCCTACACAAAACCCACCACCCACACAGAGACAGTGACCCGTACACAAAAACCACCACCCACACAGAGACAGTGACCCCTACACAAAACCCACCACCCACACAGAGACAGTGACCCGTACACAAAACCCACCACCCACACAGAGACAGTGACCCATACACAGTCTCCACCACCCACACAGAGACAGTGACCCGTACACAAAACCCACCACCCACACAGAGACAGTGACCCCTACACAAAACCCACCACCCACACAGAGACAGTGACCCCTACACAAAACCCACCACCCACACAGAGACAGTGACCCCTACACAAAACCCATCACCCACACAGAGACAGTGACCCGTACACAAAACCCACCACCCACACAGAGACAGTGACCCCTACACAAAACCCACCACCCACACAGAGACAGTGACCCGTACACAAAACCCACCACCCACACAGAGACAGTGACCCGTACACAAAACCCACCACCCACACAGAGACAGTGACCCGTACACAGTCTCCACCACCCACACAGAGACAGTGACCCGTACACAAAACCCACCACCCACACAGAGACAGTAACCCGTACACAGTCTCCACCACCCACACAGAGACAGTGACCCGTACACAAAACCCACCACCCACACCGAGACAGTGACCCCTACACAAAAACCACCACCCACACAGAGACAGTGACCCCTACACAAAACCCACCACCCACACAGAGACAGTGACCCGTACACAAAAACCACCACCCACACAGAGACAGTGACCCCTACACAAAACCCACCACCCACACAGAGACCCCTACACAAAACCCACCACCCACACAGAGACAGTGACCCATACACAGTCTCCACCACCCACACAGAGACAGTGACCCGTACACAAAACCCACCACCCACACAGAGACAGTGACCCCTACACAAAACCCACCACCCACACAGAGACAGTGACCCGTACACAGTCTCCACCACCCACACAGAGACAGTGACCCGTACACAAAACCCACCACCCACACAGAGACAGTGACCGGTACACAAAACCCACCACCCACACAGAGACAGTGACCCGTACACAAAACCCACCACCCACAGAGACAGTGACCCATACACAAAATCCACCACCCACACAGAGACAGTGACCCATACACAGTCTCCACCACCCACACAGAGACAGTGACCCGCACACAAAACCCACCACCCACACAGAGACAGTGACCCGTACACAAAACCCACCACCCACACAGAGACAGTGACCCCTACACAAAACCCACCACCCACACAGAGACAGTGACCTGTACACAGTCTCCACCACCCACACAGAGAAAGTGACCCCTACACAAAACCCACCACCCACACAGAGACAGTGACCCGTACACAAAAACCACCACCCACACAGAGACAGTGACCCCTACACAAAACCCACCACCCACACAGAGACAGTGACCCGTACACAAAACCCACCACCCACACAGAGACAGTGACCCGTACACAGTCTCCACCACCCACACAGAGACAGTGACCCGTACACAAAACCCACCACCCACACCGAGACAGTGACCCCTACACAAAAACCACCACCCACACAGAGACAGTGACCCCTACACAAAACCCACCACCCACACAGAGACAGTGACCCGTACACAAAAACCACCACCCACACAGAGACAGTGACCCCTACACAAAACCCACCACCCACACAGAGACAGTGACCCCTACACAAAACCCACCACCCACACAGAGACAGTGACCCATACACAGTCTCCACCACCCACACAGAGACAGTGACCCGTACACAAAACCCACCACCCACACAGAGACAGTGACCCCTACACAAAACCCACCACCCACACAGAGACAGTGACCCGTACACAGTCTCCACCACCCACACAGAGACAGTGACCCGTACACAAAACCCACCACCCACACAGAGACAGTGACCGGTACACAAAACCCACCACCCACACAGAGACAGTGACCCGTACACAAAACCCACCACCCACAGAGACAGTGACCCATACACAAAATCCACCACCCACACAGAGACAGTGACCCATACACAGTCTCCACCACCCACACAGAGACAGTGACCCGCACACAAAACCCACCACCCACACAGAGACAGTGACCCGTACACAAAACCCACCACCCACACAGAGACAGTGACCCCTACACAAAACCCACCACCCACACAGAGACAGTGACCTGTACACAGTCTCCACCACCCACACAGAGACAGTGACCCCTACACAAAACCCACCACCCACACAGAGACAGTGACCCGTACACAAAAACCACCACCCACACAGAGACAGTGACCCCTACACAAAACCCACCACCCACACAGAGACAGTGACCCGTACACAAAACCCACCACCCAACAGAGACAGTGACCCCTACACAGTCTCCACCACCCACACAGAGACAGTGACCGGTACACAGTCTCCACCACCCACACAGAGACAGTGACCCCTACACAAAACCCACCACCCACACAGAGACAGTGACCGGTACACAGTCTCCACCACCCACACAGAGACAGTGACCCCTACACAAAACCCACCACCCACACAGAGACAGTGACCCGTACACAAAACCCACCACCCACACAGAGACAGTGACCGGTACACAAAACCCACCACCCACACAGAGACAGTGACCGGTACACAGTCTCCACCACCCACACAGAGACAGTGACCCCTACACAAAACCCACCACCCACACAGAGACAGTGACCCCTACACAAAACCCACCACCCACACAGAGACAGTGACCTGTACACAGTCTCCACCACCCACACAGAGACAGTGACCCCTACACAAAACCCACCACCCACACAGAGACAGTGACCCGTACACAAAAACCACCACCCACACAGAGACAGTGACCCCTACACAAAACCCACCACCCACACAGAGACAGTGACCCGTACACAAAACCCACCACCCAACAGAGACAGTGACCCCTACACAGTCTCCACCACCCACACAGAGACAGTGACCGGTACACAGTCTCCACCACCCACACAGAGACAGTGACCCCTACACAAAACCCACCACCCACACAGAGACAGTGACCGGTACACAGTCTCCACCACCCACACAGAGACAGTGACCCCTACACAAAACCCACCACCCACACAGAGACAGTGACCCGTACACAAAACCCACCACCCACACAGAGACAGTGACCGGTACACAAAACCCACCACCCACACAGAGACAGTGACCGGTACACAGTCTCCACCACCCACACAGAGACAGTGACCCCTACACAAAACCCACCACCTACACAGAGACAGTGACCCATACATAGTCTCCACCACCCACACAGAGACAGTGACCCCTACACAAAACCCACCACCCACACAGAGACAGTGACCCCTACACAAAACCCACCACCCACACAGAGACAGTGACCCGTACACAAAACCCACCACCCACACAGAGACAGTGACCCACATGCAAGACCCTCACCTGGCGAAGGGGTGGGGCCAGGCCGGGCTCACCTGGCGAAGGGGTGGGGCCAGGCCGGGCTCACCTGGCGAAGGGGTGGGGCCAGGCCGGGCTCACCTGGCGAAGGGGTGGGGCCAGGCCGGGCTCACCTGGCGAAGGGGTGGGGCCAGCCGGGCTCACCTGGCGAAGGGGTGGGGCCAGGCCGCACTCACCTGGCGAAGGGGTGGGGCCAGGCCGGACTCACCTGGCAAGGGGCGAGATGAGCAGGTCCAGCACAGGTAGCAGCAGGTCCTGGTTAATCTTGGGCAAGATGTCCATCAGCGTGGTGTCCGATAGGTAGACAATGATCTTATGCATCAGGACCACTGCTGCCAACAGCCCTGCCTCCTTCCGACTGTTCAGCCGCCGGCTGTTGCTAGGGGCAACCTGTGGGACACAACCTACGGGGTCAGAGTGCAGCCAGTACCATTCCCTCCACACCGACCTTAGCTCTGTGTCCACTCTGCTGGCTCAGGGACGGTCACACAATCCGGGACCCCATCCCATCCCATCATAGGTTCATCCCATCGGTCGGCTCCCGGCTCGTTTCCATGGTTTCCATCCCCCAGCACGTACCATGCGTCATGTCCCTCAGCTGCCCTCCCTCCCTCTGCAGCAGAGAGGACATTGCAGCCTCAGCCCGTGACAAGACCACCCCTTCCTCAGTCTGACTCCATGGGATCAGTGCGACTGGGTGGTCAGTACAGATCAGTTGGGCTGAAGGGCCTGGGCTGCATCTCAATGGTATCCTGCCACCCAAATGCACACATTCCTGCTCCCCATCACCAATTTTCTGGGTGCAGGGACTGGTGAGTCCTTCGACCAGAAATATAAATGAGAGAGGGAGGGGACAACAGGCCAAATTCACGTGACCGGGCCCTCCAAACCCACCATTCTCCCTGGTCACTTCTGCCAGAAGGAGCCAGACCAAACGCCCCCACCCCATTGCAGGATCGGGATGAGGCCTGGAGTGTGCTTACCAGGTAGGCGACGTAGGGCAGGCACTGGTAGGTGAGTACAGGCTCCCCGTACAGCTGAGACACGTGGACCAGGCAATCCAACACGGGCCGCGCCACCACGTCACCCAGTACCATCTGCTGCTTGTAGACACTGCCCACACATGGCACATCCTCTTCACCGCTCACCACAAACTGCTGCTTCTCCACACCTGAGGGGTCAGACACAGAGTGAATCTCCCTCCACACCGTCCCATCACACACTCCCGGGTCAGAGAGTGAATCTCCCTCCTCACCGTCCCATCACACACTCCCGGGGTCAGACACAGAGTGAAACTCTCTCTAGTGTCCCATCACACACTCCCGCGGTCAGACACCGAGTGAAACTCCCTCCGCACTATCCCATCACACACTCCCAGGGTCAGACACCGAGTGAAACTCCCTCCACACCGTCCCATCACACACTCCCGGGTCAGAGAGTGAATCTCCCTCCTCACCGTCCCATCACACACTCCCAAGGTCAGACACAGAGTGAAACTCCCTCCGCACTATCCCATCACACACTCCCGGGGTCAGACACCGAGTGCCTGATTCTATCATCCAAATGCGGATGTGTTCCTGTTCCCTGTAAGTAATCATTCCATTGAACATTGTGCTGAGATTCTGGGCCAGACCCAGATGAACTCAACCAGGAAGTGGAATAGCGGATAGAAAATCAAAGATGTTGAGAAAGTTCACTGAAGTGGACCCTGGGACTTGGGAATGCACGGACTGCCCGTGCACACACATTCCGTATCCCTCCGTTCCCTGCCTCCTTTCCTCTCCACAGTCACTGCCTGACCTGCTGAGTACTCCAGCAGTTTGTGTGTGTTGCTGAGGGTTTCCAGCTTCTGCAGAATCTCTTGTGTTTATGGTTCTTGTACACCTGTAGCTTCTTTGCTGAGCTGAAGTTCACAGGCTGATCTAACCCACTTCAGACTAGTTTGCAGTAGGAAAATCGTTCTCACCTCATTCTTCTGGGCATCATCACCTCCACATTCAACAACTTGGTGTCCTGAACAGGAGTAAAGGACAGAAATAACCCAGGGTGTGACAGGAAATGTCAGTGTGCAAGGCTTCCCTCAATGTCAGAGAAGCGTCCTGTTCCTGCCTCACTGCACTCTGCTCTGCTTTATTAAGCAGCACTGTTTGGCTACGCGTTGTGTATTAATTTAACAATTCAGTGTGATGTAGTCACTGCGCACAGTCCATCGTAGAATCTGTTTTCTCAGGCTATAGATTCAGGCCCCCGGCCCCCAGTAATCAGAATCAGATTTAATATCACCGGCGTATGTCCTGAAACTTCTTGTTCTCACAGCAGTGGTACATTACAGTACAGGTAAAAAATGTAATTACTATTTTATATATACACAAAAAATAGTTTTCTTGGGTTCATTGTCCATTTAGAAATCGGATGGTAGAGGGGAAGAAGCTGTTCCTGAATCGTTGAGCGTGCGTCTTCAGGCTCCAATAAGAAAAGGACATGCCCTAGGTGATGGGGGTCCTTAATGATGGACTTTTTGAAGCATCGTCTTTTGAAGGTGTCCTGGACACTGGGGAGGCTGGTGTCCACAGTGGAGCTGTTTGAGTTTGCAGCTTTTCCTGATCCTGTGCAGCGAAGATGTCCTTGAAGCTGGGGAGGCGTGGTGAGCATCACTGCCTTCCAGTCAGTGAACGATCGTTCTAAACCTACACACACACAGTGGGGAGGAGAATCAGGGTCTCGGCCAACTACAGAAGTAACCTACTGCAGGAAAACAGGGAACGGAACCTCACAAAAGTGCCAGAGGGAATCAGCAGGTACGGCAGCATCTACGGAGAGGAACAAACAGTCAATGTTTCAGACCAAGACCCTTCATCAGGACTGGAAAGGAAGGGGGAGGAAGGCAGAATAAGAAGGTGGGTGGGGAGAAGGAGTACAAGCTGGCAGATGATCAGTGAGACCGGGTGAGCGGGAACGGGTTGGGTGACGGACAGGGATGAAGAAGGAAGCTGGCAGGGAACAGGTGGAAGGAGGTAAAGAGCTGAAGAAGGAGGAATCTGAAAGGAGAGGAGGGTGGACCACAAGAGAAAGGGAACCAGGGAGAGACCATGGCAGACGAGGAGAGGAAAAGGAAATAGAGAGAAGCCAGACTGGGAGATGGAAAAAGAGAAAAGGGGGAGGGGGAGGGATTATGGAAAGTTTAGAGAAATTGATGCTCATGTTATCAGGTTGGAGGCTACCCAGATGGAATATGAGGCTTTGCTCCTCCAGTGTGAGTGTAGCCTCATTGTGACAGCAGAGGCCCTGGACCGGCAGGTCGTAACGGAAAGGAGTAGTAGAATTAGTATGGGTGACCTTCAGGAAACCCTGCCTGTTGTGGGGGACAGAGCGAAGGAATCTCCAAATGTTACGTTTGAACAACAGACTGAGGGTTTGAGTTCTCATCTAAACTTTCTAACTAGAGGTTTTCTAAGTGGGGAAGAAAAAGAATGAGGTGCATCATCAGTGCTGAGTTTACTGGAATCTGCCTGCCGGCTGATAGTAAAAAGGCCTGGGTAAAATCCAGAAAATGTCCAAGAGGGAAAACAGAAACTGATTGGACATTTGCAGCCTTATCACAACTCAGAAAGAGGTGGTGCAGTCACTTACAACGTCAGCAAGCAGTGTCAAACTCCATCTCACACAACCTCTCACGGTCCCAGAACACATTCTGCACAGTCAGGAGAGCTCACCAGGGCCCCTACTTTGAGGCGGATGAAGAGGGCTGGACTTTGCAAACCCATGCTCGCCTCACTCTACAGATGTGTAATGGAGCCCCTGGACCAAGGTCCCCTAACAACAACCTCAATGCAAAGAACTGGAATTGGTTTATTATCATCAAGTGAAAAGCTTGTCTTGCAAACTGTTCATACATTTACTGGAAAGGGACAAAGCAGAGTCCTCTCAGCAATGTATCTGAGGAAGATCATTTATCCAACATTAATCAGCTAGGGAAAGGGGAATTCTTGTCAAGAGACATAACCCATCAAACCGGTTTGGCCAGTTAAGGAAGTGAATGGCTCCGGGAGACTGACAGTGGCTGACAGGGCAGCCAGTCAACACACTAACAGGTTCACTCCTCTGGTAGCTGAACCATTAACCATCTTGTTGATGGGCGGTTGCTTTCTCTGGAACTGAAATATTGGCATGAGGAAGATTGGCTCCTGGTACCTCTGTACAACAGGCAAAGCTGATGGAACTTGTAAGATGGCAGAATGAAAGCAGCTGACATCGACACAGATCCTGATAGCTTTTGGTGCAGTTCACAATTCTGAACAGTTCTAGAGGCAAAGGGGATTTCTTACAGCTGGAAGAACTGCCACCAAGAATGGCCAGTTGCTGCAAGAATTCATGGATGTTGTACAATTGCCGACAGAAGTGGCCGTATTGAAATGTAAAGTCCACTCCAAAACAGACACAGTGGAAAGCTTTGGAAATGCATTAGCATGTAGAACATAGGACAGTACAGCACAGGAACAGATCCCACAGTATCTCTAACTCTTTGCAAAGATAAAGTGTGACTCAGTCATTACCTACTCCCAGGTTTCTTACCAAACTCACTTCAGACTGGTTTGCAGTATAAAAGGACACCATATGCTCTTTACAAAGAGAAAGCGATGCACACTGGAGAACCCAGTGCAGAGTTCATTCGTTATGTGCCATATGGTATGACGTAGGCGATCATGGTCTTTCCATGACCTTGATTGTTTTCGGCAAATTTTTCTGCAAAGTGATTTGCTGTTGCCATCTTCTGGGCAGTGTCTTTACTAGACAGGTGACCCCAGCTACTACCAATACTCTTCAGAGATTGTCTGCCTGGCGTCAGTGGTCGCATAACCAGGATTTGTGCAGAGTAAGGTCTAGAATTAACTCAGACTGGAAATAAACAGAATGGCAATTAAATCGAAAGCCAAAACCACAAACAGTAGAACTGGAGATGGAACTCTATGATTGAGCACTGACTCTGCTCAGCACGAGGCCCTTAAGTACAGACTTCCCCTGAAGGAATGTGGCAGGCAATCACTGGCAGTCTGAGTTTTAAAGGGACAGTGGTAGCTAACCATTCCTCGGGGAATTGGAGCACCGAAACTTGGATGCCTGCCGCTGTTCAGACTGAACTTTGTTATTTACCTCCTTTGCTGGTGAAGAACTTTCTACAGGGGCACAATTGAGAGCATCCTGACTGGCTGCATCACTGCCTGGTATGGGAACTGTACCTCCCTTAATCACAGGACTCTGCCAAGAGTGGTGTGGACAGTCCAGCACATCTCCAGATGTGAACTTCCCACTATTCCGGACATTTACAGTGACAGGTGTGTAAAACAGGCCTTAAGGATCATTGGGGACCCAAGTCACCCCAACCACAAACTGTTCCAGTGGCTCCCATCCAGGAAACGGTACCGCAGCATAAAAGCCAGAACCAACAGGCTCCGGGACAGCTTCTTCCACCCGGCTGTCAGACTGATTAATTCCTGCTGACACAACTGTATTTCTGTGTTATATTGACTGTCCTGTTGTACATATTATTTATTATAAATTACTATAAATTACACATTGCACATTTAGACGGAGACGGAACATAAAGATTTTTACTCCTGATGTATATGAAGGATGTAAGTAATAAAGTCAATTCAGTTCAAAGACAGGTGACCCTATCTGACCTGTACTAAGATAAACATAAGATAAAACAGCTGTGATGATAAGGTTTCTGCCTGATTGTTGACTTCTGAAGGACCTTCTAACTCTGCCAGAGGTGGCCCCAAACCCGGCCACAAAAGGAGGGAGGTTGTGCATGGAACTAACAACCCCAACCCATCAAAACCCAGAGCTACAGAAACACTAACAGAAGCTCCAGAGACCTCATCCCTGCGAGAGGAAGGAGCTTTGAAGATGGGCGACACCTAAGGACACCTTGGACGTCTGGCCCAGACAGAGGACTGGGAGCTGCTGTTTGCCCCAGTGGGGCTGATCGCTTAAGAAAGACATCATGTGTAGATCGAACACACAACTGACTGAGCCCCCACAGCTCTGATGAGGAGCGAGCTGCCTCTGAATGCAGACATCTCTCCTCACCTCTGTTCTGAACAGCCAGTCCCTTATCCTCACACCTTGTCCTGGTGCTCTCAGCCAGGGACAGCATTTCACTGCGTCCAGCCCATCAAACGCAAGAAGAGTTTTTAAACTTCACGAAGATTCCCTCTCCCCTCACTTCCTGGAGATGTGTCCTGGCCAACTGCTCCTCACAGGGAAACCTGCTATCCCTGAAAGCTGAGCAGAGAGCTCCTGTTGTACTCCCTCCACGTCCTTCCTCAGGCAGGAAGACCAGAAGCATTCATAACCTCACCGAGGTGTGACACAACTGTTTATCCCTGTGATCAAAGCTTCTCAGACAGAGCAGAAGAGTTTATACAAAGGGCCCAAGGTATCGTTGGGATTCCCTACCACCCATCCCACAACCTGATTAACCCAGTACTGTCAAGCAGAAGGTATAGGAGCATCAGGACTGGGACTGTCAGACTGGGTAACAGCTTCTTCCCTCAGGGTGTGAGACTAATGAATACCCTGCCACCTCCGGGTCTCGTCACTGGGACAGTGAGCTGTTTACTCTTTCCCTGTGCTGCACTTCACATGCACTTTGAATTATAGTTTATTGACTTATTTGTGGTGATATTTTGTTTCATGTGTTGTGTGTAAAACACGTTGTGTGTGATGTACGTTGTGTGTGATGTATGTTGCGTGGCGTTCCGGGGTCTGGGGGAATGTTGTTGCGTTTGGCTGTTTCCGTGTACAGACAGGTGCCGATAAACTTGTGCTTGAACTGGAGGGTGGAGGAACACACGGGAGATGAGGTCCAGGTCATGAAGACTGTTAAGGGTGGGGAGACTAGGAAATACAGAGGGGGGGGGGATTAATACGAGAGCGAGAGGCTACAGCGAAAGGAAGGGTGGACACCCACCCATCAGACCTGACCCTGAGGCTACCTCCTGGTGCTGCGTCCCACCACTGACTCTTCGGTTAGGGTGGCCTGTGGCAGAGGTCGCTCTAACTGGCCAGAGAAGTGGACACGTTCACTGTCTCTGCCCACCCAGAGACAAGCTAGTCCACTGAGTGGGGAACACGGGCTGACTCCCCCTCCATTAACCCTGCACCAGGCGGGGTGTCCTGTCCGCTCACGAACATGGGCGGTGTGGGAGAAGAGAAGGTGAGGGTGTCTGCAGACACTTCCCCCACCCAACTGGCCCCCACAGCAGCAGCCCCTCCCACCGCGAGTACCCCATGCCGTCACTTACCGAAGTAGCAGGTGACGAGAAGGCGTAAGAGGGTGCGGACAATGTGCCTGGAGCTGAGGGTGGGGCCCAGCTTCGCCGACAGCCACTTCACTGTCTTACAGGCCGTGTCTGCGGGGTGGAGGGGACAACAGTATCAGTGCTGGACGTCCCGCCAAGCCTAGGTGCTGCCCCCATCTCACCTCGTCTCTCACGCTCTCCTCACAGACCCCACCCCGAATCCCTCCCTTCTCCTCACACCAGGCAATACCTTCACCCATCCCATCCCTTACCCACTCACACACCCCCTAACCAAATCTACACCCCCAGCATCACCCATACCCACCTCCTCTCAGATGGAACAACCCCTTCCTCGGGCACCAGGGTGTGCCCGTCCACGGCCAGTGTTCACGCTTACATCACCAGCCCACCCAAGAGTGCCGGCCTGGGCACGTGGGACCAGCCCTGGTGGGCATCTGATCCAGGCAGGCCAAAGGGCCCATTCATAGGCAAACTGGCCATTTCTCCCTTCCATCCCACAGCCCTGTCCTCTCCCCCATGAGACCAGCCGCCCCCTTACCGAGTAATATCTTCTGCTCCTTGTTCTCGCTCAGCTCGTCGTCCTCCTCCTCCACACTCTGCCTCAGTTCCTCACACGCTCCTGCCTCCGGAGTGCCGCACAACACAGCTGTGGCCTCTGCCTCCTCCTCCTCCTCCTCCTCTGCATCCTCCTCCTCTTCATCTTCTTCGGGTGGCCTCAGCTCCTGTCCACCGGGCGAGGGGAGCTGCAGCCCGTCCCTGGACTCGGGATCGGGCTCGGGGCCTAGCTCGTCAACCGAGGCCTCGCTGTTGCTGCTGCCGCCACTACCACTAGCAGCCTCAGCCTCGGCCTCGGCCGGAAAGATCTCTGGCGGCAGCTCCCCGCTCTCAGCTAGCTCAGGCCCACTACCCAGGTAGTCCGCAGCGGCCTTGCCCTCTGTGGGCCCCGCCTCATCCTCCAGGCTGGCGGCCAAGCCCGGACTGTCTGCTGGGCCCTCTAGGCCGGTTAGCACCTGCAAAATGTGGGGCAGCAGGCCGGTGAGGAAGGGTCGCAGGCCGAGCCGCACTAGCAGCTGTAGCACAAAGCAGTCGGTGTAGAGGTAGAAACGGCCGGGAAGGGAGCCGGGCCTCTCGTAGACGGCTGAGAGTGGGCCGAGCAGACAGCGCTGGGTGCCACAGGGGCCCAAGGCCCGTGCCAAGGGCTCAAACAAGTACCAGGCGGCATAGATGGCAGTGGCATCAGCTGAAAGCAGCTCCAACACGAAGGGCAGCAGAATGTCCAGACCCTCGGGCTCCAGCAGATCCAGCAGCTGCTCCAGCTGCTGCCAGAGCAAGAAGACAAAGTCGCGGCCCAGCAGGGCAGCGGCCTCGCCTGGGGCCGGGAAGCTGCAAGCCAGCCGGTACAGGCCGGGGAAGTAGGCCGGAAAAGGGATAGTGGGGCAGCAGGGACTGAGCAGCAGGTCGGGGCTGGGCGGAGGCAGCCCCTCCTGCACGGCCGGGTAGCGAAGGGGCAGCGTCTCGGCTCTGGGGGCCGGCTGCTCGCCCTCCAGCTGCAGCAAGGTGACTACGGCCTGCTGCAGGGGCCCGGCCACCTCCCGCAACCGGGAGCAGGCCAGCTGGCGGGCAGCCTGCAGGCGCTCGTCCAGCGAGGCCTCGGGCCCCAGGAGCCGCAGCCGCGGGGCGAAGAACATCTCGGCCACCAGCACACCGAAGGCCTGCATGTCGCGCTGGAGCAGGTGGAGCAGGCGTGGCAGGCGTAGGCCATCGCTGGGTTGGGGTGGGGCCAGGGGCGGGGGGCCCTGCAGGCCGCGGGTCAGGAAGCCGCCCAGCCTTTCCAGTTCCTCCAGAGCCTGCAGCGGGTTGAAACCCTGCGGCAGCAGCAGGCGGCCCTCTTCCTCCTCCCCCTCCCTCTGGCCCTGGCCCACCCTACCAGGGGCCTCCTCTAGGCCTGAGAGGGAATCCAGAGCCTCAGTCCCCTCCTCGAGGTCTCCTGCCTCCTCCGCCGCCGCTGGCTCTCGGCCCGCTGCCTCTCCCCCCTCCTCCTCGGGCACCGGCCTGGCGAGGCGGCACTGCCCCTGTCCCTGCCGCAGTCGGCGGGTAACGGCGGGCGGCTCCCAGCCGGGCCCCGCCAGGCGCTGGGGGTGGGGCTGGTCGAAGAGCTGCACCACGCCGTAGCTGGTGAGGTGCGTGTGTGCGTCCACCAGAGGCAGGCAGACGTTCTTGGCCCGCACCGCCTCCTTGCCCGAGAGCCTGTGGCCGAAGGTCAGGTCTACCCAGTGATGCAGGTGGAGCGAGACCTCGGGCGACTCCAGCAGGCGGCGGTGCGCGGCCACGAAGCTGGCGGGCGTGCCACACCAGGCTGGCACCTCCAGGTCTGGCATGTCGTCGTGGATGGACTGGAAAACGGTGGGGTCGGTGTAGAACTCGGGGATGCATTCGTCGGGCGTCCACGCCTGCATACGCTCCACGCTGCCCGGGTACTCGTGAGGCTCCCACTGCGAGCGGACGTGACGGCACAGGAGCGAGCGCGGCGTGCGCCGGGCCCGGTACACGTAGTAGGTGATGTCCGACAGAACGTCGGGGATGTGGTGCGGGACGTGCAGCCTCTCGCTGCTCCCTGGGCCGGTGGCGGCCTCCCGGTACGTGAAGTCCAGCTGCCGGTCACCCTTGTTGAGCCGGAACTTGGACTTGCGGAGGTCGCGGAGACGGCCGTGCGGCGAGGTGAAGTCCGTCACCCAGGGGAGCACCGGGTGGTAGTTGGGGTCGCCCCAACGCCGGCCCGCCAGCCGGTTCAGCACCATCAGGTAAGCAAAGTTGCTGAGCCGCCCGTGTACCCAGTCGGTGACCAGCTCCCGCAAGGACCCAGGCTCTCGGCACGAGCCCTCCTCTCCCTCCTCGGGCGTGATCGCCGCCTGGCTTCGCTCCCCGCCACCATCCGGCCCCTCGTAGTCTGCCAGGTTGAGGCGCAGGCGGGTGAAGAGGCGCTCGTCCAGCGACAGGTGGGCGGGGGTGAGGGCACCGCAGGCCAGGCCGTGATGGTGACAGGCCCTCATCGCCTGCAGGGCCTGGTACAGCACAAAGAGCACCTTGGCGTGGCTGCCCGCCAGCTTGGCAGGGCTAAAAGTGAGCACGTCACACAGGGTATGGCTGGGCAGCAGCTGCACCAGGTACAGGGCCTCCGCTGACTCCAGGAGGGCCTCAGCGGGCAGCAGGTTGGGATGCGGGCTCCCCAGGGCCTGGTCTGGGCTATCCTCCTGCTCAGGGCTTCCCCCTGGCCCCACCCAGGTGAAGTTGCAGCCCAGTACCCTGCTGAGGGAGGCCTTCAGGGCCTGCAAGCAGGGAGTTGCCCAAACCTTGGCTCCGGGTTCAGGCCCCACCGGCCTGGCAAACCTTTCGTGGGCCTCCCGCCACAGGTTCTGGTAGTTCTGCTCAGCCACGTGGCTCATGAAGCCGCAGAAGGAGTCAAGGTCAGGGTCAGGGTCGGGGGCGGGGGCCAGGGGCTCCGATGGCAGCCAGCACGCAAGCCGCCTCTTCCTCAGGCCCTGGATGGAGATGCGGGCCCAGCCGGAAGGCAGCTTGCTGACAGAGGGCTGCAGCAGCGTGGACAGCTCGGCCTGGTTCAGCCCCTCAGGCCTGGGACAGGGCCCAGGCCAGCTTTGCCGCAGGCTGCCCAGCCACCTCACCGGCACCAGAGCCACCAGCTGCCCCCCCTCGCCCAGCGCCAGCTGCCCGCCATCAATGCCCAGGTCCATCTGCACTGCCGCCAGCAGCCACTCCATCCTCTCCGGTCCCCTCAGACAGCGTGTCGCACCCTGGGGAGACGGTGGCCCGTCAATCGACAGCCGATGGAGCCCACCTGTGGGACACAAAGCCAGGCCAGTTCAGACCCATTCTGTATATCCCCACCCAAACTGACCACTCCGTCCTCCCACACCACCAGCGTATCCAACAACGCTAACGCTCTTAGCATCGTCAGTGAACCCTCCCACCCGTTTCAGAATCTCTTTCACCCCCTACCATCCTCTGGAGGTACTGTAGCATGAGGACAAAGACTGGGGGGGGGAGGAGGGAGAGGTGAAGGAGGGAGGGGTGAAGGAGGGGAGGAGGAGGGAGAGGTAGGAGGGGAGGAGGAGGGAGAGGTAGGAGGGGAGGAGGAGGGAGAGGTAGGAGGGGAGGAGGAGGGAGAGGTGAAGGAGGGGAGGAGGAGGGAGAGGTGAAGGAGGGGAGGAGGAGGGAGAGGTGAAGGAGGGGAGGAGGAGGGAGAGGTGAAGGAGGGGAGGAGGAGGGAGAGGTGAAGGAGGGGAGGAGGAGGGAGAGGTGAAGGAGGGGAGGAGGAGGGAGAGGTGAAGGAGGGGAGGAGGAGGGAGAGGTGAAGGAGGGGAGGAGGAGGGAGAGGTGAAGGAGGGGAGGAGGAGGGAGAGGTGAAGGAGGGGAGGAGGAGGGAGAGGTGAAGGAGGGGAGGAGGAGGGAGAGGAAGGAGGGAAGGAGAGGTGAAGGAGGGGAGGAGGAGGGAGGGGTGAAGGAGGGGAGGAGGAGGGAGGGGAGAGGTGAAGGAGGGGAGGAGGAGGGAGAGGAAGGAGGGGAGGAGGAGGGAGAGGAAGGAGGGGAGGAGGAGGGAGAGGAAGGAGGGGAGGAGGAGGGAGAGGAAGGAGGGGAGGAGGAGGGAGAGGAAGGAAGGAAGGAAGGAGGAAGAGGAAGGAAGGAAGGAGGAGGGAGAGGAAGGAAGGAAGGAGGAGGGAGAGGAGAGGTGAAGGAGGGGAGGAGGAGGGAGGGGTGAAGGAAGGGAGTAGGAGGGAGGGGTGAAGGAGGGGAGGGGTGAAGGAGGGGAGTAGGAGGGAGGGGTGAAGTAGGGTAGGAGGAGGGAGAGGAAGGAGGGGAGGAGGAGGGAGAGGAAGGAATGGAGGAGGAGGGAGAAGAAGGAGGGAAGGAGGAGGGAGAGGAAGGAGGGAAGGAGGAGGGAGAGGAAGGAGGGGAGGAGGAGGGAGAGGAAGGAGGGGAGGAGGAGGGAGAGGAAGGAGGGGAGGAGGAGGGAGGGGTGAAGGAGGGGAGGAGGAGGGAGGGGTGAAGGAGGGGAGGAGGAGGGAGGGGTGAAGGAGGGGAGGAGGAGGGAGGGGTGAAGGCGGGGAGGAGGAGGGAGGGGTGAAGGAGGGGAGGAGGAGGGAGGGGTGAAGGAGGGGAGGAGGAGGGAGGGGTGAAGGAGGGGAGGAGGAGGGAGGGGTGGAGGGGAGGAGGAGGGAGGGGTGAAGGAGGGGAGGAGGAGGGAGGGGTGGAGGGGATGAGGAGGGAGGGGTGAAAGAGGGGAGGAGGAGGGAGGGGTGAAAGAGGGGAGGAGGAGGGAGGGGTGAAGGAGGGGAGGAGGAGGGAGGGGTGAAGGAGGGGAGGAGGAGGGAGGGGTGAAGGAGGGGAGGAGGAGGGAGGGGTGAAGGAGGGGAGGAGGAGGGAGGGGTGAAGGAGGGGAGGAGGAGGGAGGGGTGAAGGAGGGGGAGGAGGAAGGAGGGGAGGAGGAGGGAGGGGTGAAGGAGGGGAGGAGGAGGGGTGAAGGAGGGGTGAAGGAGGGGAGGAGGAGGGGTGAAGGAGGGGAGGAGGAGGGGTGAAGGAGGGGAGGAGGAGGGGTGAAGGAGGGGAGGAGGAGGGAGGGGTGAAGGAGGGTAGGAGGAGGGAGAGGAAGGAGGGGAGGAGGAGGGAGAGGAAGGAGGGAGAGGAAGGAGGGAGAGGAAGGAGGGAGAGGAAGGAGGGAAGGAGGAGGGAGAGGAGAGGTGAAGGAGGGGAGGAGGAGGGAGAGGTGAAGTAGGGGAGGAGGAGGGAGGGGTGAAGGAGGGGAGGAGGAGGCAGGGGTGAAGGAGGGGAGGAGGAGGGAGGGGTGAAGGAGGGGAGGAGCAGGGAGGGGTGAAGGAGGGGAGGAGGAGGGAGGGGTGAAGGAGGGGAGGAGGAGGGAGGGGTGAAGGAGGGGAGGAGCAGGGAGGGGTGAAGGAGGGGAGGAGGAGGGAGGGGTGAAGGAGGGGAGGAGGAGGGAGGGGTGAAGGAGGGGAGGAGGGGGGAGGGGTGAAGGAGGGGAGGAGGGGGGAGGGGTGGAGGGGGAGGGGTGAAGGAGGGGGGAGGGGTGAAGGAGGGAAGGAGGGGGGAAGGGTGAAGGAGGGGAGGAGGGGGGAGGGGTGAAGGAGGGGAGGAGGGGGGAGGGGTGAAGGAGGGGAGGAGGGGGAGAGGAAGGAGGGGAGGAGGGGGGAGAGGAAGGAGGGGAGGAGGGGGGAGAGGAAGGAGGGGAGGAGGGGGAGAGGAAGGAGGGGAGGAGGGGGGAGAGGAAGGAGGGGAGGAGGGGGGAGAGGAAGGAGGGGAGGAGGGGGGAGAGGAAGGAGGGGAGGAGGGGGGAGAGGAAGGAGGGGAGGAGGGGGGAGAGGAAGGAGGGGAGGAGGGGGGAGAGGAAGGAGGGGAGGAGGGGGGAGAGGGGGGAGAGGAAGGAGGGGAGGAGGGGAGGAGGGGAGGAGGGGGAGAGGAAGGAGGGGAGGAGGGGGAGAGGAAGGAGGGGAGGAGGGGGAGAGGAAGGAGGGGAGGAGGGGGAGAGGACGGAGGGGAGGAGGGGGAGAGGAAGGAGGGGAGGAGGGGGAGAGGAAGGAGGGGAGGAGGGGGAGAGGAAGGAGGGGAGGAGGGGGAGAGGAAGGAGGGGAGGAGGGGGAGAGGAAGGAGGGGAGGAGGAGGGAGAGGAAGGAGGGAAGGAGGAGGGAGAGGAGAGGTGGAGGGGAGGAGGAGGGAGAGGTGAAGTAGGGGAGGAGGAGGGAGAGGTGAAGCAGGGGAGGAGGAGGGAGAGGTGAAGCAGGGGAGGAAGGGCACAGAGTGGATGGTTAAGTGACCAGAGAGTGGCCGGGAAACTGGGGCCAGTTTGGACATCGAACACTCCTCGACAGGACGAAGGATTCAGCACTACGTCCCCACAGTACACCACACCCTCAGCAGTGTGCTGCTAAACACACATTACCGTGCAGACTCCAGTGAGAATCTGGGGGTGAAATCAAACCAGGGTGGTGGGATCACCGAACTGTGAACTGTACACAGTCATAGTCATACTTTATTGATCCCGGGGGAAATTGGTTTTCGTTACAGTTGCACCGTAAATAATAAATAGTAATAGAACCATAAATAGTTAAATAGTAATATGTAAATTATGCCAGTAAATTATGAAATTAGTCCAGGACCAGCCTATTGGCTCAGGGTGTCTGACCCTCCAAGGGAGGAGTTGTAAAGTTTGATGGCCACAGGCAGGGATGACTTCCTATGACGCTCTGTGCTGCATCTCGGTGGAATGAGTCTCTGGCTGAATGTACTCCTGTGCCCAACCAGTACATTATGTAGTGGATGGGAGACATTGTCCAAGATGGCATGCAACTTAGACAGCATCCTCTTTTCAGACACCACCGTGAGAGAGTCCAGTTTCATCCCCACAACATCACTGGCCTTACGAATGAACACAGATGCAACACCCTGCACACACAGAGACTCGTTCCAGACAAGGTGAGGAGCCTCACAATACAACCACGTCAGAACATAGCTGTTCATCAGCTGAAAACGTGTGGACAAGCGTCACCACCCAACCCTGCAAAGGCAGGTCACCAGACTTACAGCCACAGCATGAGCTCTCAATCTCCCTCCACACCGTCCCGTCGCAGAGTGAAACTCCCCCCACACCGTCCCGTCGCAGAGTGAAACTCCCCCCACACCGTCCCGTCGCAGAGTGAAACCCCCACACACCGTCCCGTCGCAGAGTGAAACTCCCTCCACACGGTCCCGTCGCAGAGTGAAACTCCCTCCACACCGTCCCGTCGCAGAGTGAAACTCCCTCCACAGCGTCCCGTCGCACAGTGAAACTCCCTCCACACCGTCACTTCACAGAGTGAAACTCCCTCCACACCGTCCCTTCACAGAGTGAAACTCCCTCCACACCATCTCTCCACAGAGTGAAACTCCCTCCACACAGTCCCATCACAGAGTGAAACTCCCTCCACACTGTCCCTTCACAGAGTGAAACTCCCTCCACACCGTCTCTCCGCAGAGTGAAACTCCAACCACACCGTCCCATCACACAGTGAAACTCCCTCCACACCGTCTCTCCAGAGAGTGAAACTCCCTCCACACCGTCCCATCGCAGAGTGAAACGCCCTCCACACCGTCCCATCACAGAGTAAAACTCCCTCAACACCGTCCCATCAGAGTGAAACTCCCTCCACACCGTCCCATCGCAGAGTGAAACTCCCTCCACACCATCCCATCGCAGAGTGAAATTCCCTCCACACCATCCCATCACAGAGTGAAACTCCCTCCACATCGTACCATCGCAGAGTGAAACTCCCTCCACACGGTCCCGTCGCAGAGTGAAACTCCCTCCACACCGTCCCGTCGCAGAGTGAAACTCCCTCCACAGCGTCCCGTCGCAGAGTGAAACTCCCTCCACACCGTCACTTCACAGAGTGAAACTCCCTCCACACCGTCCCTTCACAGAGTGAAACTCCCTCCACACCATCTCTCCACAGAGTGAAACTCCCTCCACACAGTCCCATCACAGAGTGAAACTCCCTCCACACTGTCCCTTCACAGAGTGAAACTCCCTCCACACCGTCTCTCCGCAGAGTGAAACTCCAACCACACCGTCCCATCACACAGTGAAACTCCCTCCACACCGTCTCTCCAGAGAGTGAAACTCCCTCCACACCGTCCCATCGCAGAGTGAAACGCCCTCCACACCGTCCCATCACAGAGTAAAACTCCCTCAACACCGTCCCATCAGAGTGAAACTCCCTCCACACCGTCCCATCGCAGAGTGAAACTCCCTCCACACCATCCCATCGCAGAGTGAAATTCCCTCCACACCATCCCATCACAGAGTGAAACTCCCTCCACATCGTACCATCGCAGAGTGAAACTCCCTCCACACCGTCCCGTCGCAGAGTGAAACTCCCCCCACACCGTCCCGTCGCAGAGTGAAACTCCCCCCACACCGTCCCGTCGCAGAGTGAAACCCCCACACACAGTCCCGTCGCAGAGTGAAACTGCCTCCACACAGTCCCGTCGCAGAGTGAAACTCCCTCCACACCGTCCCATCGCAGAGTGAAACTCCCTCCACAACGTCCCATCGCAGAGTGAAACTCCCTCCACACCGTCCCATCGCAGAGTGAAACTCCCTCCACACCGTCCCTTCACAGAGTGAAACTCCCTCCACACCATCTCTCCACAGAGTGAAACTCCCTCCACACCGTCCCATCACAGAGTGAAACTCCCTCCACACTGTCCCTTCACAGAGTGAAACTCCCTCCACGCCGTCTCTCCGCAGAGTGAAACTCCAACCACACCTTCCCATCGCAGAGTGAAACTCCCTCCACACCGTCCCATCACAGAGTGAAACTCCCTCCACACCGTCTCTCCAGAGAGTGAAACTCCCTCCACACCGTCCCATCGCAGAGTGAAACGCCCTCCACACCGTCCCATCACAGAGTAAAACTCCCTCCACACCGTCCCATCAGAGTGAAACTCCCTCCACACCGTCCCATCGCAGAGTGAAACTCTCTCCACACCGTCCCATCGCAGAGTGAAACTCCCTCCGCACCATCCCAACGCAGAGTGAAATTCCCTCCACACCGTCCCTTCACAGAGTGAAACTCCCTCCACACCGTCCCATCACAGAGTCCAACTCCCTCCACACCGTCCCATCAGAGTGAAACTCCCTCCACATCGTCCCATCACAGAGTGAAACTCCCTCCACATCGTCCCATCACAGAGTGAAACTCCCTCCACACCGTCCCATCGCAGAGTGAAACTCCCTCCACACCGTCCCATCGCAGAGTGAAACTCCCTCCACACCGTCCCATCGCAGAGTGAAACTCCCTCCACACCGTCCCATCGCAGAGTGAAACTCCCTCCACACCGTCCCATCGCAGAGTGAAACTCCCTCCACATTGTCCCTTCACAGAGTGAAACTCCCTCCACACCGTCCCTTCACAGAGTAAAACTCTCTCCACACCGTCCCTTCACAGAGTGAAACTCCCTCCACATTGTCTCTCCAGAGTGAAACTCCCTCCACACCGTTCCTTCAGAGAGTGAAACTCCCTCCACACCGTCCCATCACAGAGTGAAACTCACTCCGCATTGTCCCTTCAGAGTGAAACTCCCTCCACATTCTCTCCACAGAGTGAAACTCCCTCCACATTCTCTCCACAGAGTGAAACTCCCTCCACACCATCCCATCACAGAGTGAAACTCCCTCCACACCATCCCTTCACAGAGTGAAACTCCCTCCACACCGTCCCTTCAAAGTGAAACTCCCTCCACATCATCCCATCAGAGTGAAACTCCCTCCACATCATCTCGCCACAGCGTGAAATTCCCTCCACATCGTCTCTCCGCAGAGTGAAACTCCCTCCACACCGTCCCTTCACAGAGTGAAACTCCCTCCACATCATCTCTCCACAGAGTGAAACTCCCTCCACACCGTCCCATCACAGAGTGAAACTCCCTCCACACTGTCCCTTCACAGAGTGAAACTCCCTCCACGCCGTCTCTCCGCAGAGTGAAACTCCAACCACACCTTCCCATCGCAGAGTGAAACTCCCTCCACACCGTCCCATCACAGAGTGAAACTCCCTCCACACCGTCCCTACAAAGTGAAACTCCCTCCACATCATCCCATCAGAGTGAAACTCCCTCCACATCATCTCGCCACAGCGTGAAATTCCCTCCACATCGTCTCTCCGCAGAGTGAAACTCCCTCCACACCGTCCCTTCACAGAGTGAAACTCCCTCCACATCATCTCTCCACAGAGTGAAACTCCCTCCACACCGTCCCATCACAGAGTAAAACTCCCTCCACACCGTCCCATCAGAGTGAAACTCCCTCCACACCGTCCCATCGCAGAGTGAAACTCTCTCCACACCGTCCCATCGCAGAGTGAAACTCTCTCCACACCGTCCCATCGCAGAGTGAAACTCCCTCCGCACCATCCCAACGCAGAGTGAAATTCCCTCCACACCGTCCCTTCACAGAGTGAAACTCCCTCCACACCGTCCCATCACAGAGTGAAACTCCCTCCACATCGTCCCATCACAGAGTGAAACTCCCTCCACACCGTCCCATCGCAGAGTGAAACTCCCTCCACACCGACCGTCCCTTCACAGAGTGAAACTCCCTCCACACCGTCCCATCACAGAGTCCAACTCCTTCCACACCGTCCCATCAGAGTGAAACTCCCTCCACATCGTCCCATCACAGAGTGAAACTCCCTCCACATCGTCCCATCACAGAGTGAAACTCCCTCCACACCGTCCCATCGCAGAGTGAAACTCCCTCCACACCGTCCCATCGCAGAGTGAAACTCCCTCCACACCGTCCCATCGCAGAGTGAAACTCCCTCCACACCGTCCCATCGCAGAGTGAAACTCCCTCCACATTGTCCCTTCACAGAGTGAAACTCCCTCCACACCGTCCCTTCACAGAATAAAACTCTCTCCACACCGTCCCTTCAGAGTGAAACTCCCTCCACATTGTCTCTCCAGAGTGAAACTCCCTCCACACCGTTCCTTCACAGAGTGAAACTCCCTCCACACCGTCCCATCACAGAGTGAAACTCACTCCGCATTGTCCCTTCAGAGTGAAACTCCCTCCACATTCTCTCCACAGAGTGAAACTCCCTCCACATTCTCTCCACAGAGTGAAACTCCCTCCACACCATCCCATCACAGAGTGAAACTCCCTCCACACCATCCCTTCACAGAGTGAAACTCCCTCCACACCGTCCCTTCAAAGTGAAACTCCCTCCACATCATCCCATCAGAGTGAAACTCCCTCCAAATCATCTCGCCACAGCGTGAAATTCCCTCCACATCGTCTCTCCGCAGAGTGAAACTCCCTCCACACCGTCCCTTCACAGAGTGAAACTCCCTCCACATCATCTCTCCACAGAGTGAAACTCCCTCCACACCGTCCCTTCACAGAGTGAAACTCACTCCACACAATCCCATCACAGATTGAAACTCTCTCCACACTGACCCTTCACACAATGAAACTCCCTCCATATCGTCTCTCCACAGAGTGAAACTCCCTCCACAACGTCCCTTCACAGAGTGAAACTCCCTCCACATTGTCTCTCCACAGAGTGAATCTCCCTCCACACCGTCTCTTCACAGAGTAAAACTCCCTCCACATCATCTCTCCACAGAGTGAAATTCCCTCCACATCGTCCCTTCACAGAGTGAAACTCCCTCCACACTATCTCATCACAGAGTGAAACTCCCTCCATATCGTCTCTCCACAGAGTGAAACTCCCTCCACACCGTCCCTTCACAGAGTGGAACTCCCTGCACATCATCTCTCCACAGAGTGAAATTCCCTCCACACCGTCCTTTCACAGAGTGAAACTCCCGCCACATTGTCTCTCCAGTGAACTCCCTCCACACCGTCCCTTCACAGAGTGAAACTCCCTCCACACCGTCCTATCGCAGAGTGAAACTCCCTCCACAACATCTCTCCACAGAGTGAAACTCCCTCCACACCATACCTTCACAGAGTGAAACTCCCTTCACATTGTCTCTCCACAGAGTGAAACTCCCTCCACATCGTCCCTCCACAGAGTGAAACTCCCTCCACATCGTCTCTACAGTGAAACTCCCTCCACACGATCCCATCACAGAGTGAAACTCCCTCCACATCGTCTCTCTACAGTGAAACTCCCTCCACACCGTCCCATCACAGAGTGAAACTCTCTCCACACTGTCCCTTCACACAATGAAACTCCCTCCATATCGTCTTTCCAGAGTGAAACTCCCTCCACACCATCCCTTCAGAGTGAAACTCCCTCCACACCATCCCTTCACAGAGTGAAACTCCCTCCACATCATCCCACCACAGAGTGAAACTCCCTCCACACCGTCCCATCAGAGTGAAACTCCCTTCACACCGTCCCATCGCAGAGTGAAACTCCCTCCACACCGTCCCTTCACGGAGTGAAACTCCCTCCACATTGTCTCTCCACAGAGTGAAACTCCCTCCACACCGTCCCTTCACAGAGTGAAACTCCCTCCACACAGTGAAACTCCCTCCACACCACCCCTTCACAGAGTGAAACTCCCTCCACATTGTCTCTCCACAGAGTGAAACTCCCTCCACACCGTCCCTTCACAGAGTGAAACTCTCTCCACACCGTCCCTTCACAGAGTGAAACTCCCTCCACATTGTCTCTCCAGAGTGAAACTCCCTCCACACCATCCCATCACAGAGTGAAACTCCCTCCATATCGTCTCTCCACAGAGTGAAAAACTCCCTCCACACCGTCCCTTCACAGAGTGCAACTCCCTGCACATCATCTCTCCACAGAGTGAAATTCCCTCCACACCGTCCTTTCACAGAGTGAAACTCCCTCCACATTGTCTCTCCAGTGAACTCCCTCCACACCGTCCCATCGCAGAGTGAAACTCCCTCCACACCATCCCATCACAGAGTGAAACTCCCTCCACACCATCCCTTCACAGAGTGAAACTCCCTCCACACCGTCCCTTCAAAGTGAAACTCCCTCCACATCATCCCATCAGAGTGAAACTCCCTCCACATCATCTCTCCACAGCGTGAAATTCCCTCCACATCGTCTCTCCGCAGAGTGAAACTCCCTCCACACCGTCCCTTCACAGAGTGAAACTCCCTCCACACCGTCCCTTCACAGAGTGGAACTCCCTGCACATCATCTCTCCACAGAGTGAAATTCCCTCCACACCGTCCTTTCACAGAGTGAAACTCCCTCCACACCGTCCCATCGCAGAGTGAAACTCTCTCCACACCGTCCCATCGCAGAGTGAAACTCCCTCCGCACCATCCCAACGCAGAGTGAAATTCCCTCCACACCGTCCCTTCACAGAGTGAAACTCCCTCCACACCGTCCCATCACAGAGTCCAACTCCTTCCACACCGTCCCATCAGAGTGAAACTCCCTCCACATCGTCCCATCACAGAGTGAAACTCCCTCCACATCGTCCCATCACAGAGTGAAACTCCCTCCACACCGTCCCATCGCAGAGTGAAACTCCCTCCACACCATCCCATCGCAGAGTGAAACTCCCTCCACACCGTCCCATCGCAGAGTGAAACTCCCTCCACACCGTCCCATCGCAGAGTGAAACTCCCTCCACACCGTCCCATCGCAGAGTGAAACTCCCTCCACATTGTCCCTTCACAGAGTGAAACTCCCTCCACACCGTCCCTTCACAGAATAAAACTCTCTCCACACCGTCCCTTCACAGAGTGAAACTCCCTCCACATTGTCTCTCCAGAGTGAAACTCCCTCCACACCGTTCCTTCACAGAGTGAAACTCCCTCCACACCGTCCCATCACAGAGTGAAACTCACTCCGCATTGTCCCTTCAGAGTGAAACTCCCTCCACATTCTCTCCACAGAGTGAAACTCCCTCCACATTCTCTCCACAGAGTGAAACTCCCTCCACACCATCCCATCACAGAGTGAAACTCCCTCCACACCATCCCTTCACAGAGTGAAACTCCCTCCACACCGTCCCTTCAAAGTGAAACTCCCTCCACATCATCCCATCAGAGTGAAACTCCCTCCAAATCATCTCGCCACAGCGTGAAATTCCCTCCACATCGTCTCTCCGCAGAGTGAAACTCCCTCCACACCGTCCCTTCACAGAGTGAAACTCCCTCCACATCATCTCTCCACAGAGTGAAACTCCCTCCACACCGTCCCTTCACAGAGTGAAACTCACTCCACACAATCCCATCACAGATTGAAACTCTCTCCACACTGACCCTTCACACAATGAAACTCCCTCCATATCGTCTCTCCACAGAGTGAAACTCCCTCCACAACGTCCCTTCACAGAGTGAAACTCCCTCCACATCATCTCTCCACAGAGTGAAATTCCCTCCACATCGTCCCTTCACAGAGTGAAACTCCCTCCACACTATCTCATCACAGAGTGAAACTCCCTCCATATCGTCTCTCCACAGAGTGAAACTCCCTCCACACCGTCCCTTCACAGAGTGGAACTCCCTGCACATCATCTCTCCACAGAGTGAAATTCCCTCCACACCGTCCTTTCACAGAGTGAAACTCCCGCCACATTGTCTCTCCAGTGAACTCCCTCCACACCGTCCCTTCACAGAGTGAAACTCCCTCCACACCGTCCTATCGCAGAGTGAAACTCCCTCCACAACATCTCTCCACAGAGTAAAACTCCCTCCACACCATACCTTCACAGAGTGAAACTCCCTTCACATTGTCTCTCCACAGAGTGAAACTCCCTCCACATCGTCCCTCCACAGAGTGAAACTCCCTCCACATCGTCTCTACAGTGAAACTCCCTCCACACGATCCCATCACAGAGTGAAACTCCCTCCACATCGTCTCTCTACAGTGAAACTCCCTCCACACCGTCCCATCACAGAGTGAAACTCTCTCCACACTGTCCCTTCACACAATGAAACTCCCTCCATATCGTCTTTCCAGAGTGAAACGCCCTCCACACCATCCCTTCAGAGTGAAACTCCCTCCACACCATCCCTTCACAGAGTGAAACTCCCTCCACATCATCCCACCACAGAGTGAAACTCCCTCCACACCGTCCCATCAGAGTGAAACTCCCTTCACACCGTCCCATCGCAGAGTGAAACTCCCTCCACATTGTTCCTTCACAGAGTGAAACTCCCTCCACACCGTCACTTCACGGAGTGAAACTCCCTCCACATTGTCTCTCCACAGAGTGAAACTCCCTCCACACCGTCCCTTCACAGAGTGAAACTCCCTCCACACAGTGAAACTCCCTCCACACCACCCCTTCACAGAGTGAAACTCCCTCCACATTGTCTCTCCACAGAGTGAAACTCCCTCCACACCGTCCCTTCACAGAGTGAAACTCTCTCCACACCGTCCCTTCACAGAGTGAAACTCCCTCCACATTGTCTCTCCAGAGTGAAACTCCCTCCACACCATCCCATCACAGAGTGAAACTCCCTCCATATCGTCTCTCCACAGAGTGAAAAACTCCCTCCACACCGTCCCTTCACAGAGTGCAACTCCCTGCACATCATCTCTCCACAGAGTGAAATTCCCTCCACACCGTCCTTTCACAGAGTGAAACTCCCTCCACATTGTCTCTCCAGTGAACTCCCTCCACACCGTCCCATCGCAGAGTGAAACTCCCTCCACACCATCCCATCACAGAGTGAAACTCCCTCCACACCATCCCTTCACAGAGTGAAACTCCCTCCACACCGTCCCTTCAGAGTGAAACTCCCTCCACATCATCCCATCAGAGTGAAACTCCCTCCACATCATCTCTCCACAGCGTGAAATTCCCTCCACATCGTCTCTCCGCAGAGTGAAACTCCCTCCACACCGTCCCTTCACAGAGTGAAACTCCCTCCACACCGTCCCTTCACAGAGTGGAACTCCCTGCACATCATCTCTCCACAGAGTGAAATTCCCTCCACACCGTCCTTTCACAGAGTGAAACTCCCGCCACATTGTCTCTCCAGTGAACTCCCTCCACACCGTCCCATCGCAGAGTGAAACTCTCTCCACACCGTCCCATCGCAGAGTGAAACTCCCTCCGCACCATCCCAACGCAGAGTGAAATTCCCTCCACACCGTCCCTTCACAGAGTGAAACTCCCTCCACACCGTCCCATCACAGAGTCCAACTCCCTCCACACCGTCCCATGAGAGTGAAACTCCCTCCACATCGTCCCATCACAGAGTGAAACTCCCTCCACATCGTCCCATCACAGAGTGAAACTCCCTCCACACCGTCCCATCGCAGAGTGAAACTCCCTCCACACCGTCCCATCGCAGAGTGAAACTCCCTCCACACCATCCCATCGCAGAGTGAAACTCCCTCCACACCGTCCCATCGCAGAGTGAAACTCCCTCCACATTGTCCCTTCACAGAGTGAAACTCCCTCCACACCGTCCCTTCACAGAGTAAAACTCTCTCCACACCGTCCCTTCACAGAGTGAAACTCCCTCCACATTGTCTCTCCAGAGTGAAACTCCCTCCACACCGTTCCTTCACAGAGTGAAACTCCCTCCACACCGTCCCATCACAGAGTGAAACTCACTCCGCATTGTCCCTTCAGAGTGAAACTCCCTCCACATTCTCTCCACAGAGTGAAACTCCCTCCACATTCTCTCCACAGAGTGAAACTCCCTCCACACCATCCCATCACAGAGTGAAACTCCCTCCACACCATCCCTTCACAGAGTGAAACTCCCTCCACACCGTCCCTTCAAAGTGAAACTCCCTCCACATCATCCCATCAGAGTGAAACTCCCTCCACATCATCTCGCCACAGCGTGAAATTCCCTCCACATCGTCTCTCCGCAGAGTGAAACTCCCTCCACACCGTCCCTTCACATAGTGAAACTCCCTCCACATCATCTCTCCACAGAGTGAAACTCCCTCCACATTGTCTCTCCAGTGAACTCCCTCCACACCGTCCCTTCACAGAGTGAAACTCCCTCCACACCGTCCTATCGCAGAGTGAAACTCCCTCCACAACATCTCTCCACAGAGTGAAACTCCCTCCACACCATACCTTCACAGAGTGAAACTCCCTTCACATTGTCTCTCCACAGAGTGAAACTCCCTCCACATCGTCCCTCCACAGAGTGAAACTCCCTCCACATCGTCTCTCTACAGTGAAACTCCCTCCACACCGTCCCATCGCAGAGTGAAACTCCCTCCACACCATCCCATCACAGAGTGAAACTCCCTCCACACCATCCCTTCACAGAGTGAAACTCCCTCCACACCGTCCCTTCAAAGTGAAACTCCCTCCACATCATCCCATCAGAGTGAAACTCCCTCCACATCATCTCTCCACAGCGTGAAATTCCCTCCACATCGTCTCTCCGCAGAGTGAAACTCCCTCCACACCGTCCCTTCACAGAGTGAAACTCCCTCCACACCGTCCCTTCACAGAGTGGAACTCCCTGCACATCATCTCTCCACAGAGTGAAATTCCCTCCACACCGTCCTTTCACAGAGTGAAACTCCCGCCACATTGTCTCTCCAGTGAACTCCCTCCACACCGTCCCTTCACAGAGTGAAACTCCCTCCACACCGTCCTATCGCAGAGTGAAACTCCCTCCACAACATCTCTCCACAGAGTGAAACTCCCTCCACACCATACCTTCACAGAGTGAAACTCCCTTCACATTGTCTCTCCACAGAGTGAAACTCCCTCCACATCGTCCCTCCACAGAGTGAAACTCCCTCCACATCGTCTCTCTACAGTGAAACTCCCTCCACACGATCCCATCACAGAGTGATACTCCCTCCACATCGTCTCTCTACAGTGAAACTCCCTCCACACCGTCCCATCACAGAGTGAAACTCTCTCCACACTGTCCCTTCACACAATGAAACTCCCTCCATATCGTCTTTCCAGAGTGAAACTCCCTCCACACCATCCCTTCAGAGTGAAACTCCCTCCACACCATCCCTTCACAGAGTGAAACTCCCTCCACATCATCCCACCACAGAGTGAAACTCCCTCCACACCGTCCCATCAGAGTGAAACTCCCTCCACACCGTCCCATCACAGAGTGAAACTCCCTCCAGATTGTTCCTTCACAGAGTGAAACTCCCTCCACACCGTCCCTTCACGGAGTGAAACTCCCTCCACATTGTCTCTCCACAGAGTGAAACTCCCTCCACACCGTCCCTTCACAGAGTGAAACTCCCTCCACACAGTGAAACTCCCTCCACACCACCCCTTCACAGAGTGAAACTCCCTCCACATTGTCTCTCCACAGAGTGAAACTCCCTCCACACCGTCCCTTCACAGAGTGAAACTCTCTCCACACCGTCCCTTCACAGAGTGAAACTCCCTCTATATCGTCTCTCCACAGAGTGAAACTCCCTCCACACCGTCCCTTCACAGAGTGGAACTCCCTGCACATCATCTCTCCACAGAGTGAAATTCCCTCCACACCGTCCTCTCACAGAGTGAAACTCCCTCCACATTGTCTCTCCAGTGAACTCCCTCCACACCGTCCCATCGCAGAGTGAAACTCCCTCCACACCATCCCATCACAGAGTGAAACTCCCTCCACACCATCCCTTCACAGAGTGAAACTCCCTCCACACCGTCCCTTCAAAGTGAAACTCCCTCCACATCATCCCATCAGAGTGAAACTCCCTCCACATCATCTCTCCACAGCGTGAAATTCCCTCCACATCGTCTCTCCGCAGAGTGAAACTCCCTCCACACCGTCCCTTCACAGAGTGAAACTCCCTCCACATCATCTCTCCACAGAGTGAAACTCCCTCCACACCGTCCCTTCACAGAGTGAAACTCACTCCACACAATCCCATCACAGATTGAAACTCTCTCCACACTGACCCTTCACACAATGAAACTCCCTCCAAATCGTCTCTCCACAGAGTGAAACTCCCTCCACACCGTCCCTTCACAGAGTGAAACTCCCTCCACATCATCTCTCCACAGAGTGAAATTCCCTCCACATCGTCCCTTCACAGAGTGAAACTCCCTCCACACTATCTCATCACAGAGTGAAACTTCCTCCATATCGTCTCTCCACAGAGTGAAACTCCCTCCACACCGTCCCTTCACAGAGTGGAACTCCCTGCACATCATCTCTCCACAGAGTGAAATTCCCTCCACACCGTCCTTTCACAGAGTGAAACTCCCGCCACATTGTCTCTCCAGTGAACTCCCTCCACACCGTCCCTTCACAGAGTGAAACTCCCTCCACACCGTCCCATCGCAGAGTGAAACTCCCTCCACACCTTCCCATCGCAGAGTGAAACTCCCTCCACATTATCCCTTCACAGAGTGAAACTCCCTCCACATTGTCTCTCCACAGAGTGAAACTCCCTCCACACCGTCCCTTCACAGAGTGAAACTCTCTCCACACCGTCCCTTCACAGAGTGAAACTCCCTCCACATTGTCTCTCCAGAGTGAAACTCCCTCCACACCGTTCCTTCACAGAGTGAAACTCCCTCCACACCGTCCCATCACAGAGTGAAACTCACTCCGCATTGTCCCTTCAGAGTGAAACTCCCTCCACATTCTCTCCACAGAGTGAAACTCCCTCCACATTCTCTCCACAGAGTGAAACTCCCTCCACACCATCCCATCACAGAGTGAAACTCCCTCCACACCATCCCTTCAGAGTGAAACTCCCTCCACACCGTCCCTTCAAAGTGAAACTCCCTCCACATCATCCCATCAGAGTGAAACTCCCTCCACATCATCTCTCCACAGCGTGAAATTCCCTCCACATCGTCTCTCCGCAGAGTGAAACTCCCTCCACACCGTCCCTTCACAGAGTGAAACTCCCTCCACATCATCTCTCCACAGAGTGAAACTCCCTCCACACCGTCCCTTCACAGAGTGAAACTCACTCCACACAATCCCATCACAGAGTAAAACTCCCGCCACATTGTCTCTCCAGTGAACTCCCTCCACACCGTCCCTTCACAGAGTGAAACTCCCTCCACACCGTCCTATAACAGAGTGAAACTCCCTCCACAACATCTCTCCACAGAGTGAAACTCCCTCCACACCATACCTTCACAGAGTGAAACTCCCTCCACATTGTCACTCCACAGAGTGAAACTCCCTCCACATCGTCCCATCACAGAGTGAAACTCCCTCCACACTGTCCCAGAGTAAAACTCCCTCCACATGTCTCTCTACAGAGTGAAACTCCCTCCACATCGTCCCTCCACAGAGTGAAACTCCCTCCACATCGTCTCTCTACAGTGAAACTCCCTCCACACGATCCCATCACAGAGTGACACTCCCTCCACACAGTCCCTTCACAGAGTGAAACTCCCCCCGCATCGTCCCATCACAGAGTGAAACTCCCTCCACATCATCTCTCCACAGAGTGAAATTCCCTCCACACCGTCCCTTCACAGAGTGAAAATCACTCCACACCATCCCATCACAGATTGAAACTCTCTCCACACTGTCCCTTCACACAATGAAACTCCCTCCATATCGTCTTTCCAGAGTGAAACTCCCTCCACACCATCCCTTCAGAGTGAAACTCCCACCACATTGTCTCTCCAGAGTGAAACTCCCTCCACACCATCCCTTCACAGAGTGAAACTCCCTCCACACCGTCCCATCACAGAGTGAAACTTCCTCCACATCATCCCACCACAGAGTGAAACTCCCTCCACACCGTCCCATCAGAGTGAAACTCCCTCCACACCGTCCCATCGCAGAGTGAAACTCCCTCCACACCGTCCCATCAGAGTGAAACTCCCTCCACACCGTCCCATCGCAGAGTGAAACTCCCTCCACATTGTTCCTTCACAGAGTGAAACTCCCTCCACACCGTCCCTTCACAGAGTGAAACTCCCTCCACACAGTGAAACTCCCTCCACACCACCCCTTCACAGAGTGAAACTCCCTCCACATTGTCTCTCCACAGAGTGAAACTCCCTCCACACCGTCCCTTCACAGAGTGAAACTCTCTCCACACCGTCCCTTCACAGAGTGAAACTCCCTCCACATTGTCTCTCCAGAGTGAAACTCCCTCCACACCATCCAATCACAGAGTGAAACTCCCTCTATATCGTCTCTCCACAGAGTGAAACTCTCTCCACACCGTCCCTTCACAGAGTGGAACTCCCTGCACATCATCTCTCCACAGAGTGAAATTCCCTCCACACCGTCCTTTCACAGAGTGAAACTCCCGCCACATTGTCTCTCCAGTGAACTCCCTCCACACCGTCCCTTCACAGAGTGAAACTCCCTCCACACCGTCCTATCGCAGAGTGAAACTCCCTCCACAACATCTCTCCACAGAGTGAAACTCCCTCCACACCATACCTTCACAGAGTGAAACTCCCTCCACATTGTCTCTCCACAGAGTGAAACTCCCTCCACATCGTCCCATCACAGAGTGAAACTCCCTCCACACTGACCCAGAGTAAAACTCCCTCCACATGTCTCTCCACAGAGTGAAACTCCCTCCACATCGTCCCTACACAGAGTGAAACTCCCTCCACATCGTCTCTCTACAGTGAAACTCCCTCCACACGATCCCATCACAGAGTGAAACTCCCTCCATACCTTCCCATCACAGAGTGAAACTCCCTCCACACGGTCCCTTCACAGAGTGAAACTCCCTCCACACAGTCCCTTCACAGAGTGAAACTCCCCCCGCATCGTCCCATCACAGAGTGAAACTCCCTCCACATCATCTCTCCACAGAGTGAAATTCCCTCCACACCGTCCCTTCACAGAGTGAAAATCACTCCACACCATCCCATCACAGATTGAAACTCTCTCCACACTGTCCCTTCACACAATGAAACTCCCTCCATATCGTCTTTCCAGAGTGAAACTCCCTCCACACCATCCCTTCAGAGTGAAACTCCCTCCACATTGTCTCTCCAGAGTGAAACTCCCTCCACACCATCCCTTCACAGAGTGAAACTCCCTCCATACCGTCCCATCACAGAGTGAAACTCCCTCCACACCGTCCCTTCACAGAGTGAAACTCCCTCCACACAGTCCCTTCACAGAGTGAAACTCCCCCCGCATCGTCACATCACAGAGTGAAACTCCCTCCACATCATCTCTCCACAGAGTGAAATTCCCTCCACACCGTCCCTTCACAGAGTGAAAATCACTCCACACCATCCTATCACAGATTGAAACTCTCTCCACACTGTCCCTTCACACAATGAAACTCCCTCCATATCGTCTTTCCAGAGTGAAACTCCCTCCACACCATCCCTTCAGAGTGAAACTCCCTCCACATTGTCTCTCCAGAGTGAAACTCCCTCCACACCATCCCTTCACAGAGTGAAACTCCCTCCACACCGTCCCATCACAGAGTGAAACTTCCTCCACATCATCCCACCACAGAGTGAAACTCCCTCCACACCGTCCCATCAGAGTGAAACTCCCTCCACACCACCCCTTCACAGAGTGAAACTCCCTCCACATTGTCTCTCCACAGAGTGAAACTCCCTCCACACCGTCCCTTCACAGAGTGAAACTCTCTCCACACAGTCCCTTCACAGAGTTAAACTCCCTCCACATTGTCTCTCCAGAGTGAAACTCCCTCCACACCATCCAATCACAGAGTGAAACTCCCTCTATATCGTCTCTCCACAGAGTGAAACTCCCTCCACACCGTCCCTTCGCAGAGTGGAACTCCCTGCACATCATCTCTCCACAGAGTGAAATTCCCTCCACACCGTCCTTTCACAGAGTGAAACTCCCTCCACATTGTCTCTCCAGTGAACTCCCTCCACACCGTCCCTTCACAGAGTGAAACTAACTCCACACCGTCCTATCGCAGAGTGAAACTTCCTCCACAACATCTCTCCACAGAGTGAAACTCCCTCCACACCGTACCTTCACAGAGTGAAACTCCCTCCACATTGTCTCTCCACAGAGTGAAACTCCCTGCACATCGTCCCATCACAGAGTGAAACTCCCTCCACACTATCTCATCACAGAGTGAAACTTCCTCCATATCGTCTCTCCACAGAGTGAAACTCCCTCCACACCATCCCTTCACAGAGTGGAACTCCCTGCACATCATCTCTCCACAGAGTGAAATTCCCTCCACACCGTCCTTTCACAGAGTGAAACTCCCGCCACATTGTCTCTCCAGTGAACTCCCTCCACACCGTCCCTTCACAGAGTGAAACTCCCTCCACACCGTCCCATCGCAGAGTGAAACTCCCTCCACACCTTCCCATCGCAGAGTGAAACTCCCTCCACATTATCCCTTCACAGAGTGAAACTCCCTCCACATTGTCTCTCCACAGAGTGAAACTCCCTCCACACCGTCCCTTCACAGAGTGAAACTCTCTCCACACCGTCCCTTCACAGAGTGAAACTCCCTCCACATTGTCTCTCCAGAGTGAAACTCCCTCCACACCGTTCCTTCACAGAGTGAAACTCCCTCCACACCGTCCCATCACAGAGTGAAACTCACTCCGCATTGTCCCTTCAGAGTGAAACTCCCTCCACATTCTCTCCACAGAGTGAAACTCCCTCCACATTCTCTCCACAGAGTGAAACTCCCTCCACACCATCCCATCACAGAGTGAAACTCCCTCCACACCATCCCTTCAGAGTGAAACTCCCTCCACACCGTCCCTTCAAAGTGAAACTCCCTCCACATCATCCCATCAGAGTGAAACTCCCTCCACATCATCTCTCCACAGCGTGAAATTCCCTCCACATCGTCTCTCCGCAGAGTGAAACTCCCTCCACACCGTCCCTTCACAGAGTGAAACTCCCTCCACATCATCTCTCCACAGAGTGAAACTCCCTCCACACCGTCCCTTCACAGAGTGAAACTCACTCCACACAATCCCATCACAGAGTAAAACTCCCGCCACATTGTCTCTCCAGTGAACTCCCTCCACACCGTCCCTTCACAGAGTGAAACTCCCTCCACACCGTCCTATAACAGAGTGAAACTCCCTCCACAACATCTCTCCACAGAGTGAAACTCCCTCCACACCATACCTTCACAGAGTGAAACTCCCTCCACATTGTCACTCCACAGAGTGAAACTCCCTCCACATCGTCCCATCACAGAGTGAAACTCCCTCCACACTGTCCCAGAGTAAAACTCCCTCCACATGTCTCTCCACAGAGTGAAACTCCCTCCACATCGTCCCTCCACAGAGTGAAACTCCCTCCACATCGTCTCTCTACAGTGAAACTCCCTCCACACGATCCCATCACAGAGTGAAACTCCCTCCACACAGTCCCTTCACAGAGTGAAACTCCCCCCGCATCGTCCCATCACAGAGTGAAACTCCCTCCACATCATCTCTCCACAGAGTGAAATTCCCTCCACACCGTCCCTTCACAGAGTGAAAATCACTCCACACCATCCCATCACAGATTGAAACTCTCTCCACACTGTCCCTTCACACAATGAAACTCCCTCCATATCGTCTTTCCAGAGTGAAACTCCCTCCACACCATCCCTTCAGAGTGAAACTCCCACCACATTGTCTCTCCAGAGTGAAACTCCCTCCACACCATCCCTTCACAGAGTGAAACTCCCTCCACACCGTCCCATCACAGAGTGAAACTTCCTCCACATCATCCCACCACAGAGTGAAACTCCCTCCACACCGTCCCATTACAGAGTGAAACTCCCTCCACACCGTCCCATCAGAGTGAAACTCCCTCCACACCGTCCCATCAGAGTGAAACTCCCTCCACACCGTCCCATCGCAGAGTGAAACTCCCTCCACACCGTCCCATCAGAGTGAAACTCCCTCCACACCGTCCCATCGCAGAGTGAAACTCCCTCCACATTGTTCCTTCACAGAGTGAAACTCCCTCCACACCGTCCCTTCACAGAGTGAAACTCCCTCCACACAGTGAAACTCCCTCCACACCACCCCTTCACAGAGTGAAACTCCCTCCACATTGTCTCTCCACAGAGTGAAACTCCCTCCACACCGTCCCTTCACAGAGTGAAACTCTCTCCACACCGTCCCTTCACAGAGTGAAACTCCCTCCACATTGTCTCTCCAGAGTGAAACTCCCTCCACACCATCCAATCACAGAGTGAAACTCCCTCTATATCGTCTCTCCACAGAGTGAAACTCTCTCCACACCGTCCCTTCACAGAGTGGAACTCCCTGCACATCATCTCTCCACAGAGTGAAATTCCCTCCACACCGTCCTTTCACAGAGTGAAACTCCCGCCACATTGTCTCTCCAGTGAACTCCCTCCACACCGTCCCTTCACAGAGTGAAACTCCCTCCACACCGTCCTATCGCAGAGTGAAACTCCCTCCACAACATCTCTCCACAGAGTGAAACTCCCTCCACACCATACCTTCACAGAGTGAAACTCCCTCCACATTGTCTCTCCACAGAGTGAAACTCCCTCCACATCGTCCCATCACAGAGTGAAACTCCCTCCACATCGTCTCTCTACAGTGAAACTCCCTCCACACGATCCCATCACAGAGTGAAACTCCCTCCATACCGTCCCATCACAGAGTGAAACTCCCTCCACACGGTCCCTTCACAGAGTGAAACTCCCTCCACACAGTCCATTCACAGAGTGAAACTCCCCCCGCATCGTCCCATCACAGAGTGAAACTCCCTCCACATCATCTCTCCACAGAGTGAAATTCCCTCCACACCGTCCCTTCACAGAGTGAAACTCCCTCCACAACGTCCCATCGCAGAGTGAAACTCCCTCCACATTGTCTCTCCACAGAGTGAAACTCCCTCCACATCGTCCCATCACAGAGTGAAACTCCCTCCACACCGTCCCATCAGAGTGAAACTCCCTCCACACCGTCCGTTCACAGAGTGAAACTCCCTCCACACCGTCCCTTCACAGAGTGAAACTCCCCCCGCATCGTCCCATCACAGAGTGAAACTCCCTCCACACCATCCCATCACAGAGTGAAACTCCCTCCACACCTTCCCGTCACAGAGTGAAACTCCCTCCACACCATCCCTTCACAGAGTGAAACTCCCTCCACACGGTCCCATCACAGAGTAAAACTCCCTCCACACCGTCCCTTCACAGAGTGAAACTCCCTCCACACCTTCCCATCACAGAGTGAAACTCCCTCCACATCATCTCTCCACAGAGTGAAATTCCCTCCACACCATCCCTCCACAGAGTGAAACTCCCTCGACACCGTCCATTCACAGAGTGAAACTCCCTCCACACCGTCCCTTCACAGAGTGAAAGTCCCTCCACACCTTCCCATCACAGAGTGAAACTCCCTCCACATTGTATTTCCACAGAGTGAAACTCCCTCCACACCGTTCCTTCACAGAGTGAAACTCCCTCCACATCCTCTCTCCACAGAGTGAAACTCGCTCCACACCATTCCATCACAGAGTGAAACTCCCTCCACACCATCCCATCACAGAGTGAAACTCCCTCCACACCGTCACTTCACAGAGTGAAACTCCCTCCACACCATCCCTTCACAGAGTGAAACTCCCTCCACACGGTCCCATCACAGAGTGAAACTCCCTCCACACCGTCCCTTCACAGAGTGAAACTCCCTCCACACCATCCCATCACAGAGTGAAACTCCCTCCACACCGTCCCATCACAGAGTGAAACTCCCTCCACACCGTCCCTTCACAGAGTGAAACTCCCTCCACACCTTCCCATCACAGAGTGAAACTCCCTCCACATCGTCTCTCCACCGAGTGAAACTCCCTCCACACCGTACCATCACAGAGTGAAACTCCCTCCACAATGTCCCATCGCAGAGTGAAACTCCCTCCACATTGTACCTTCAGAGTGAAACTCCCTCCACACCGTCACTTCACAGAGTGAAACTCCCTCCACATTGTCTCTCGACAGAGTGAAACTCCCTCCACACCGTCCCTTCACAGAGTCGAACTCTCTCCACACCGTACCTTCAGAGTGAAACTCCCTCCACATTGTCTCTCCACAGAGTGAAACTCCCTCCACACCGTCCCTTCACAGAGTGAAACTCCCTCCACACCGTCCCTTCACAGAGTGAAACTCCCCCCGCATCGTCCCATCACAGAGTGAAACTCCCTCCACATCATCTCTCCACAGAGTGAAATTCCCTCCACACCGTCCCTTCACAGAGTGAAAATCACTCCACATCATCCCATCACAGATTGAAACTCTCTCCACACTGTACCTTCACACAATGAAACTCCCTCCATATCGTCTCTCCACAGAGTGAAACTCCCTCCACACCTTCCCATCGCAGAGTGAAACTCCCTCCACATCGTCTCTCCACAGAGTGAAACTCCTTCCACACCGTCCCTTCAGAGTGAAACTCCCTCCACATTGTCTCTCCAGAGTGAAACTCCCTCCACACCATCCCTTCACAGAGTGAAACTCCCTCCACACCGTCCCATCACAGAGTGAAACTCACTCCACACCATCCCATCTCAGAGTGAAACTCCCTCCACACCTTCCCATCAGAGTGAAACTCCCTCCACACCGTCCCTTCACAGTGAAACTCCCTCCACATCATCCCATCACAGAGTGAAACTCCCTCCGCACCATCCCATTGCAGAGTGAACCTCCCTCCACACCGTCTCATCGCAGAGTGAAACTCCCTCCACATTGTTCCTTCACAGAGTGAAACTCCCTCCACACCGTCCCTTCACGGAGTGAAACTCCCTCCACATTGTCTCTCCACAGAGTGAAACTCCCTCCACACCACCCCTTCACAGAGTGAAACTCCCTCCACATTGTCTCTCCACAGAGTGAAACTCCCTCCACACCGTCCCTTCACAGAGTGAAACTCTCTCCACACCGTCCCTTCACAGAGTGAAACTCCCTCCACATTGTCTCTCCAGAGTGAAACTCCCTCCACACCGTTCCTTCACAGAGTGAAACTCCCACCACATCCTCTCTCCACAGAGTGAAACTCCCTCCACACCGTCCCATCAGAGTGAAACTCCATCCACACCGTCCCTTCACAGAGTGAAACTCCCTCCACATCATCCCATCACAGAGTGAAACTCCCTCCACAACGTCCCATCGCAGAGTGAAACTCCCTCCACATTGTCTCTCCACAGAGTGAAACTCCCTCCACATCGTCCCATCACAGAGTGAAACTCCCTCCACACCGTCCCATCAGAGTGAAACTCCCTCCACACCGTCCGTTCACAGAGTGAAACTCCCTCCACACCGTCCCTTCACAGAGTGAAACTCCCCCCGCATCGTCCCATCACAGAGTGAAACTCCCTCCACACCATCCCATCACAGAGTGAAACTCCCTCCACACCGTCCCATCACAGAGTGAAACTCCCTCCACACCATCCCTTCACAGAGTGAAACTCCCTCCACACGGTCCCATCACAGAGTAAAACTCCCTCCACACCGTCCCTTCACAGAGTGAAACTCCCTCCACACCTTCCCATCACAGAGTGAAACTCCCTCCACATCATCTCTCCACAGAGTGAAATTCCCTCCACACCATCCCTCCACAGAGTGAAACTCCCTCGACACCGTCCATTCACAGAGTGAAACTCCCTCCACACCGTCCCTTCACAGAGTGAAAGTCCCTCCACACCTTCCCATCACAGAGTGAAACTCCCTCCACATTGTATTTCCACAGAGTGAAACTCCCTCCACACCGTTCCTTCACAGAGTGAAACTCCCTCCACATCCTCTCTCCACAGAGTGAAACTCGCTCCACACCATTCCATCACAGAGTGAAACTCCCTCCACACCATCCCATCACAGAGTGAAACTCCCTCCACACCGTCACTTCACAGAGTGAAACTCCCTCCACACCATCCCTTCACAGAGTGAAACTCCCTCCACACGGTCCCATCACAGAGTGAAACTCCCTCCACACCGTCCCTTCACAGAGTGAAACTCCCTCCACACCATCCCATCACAGAGTGAAACTCCCTCCACACCGTCCCATCACAGAGTGAAACTCCCTCCACACCGTCCCTTCACAGAGTGAAACTCCCTCCACACCTTCCCATCACAGAGTGAAACTCCCTCCACATCGTCTCTCCACCGAGTGAAACTCCCTCCACACCGTACCATCACAGAGTGAAACTCCCTCCACAATGTCCCATCGCAGAGTGAAACTCCCTCCACATTGTCCCTTCAGAGTGAAACTCCCTCCACACCGTCACTTCACAGAGTGAAACTCCCTCCACATTGTCTCTCGACAGAGTGAAACTCCCTCCACACCGTCCCTTCACAGAGTCGAACTCTCTCCACACCGTACCTTCAGAGTGAAACTCCCTCCACATTGTCTCTCCACAGAGTGAAACTCCCTCCACACCGTCCCTTCACAGAGTGAAACTCCCTCCACACCGTCCCTTCACAGAGTGAAACTCCCCCCGCATCGTCCCATCACAGAGTGAAACTCCCTCCACATCATCTCTCCACAGAGTGAAATTCCCTCCACACCGTCCCTTCACAGAGTGAAAATCACTCCACATCATCCCATCACAGATTGAAACTCTCTCCACACTGTACCTTCACACAATGAAACTCCCTCCATATCGTCTCTCCACAGAGTGAAACTCCCTCCACACCTTCCCATCGCAGAGTGAAACTCCCTCCACATCGTCTCTCCACAGAGTGAAACTCCTTCCACACCGTCCCTTCAGAGTGAAACTCCCTCCACATTGTCTCTCCAGAGTGAAACTCCCTCCACACCATCCCTTCACAGAGTGAAACTCCCTACACACCGTCCCTTCAGAGTGAAACTCCCTACACACCGTCCCATCACAGATTGAAACTCCCTCCACATCATCTCTCCAGAGTGAAACTCACTCCACACCATCCCATCACAGATTGAAACTCTCCCCACACTGTCCCTTCACACAATGAAACTCCCTCCATATCGTCTCTCCAGAGTGAAACTCCCTCCACACCGTCCCATCACAGAGTGAAACTCCCTCCATATCGTCTCTCCACAGAGTGAAACTCCCTCCACACCGTCCCTTCACAGAGTGTAACTCCCTCCACATTGTCTCTCCAGAGTGAAACTCCCTCCACATCGTCTCTTTACAGAGTGAAACTCCCTCCACACCGTCCCTTCAGAGTGAAACTCCCTCCACACCGTCCCATCACAGAGTGAAACTCCCTCCACACCGTCCCTTCACAGAGTGAAACTCCCTCCACATCATCTCTCCGCAGAGTGAAACTCCCTCCACATCGTCCCTTCACAGAGTGAAACTCCCTCCAGACCGTCCCATCAGAGTGAAACTCCCTCCAGACCATCCCATCAGAGTGAAACTCCCTCCACATCGTCTCTTTCCAGAGTGAAACTCCCTCCACATCGTCTCTTTCCAGAGTGAAACTCCCTCCACACCACCCCTTCACAGAGTGAAACTCCCTCCACACCACCCCTTCACAGAGTGAAACTCCCTCCACATTGTCTCTCCACAGAGTGAAACTCCCTCCACACCGTCCCTTCACAGAGTGAAACTCTCTACACACCGTCCCTTCACAGAGTGAAACTCCCTCCACATTGTCTCTCCAGAGTGAAACTCCCTCCACACCATCCAATCACAGAGTGAAACTCCCTCTATATCGTCTCTCCACAGAGTGAAACTCTCGCCACACCGTCCCTTCGCAGAGTGGAACTCCCTGCACATCATCTCTCCACAGAGTGAAATTCCCTCCACACCGTCCATTCACAGAGTGAAACTCCCTCCACATTGTCTCTCCAGTGAACTCCCTCCACACCGTCCCTTCACAGAGTGAAACTCCCTCCACACCGTCCTATCGCAGAGTGAAACTCCCTCCACATCATCTCTCCACAGCGTGAAATTCCCTCCACATCGTCTCTCCGCAGAGTGAAACTCCCTCCACACCGTCCCTTCACAGAGTGAAACTCACTCCACACAATCCCATCACAGATTGAAACTCTCTCCACACTGACCCTTCACACAATGAAACTCCCTCCATATCGTCTCTCCACAGAGTGAAACTCCCTCCACAACGTCCCTTCACAGAGTGAAACTCCCTCCACATTGTCTCTCCACAGAGTGAAACTCCCTCCACACCGTCTCTTCACAGAGTAAAACTCCCTCCACATCATCTCTCCACAGAGTGAAATTCCCTCCACATCGTCCCTTCACAGAGTGAAACTCCCTCCACACTATCTCATCACAGAGTGAAACTCCCTCCATATCGTCTCTCCACAGAGTGAAACTCCCTCCACACCGTCCCTTCACAGAGTGAAACTCCCTGCACATCATCTCTCCACAGAGTGAAATTCCCTCCACACCGTCCTTTCACAGAGTGAAACTCCCGCCACATTGTCTCTCCAGTGAACTCCCTCCACACCGTCCCTTCACAGAGTGAAACTCCCTCCACACCGTCCTATCACAGAGTGAAACTCCCTCCACAAGATCTCTCCACAGAGTGAAACTCCCTCCACACCATACCTTCACAGAGTGAAACTCCCTCCACATTGTCTCTCCACAGAGTGAAACTCCCTCCACATCGTCCCATCACAGAGTGAAACTCCCTCCACATCGTCTCTCTACAGTGAAACTCCCTCCACACGATCCCATCACAGAGTGAAACTCCCTCCATACCGTCCCATCACAGAGTGAAACTCCCTCCACACGGTCCCTTCACAGAGTGAAACTCCCTCCACACAGTCCATTCACAGAGTGAAACTCCCCCCGCATCGTCCCATCACAGAGTGAAACTCCCTCCACATCATCTCTCCACAGAGTGAAATTCCCTCCACACCGTCCCTTCACAGAGTGAAAATCACTCCACACCATCCCATCACAGATTGAAACTCTCTCCACACTGTCCCTTCACACAATGAAACTCCCTCCACATTGTCTCTCCAGAGTGAAACTCCCTCCACACCATCCCTTCACAGAGTGAAATTCCCTCCACACCGTCCCATCACAGAGTGAAACTTCCTCCACATTGTCTCTCCAGAGTGAAACTCCCTCCACACCATCCAATCACAGAGTGAAACTCCCTCTATATCGTCTCTCCACAGAGTGAAACTCCCTCCACACCGTCCCTTCACAGAGTGGAACTCCCTGCACATCATCTCTCCACAGAGTGAAATTCCCTCCACACCGTCCTTTCACAGAGTGAAACTCCCTCCACATTGTCTCTCCAGGGAACTCCCTCCACACCGTCCCTTCACAGAGTGAAACTAACTCCACACCGTCCTATCGCAGAGTGAAACTTCCTCCACAACATCTCTCCACAGAGTGAAACTCCCTCCACACCGTACCTTCACAGAGTGAAACTCCCTCCACATTGTCTCTCCACAGAGTGAAACTCACTGCACATCGTCCCATCACAGAGTGAAACTCCCTCCACACCGTCCGAGTGAAACTCCCTCCACATCGTCTCTCCACAGAGTGAAACTCCCTCCACATCGTCCCTCCACAGAGTGAAACTCCCTCCACATCGTCTCTCTACAGTGAAACTCCCTCCACACGATCCCATCACAGAGTGAAACTCCCTCCACACCGTCCCTTCACAGAGTGAAACTCCCTCCACACCGTCGCTTCACAGAGTGAAACTCCCTCCACATCATCCCATCACAGAGTGAAACTCCCTCCGCACCGTCCCATTACAGAGTGAACCTCCCTCCACACCGTCCCATCGCAGAGTGAAACTCCCTCCACATTGTTCCTTCACAGAGTGAAACTCCCTCCACACCGTCCCTTCATGGAGTGAAACTCCCTCCACATTGTCTCTCCACAGAGTGAAACTCCCTCCACAGCATCCCTTCAGAGTGAAACTCCCTCCACACCGTCCCTTCACAGAGTGAAACTCCCCCCGCATCGTTCCATCACAGAGTGAAACTCCCTCCACATCATCTCTCCACAGAGTGAAATTCCCTCCACACCGTCCCTTCACAGAGTTAAATTAACTCCACACTGTCCCTTAACACAATGAAACTCCCTCCATATCGTCTCTCCAGAGTGAAACTCCCTCCACACCGTCCCTTCAGTGTGAAACTCCCTCCACATTGTCTCTCCAGAGTGAAACTCCCTCCACACCATCCCTTCACAGAGTAAAACTCCCTCCACACCGTCCCATCACATAGTGAAACTCCACACCATCCCATCTCAGAGTGAAACTCCCTCCACACCTTCCCATCAGAGTGAAACTCCCTCCACACCGTCCCTTCACAGTGAAACTCCCTCCACATCATCCCATCACAGAGTGAAACTCCCTCCGCACCATCCCATTGCAGAGTGAACCTCCCTCCACACCGTCACATCGCAGAGTGAAACTCCCTCCACATTGTTCCTTCACAGAGTGAAACTCCCTCCACACCGTCCCTTCACGGAGTGAAACTCCCTCCACATTGTCTCTCCACAGAGTGAAACTCCCTCCACACCGTCCCTTCACAGAGTGAAACTCTCTCCACACCGTCCCTTCACAGAGTGAAACTCCCTCCACATTGTCTCTCCAGAGTGAAACTCCCTCCACACCGTTCCTTCACAGAGTGAAACTCCCACCACATCCTCTCTCCACAGAGTGAAACTCGCTCCACACCATCCCATCACAGAGTGAAACTCCCTCCACACCATCTCATCACAGAGTGAAACTCCCTCCACACCATCTCATCACAGAGTGAAAGCCCTCCACACCATCTCATCACAGAGTGAAACTCCCTCCACACCATCCCTTCACAGAGTGAAACTCCCTCCACACGGTCCCATCACAGAGTGAAACTCCCTCCACACCGTCCCTTCACAGAGTGAAACTCCCTCCACACCATCCCATCACAGAGTGAAACTCCCTCCACACCGTCCCATCACAGAGTGAAACTCCCTCCACAACGTCCCTTCACAGAGTGAAACTCCCTCCACACCTTCCCATCACAGAGTGAAACTCCCTCCACATCGTCTCTCCACCGAGTGAAACTCCCTCCACACCGTCCCTTCAGAGTGAAACTCCCTCCACATTGTCTCTCCAGAGAGAAACTCCCTCCACACCATCCCTTCACAGAGTGAAACTCCCTCCACACCGTCCCATCAGAGTGAAACTCCCTCCACACCGTCCCTTCACAGAGTGAAACTCCCTCCACATCATCCGATCACACAGTGAAACTCCCTCCACACCGTCCCATCGCAGAGTGAACCTCCCTCCACACCGTCCCATCGCAGAGTGAAACTCCCTCCACATTGTTCCTTCACAGAGTGAAACTCCCTCCACACCGTCCCTTCACGGAGTGAAACTCCCTCCACATTGTCTCTCCACAGAGTGAAACTCCCTCCACACCGTCCCTTCACAGAGTGAAACTCCCTCCACACCGTCCCTTCACAGAGTGAAACTCCCCCCGCATCGTCCCATCACAGAGTGAAACTCCCTCCACACCATCCCATCACAGAGTGAAACTCCCTCCACACCGTCCCGTCACAGAGTGAAACTCCCTCCACACCGTCCCTTCACAGAGTGAAACTCCCTCCACACGGTCCCATCACAGAGTAAAACTCCCTCCACACCGTCCCATCACAGAGTGAAACTCCCTCCACACCGTCCCATCACAGAGTGAAACTCCCTCCACACCGTCCCTTCACAGAGTGAAACTCCCTCCACACCTTCCCATCACAGAGTGAAACTCCCTCCACATTGTCTCTCCACAGAGTGAAACTCCCTCCACACCGTCCCTTCACAGAGTGAAACTCTCTCCACACCGTCCCTTCAGAGTGAAACTCCCTCCACATTGTCTCTCCAGAGTGAAACTCCCTCCACACCGTTCCTTCACAGAGTGAAACTCCCTCCACACCGTCCCTTCACAGAGTGAAACTCCCTCCACACCGTCCCTTCACAGAGTGAAACTCCCTCCGCATCATACCTTCACAGAGTGAAACTCCCTCCACATCGTCCCATCAGAGTGAAAATCCCTCCACATCATCACTCCAGAGTGAAATTCACTCCACACCATTCCTTAACAGAGTGAAAATCACTCCACACCATCCCATCACAGATTGAAACTCCCTCCACATTGTCCCTTCACAGAGTGAAACTCCCTCCACACGGTCCCATCACAGAGTGAAACTCCCACCACACCGTCCCTTCACAGAGTGAAACTCCCTCCACACCGTCCCATCACAGAGTGAAACTCCCTCCATATCGTCTCTTTACAGAGTGACACTCCCTCCACACCGTCCAATCACAGAGTGAAACTCCCTCCACACCGTACCATCACAGAGTGAAACTCCCTCCACACCGTCCCATCGCAGAGTGAAACTCCCTCCACATTGTCCCTTCAGAGTGAAACTCCCTCCACACCGTCACTTCACAGAGTGAAACTCCCTCCACATTGTCTCTCCACAGAGTGAAACTCCCTCCACACCGTCCCTTCACAGAGTCGAACTCTCTCCACACCGTACCTTCAGAGTGAAACTCCCTCCACATTGTCTCTCCACAGAGTGAAACTCCCTCCACACCGTCCCTTCACAGAGTGAAACTCCCTCCACACCGTCCCTTCACAGAGTGAAACTCCCCCCGCATCGTCCCATCACAGAGTGAAACTCCCTCCACATCATCTCTCCACAGAGTGAAATTCCCTCCACACCGTCCCTTCACAGAGTGAAAATCACTCCACACCATCCCATCACAGATTGAAACTCTCTCCACACTGTACCTTCACACAATGAAACTCCCTCCATATCGTCTCTCCACAGAGTGAAACTCCCTCCACACCTTCCCATCGCAGAGTGAAACTCCCTCCACATCGTCTCTCCACAGAGTGAAACTCCTTCCACACCGTCCCTTCAGAGTGAAACTCCATCCACATTGTCTCTCCAGAGTGAAACTCCCTCCACACCATCCCTTCACAGAGTGAAACTCCCTCCACACCGTCCCTTCACAGAGTGAAACTCCCTCCACACCGTCCCATCACAGAGTGAAACTCCCTCCACATCATCTCTCCAGAGTGAAACTCACTCCACACCATCCCATCACAGATTGAAACTCTCCCCACACTGTCCCTTCACACAATGAAACTCCCTCCATATCGTCTCTCCAGAGTGAAACTCCCTCCACACCGTCCCATCACAGAGTGAAACTCCCTCCATATCGTCTCTCCACAGAGTGAAACTCCCTCCACACCGTCCCTTCACAGAGTGTAACTCCCTCCACATTGTCTCTCCAGAGTGAAACTCCCTCCACATCGTCTCTTTACAGAGTGAAACTCCCTCCACATCGTCTCTTTACAGAGTGAAACTCCCTCCAGACCTTCCCATCAGAGTGAAACTCCCTCCAGATCATCCCCTCAGAGTGAAACTCCCTCCACACCGTCCCTTCACAGAGTGAAACTCCCTCCACATTGTCTCTCCAGAGAGAAACTCCCTCCACACCGTTCCTTGACAGAGTAAAACTCCCTCCACACCGTCCCTTCACAGAGTGTAACTCCCTCCACATTGTCTCTCCAGAGTGAAACTCCCTCCACATCGTCTCTTTACAGAGTGAAACTCCCTCCACACCGTCCCTTCAGAGTAAAACTCCCTCCACACCGTCCCTTCACAGAGTGAAACTCCCTCCACACCGTCCCTTCACAGAGTGAAACTCCCTCCACATCATCTCTCCGCAGAGTGAAACTCCCTCCACATCCTCCCTTCACAGAGTGAAACTCCCTCCAGACCGTCCCATCAGAGTGAAACTCCCTCCAAACCATCCCATCAGAGTGAAACTCCCTCCAGACCGTCCCATCAGAGTGAAACTCCCTCCACATTGTCTCTTTCCAGAGTGAAACTCCCTCCACATCGTCTCTTTCCAGAGTGAAACTCCCTCCACACCGTCCCATCACAGAGTGAAACTCCCTCCACACCGTTCCTTCACAGAGTGAAACTCCCTCCACACCGTCCCTTCACAGAGTGAAACTCCCTCCACACCGTCCCTTCACAGAGTGAAACTCCCTCCGCATCATACCTTCACAGAGTGAAACTCCCTCCGCATCGTCCCATCAGAGTGAAAATCCCTCCACATCATCACTCCAGGGTGAAATTCACTCCACACCATTCCTTAACAGAGTGAACATCACTCCACACCATCCCATCACAGATTGAAACTCCCTCCACATTGTCCCTTCACAGAGTGAAACTCCCTCCACACGGTCCCATCACAGAGTGAAACTCCCACCACACCGTCCCTTCACAGAGTGAAACTCCCTCCACACCGTCCCATCACAGAGTGAAACTCCCTCCATATCGTCTCTTTACAGAGTGACACTCCCTCCACACCGTCCAATCACAGAGTGAAACTCCCTCCACACCGTACCATCACAGAGTGAAACTCCCTCCACACCGTCCCATCGCAGAGTGAAACTCCCTCCACATTGTCCCTTCAGAGTGAAACTCCCTCCACACCGTCACTTCACAGAGTGAAACTCCCTCCACATTGTCTCTCCACAGAGTGAAACTCCCTCCACACCGTCCCTTCACAGAGTCGAACTCTCTCCACACCGTACCTTCAGAGTGAAACTCCCTCCACATTGTCTCTCCACAGAGTGAAACTCCCTCCACACCGTCCCTTCACAGAGTGAAACTCCCTCCACACCGTCCCTTCACAGAGTGAAACTCCCCCCGCATCGTCCCATCACAGAGTGAAACTCCCTCCACATCATCTCTCCACAGAGTGAAATTCCCTCCACACCGTCCCTTCACAGAGTGAAAATCACTCCACACCATCCCATCACAGATTGAAACTCTCTCCACACTGTACCTTCACACAATGAAACTCCCTCCATATCGTCTCTCCACAGAGTGAAACTCCCTCCACACCTTCCCATCGCAGAGTGAAACTCCCTCCACATCGTCTCTCCACAGAGTGAAACTCCTTCCACACCGTCCCTTCAGAGTGAAACTCCATCCACATTGTCTCTCCAGAGTGAAACTCCCTCCACACCATCCCTTCACAGAGTGAAACTCCCTCCACACCGTCCCTTCACAGAGTGAAACTCCCTCCACACCGTCCCATCACAGAGTGAAACTCCCTCCACATCATCTCTCCAGAGTGAAACTCACTCCACACCATCCCATCACAGATTGAAACTCTCCCCACACTGTCCCTTCACACAATGAAACTCCCTCCATATCGTCTCTCCAGAGTGAAACTCCCTCCACACCGTCCCATCACAGAGTGAAACTCCCTCCATATCGTCTCTCCACAGAGTGAAACTCCCTCCACACCGTCCCTTCACAGAGTGTAACTCCCTCCACATTGTCTCTCCAGAGTGAAACTCCCTCCACATCGTCTCTTTACAGAGTGAAACTCCCTCCACATCGTCTCTTTACAGAGTGAAACTCCCTCCAGACCTTCCCATCAGAGTGAAACTCCCTCCAGATCATCCCATCAGAGTGAAACTCCCTCCACACCGTCCCTTCACAGAGTGAAACTCCCTCCACATTGTCTCTCCAGAGAGAAACTCCCTCCACACCGTTCCTTGACAGAGTAAAACTCCCTCCACACCGTCCCTTCACAGAGTGTAACTCCCTCCACATTGTCTCTCCAGAGTGAAACTCCCTCCACATCGTCTCTTTACAGAGTGAAACTCCCTCCACACCGTCCCTTCAGAGTAAAACTCCCTCCACACCGTCCCTTCACAGAGTGAAACTCCCTCCACACCGTCCCTTCACAGAGTGAAACTCCCTCCACATCATCTCTCCGCAGAGTGAAACTCCCTCCACATCCTCCCTTCACAGAGTGAAACTCCCTCCAGACCGTCCCATCAGAGTGAAACTCCCTCCAAACCGTCCCATCAGAGTGAAACTCCCTCCAGACCGTCCCATCAGAGTGAAACTCCCTCCACATTGTCTCTTTCCAGAGTGAAACTCCCTCCACATCGTCTCTTTCCAGAGTGAAACTCCCTCCACACCGTCCCATCACAGAGTGAAACTCCCTCCACACCGTTCCTTCACAGAGTGAAACTCCCTCCACACCGTCCCTTCACAGAGTGAAACTCCCTCCACACCGTCCCTTCACAGAGTGAAACTCCCTCCGCATCATACCTTCACAGAGTGAAACTCCCTCCGCATCGTCCCATCAGAGTGAAAATCCCTCCACATCATCACTCCAGAGTGAAATTCACTCCACACCATTCCTTAACAGAGTGAAAATCACTCCACACCATCCCATCACAGATTGAAACTCCCTCCACATTGTCCCTTCACAGAGTGAAACTCCCTCCACACGGTCCCATCACAGAGTGAAACTCCCACCACACCGTCCCTTCACAGAGTGAAACTCCCTCCACACCGTCCCATCACAGAGTGTAACTCCCTCCACATTGTCTCTCCAGAGTGAAACTCCCTCCACATCGTCTCTTTACAGAGTGAAACTCCCTCCACACCGTCCCTTCAGAGTTAAACTCCCTCCACACCGTCCCTTCACAGAGTGAAACTCCCTCCACACCGTCCCTTCACAGAGTGAAACTCCCTCCACATCATCTCTCCGCAGAGTGAAACTCCCTCCACATCCTCCCTTCACAGAGTGAAACTCCCTCCAGACCGTCCCATCAGAGTGAAACTCCCTCCAATCCGTCCCATCAGAGTGAAACTCCCTCCAGACCGTCCCATCAGAGTGAAACTCCCTCCACATTGTCTCTTTCCAGAGTGAAACTCCCTCCACATCGTCTCTTTCCAGAGTGAAACTCCCTCCACACCGTCCCATCACAGAGTGAAACTCCCTCCACACCGTTCCTTCACAGAGTGAAACTCCCTCCACACCGTCCCTTCACAGAGTGAAACTCCCTCCACACCGTCCCTTCACAGAGTGAAACTCCCTCCGCATCATACCTTCACAGAGTGAAACTCCCTCCGCATCGTCCCATCAGAGTGAAAATCCCTCCACATCATCACTCCAGAGTGAAATTCACTCCACACCATTCCTTAACAGAGTGAAAATCACTCCACACCATCCCATCACAGATTGAAACTCCCTCCACATTGTCCCTTCACAGAGTGAAACTCCCTCCACACGGTCCCATCACAGAGTGAAACTCCCACCACACCGTCCCTTCACAGAGTGAAACTCCCTCCACACCGTCCCATCACAGAGTGAAACTCCCTCCATATCGTCTCTTTACAGAGTGACACTCCCTCCACACCGTCCAATCACAGAGTGAAACTCCCTCCACACCGTACCATCACAGAGTGAAACTCCCTCCACACCGTCCCATCGCAGAGTGAAACTCCCTCCACATTGTCCCTTCAGAGTGAAACTCCCTCCACACCGTCACTTCACAGAGTGAAACTCCCTCCACATTGTCTCTCCACAGAGTGAAACTCCCTCCACACCGTCCCTTCACAGAGTCGAACTCTCTCCACACCGTACCTTCAGAGTGAAACTCCCTCCACATTGTCTCTCCACAGAGTGAAACTCCCTCCACACCGTCCCTTCACAGAGTGAAACTCCCTCCACACCGTCCCTTCACAGAGTGAAACTCCCCCCGCATCGTCCCATCACAGAGTGAAACTCCCTCCACATCATCTCTCCACAGAGTGAAATTCCCTCCACACCGTCCCTTCACAGAGTGAAAATCACTCCACACCATCCCATCACAGATTGAAACTCTCTCCACACTGTACCTTCACACAATGAAACTCCCTCCATATCGTCTCTCCACAGAGTGAAACTCCCTCCACACCTTCCCATCGCAGAGTGAAACTCCCTCCACATCGTCTCTCCACAGAGTGAAACTCCTTCCACACCGTCCCTTCAGAGTGAAACTCCATCCACATTGTCTCTCCAGAGTGAAACTCCCTCCACACCATCCCTTCACAGAGTGAAACTCCCTCCACACCGTCCCTTCACAGAGTGAAACTCCCTCCACACCGTCCCATCACAGAGTGAAACTCCCTCCACATCATCTCTCCAGAGTGAAACTCACTCCACACCATCCCATCACAGATTGAAACTCTCCCCACACTGTCCCTTCACACAATGAAACTCCCTCCATATCGTCTCTCCAGAGTGAAACTCCCTCCACACCGTCCCATCACAGAGTGAAACTCCCTCCATATCGTCTCTCCACAGAGTGAAACTCCCTCCACACCGTCCCTTCACAGAGTGTAACTCCCTCCACATTGTCTCTCCAGAGTGAAACTCCCTCCACATCGTCTCTTTACAGAGTGAAACTCCCTCCACATCGTCTCTTTACAGAGTGAAACTCCCTCCAGACCTTCCCATCAGAGTGAAACTCCCTCCAGATCATCCCATCAGAGTGAAACTCCCTCCACACCGTCCCTTCACAGAGTGAAACTCCCTCCACATTGTCTCTCCAGAGAGAAACTCCCTCCACACCGTTCCTTGACAGAGTAAAACTCCCTCCACACCGTCCCTTCACAGAGTGTAACTCCCTCCACATTGTCTCTCCAGAGTGAAACTCCCTCCACATCGTCTCTTTACAGAGTGAAACTCCCTCCACACCGTCCCTTCAGAGTAAAACTCCCTCCACACCGTCCCTTCACAGAGTGAAACTCCCTCCACACCGTCCCTTCACAGAGTGAAACTCCCTCCACATCATCTCTCCGCAGAGTGAAACTCCCTCCACATCCTCCCTTCACAGAGTGAAACTCCCTCCAGACCGTCCCATCAGAGTGAAACTCCCTCCAAACCGTCCCATCAGAGTGAAACTCCCTCCAGACCGTCCCATCAGAGTGAAACTCCCTCCACATTGTCTCTTTCCAGAGTGAAACTCCCTCCACATCGTCTCTTTCCAGAGTGAAACTCCCTCCACACCGTCCCATCACAGAGTGAAACTCCCTCCACACCGTTCCTTCACAGAGTGAAACTCCCTCCACACCGTCCCTTCACAGAGTGAAACTCCCTCCACACCGTCCCTTCACAGAGTGAAACTCCCTCCGCATCATACCTTCACAGAGTGAAACTCCCTCCGCATCGTCCCATCAGAGTGAAAATCCCTCCACATCATCACTCCAGAGTGAAATTCACTCCACACCATTCCTTAACAGAGTGAAAATCACTCCACACCATCCCATCACAGATTGAAACTCCCTCCACATTGTCCCTTCACAGAGTGAAACTCCCTCCACACGGTCCCATCACAGAGTGAAACTCCCACCACACCGTCCCTTCACAGAGTGAAACTCCCTCCACACCGTCCCATCACAGAGTGAAACTCCCTCCATATCGTCTCTTTACAGAGTGACACTCCCTCCACACCGTCCAATCACAGAGTGAAACTCCCTCCACACCGTACCATCACAGAGTGAAACTCCCTCCACACCGTCCCATCGCAGAGTGAAACTCCCTCCACATTGTCCCTTCAGAGTGAAACTCCCTCCACACCGTCACTTCACAGAGTGAAACTCCCTCCACATTGTCTCTCCACAGAGTGAAACTCCCTCCACACCGTCCCTTCACAGAGTCGAACTCTCTCCACACCGTACCTTCAGAGTGAAACTCCCTCCACATTGTCTCTCCACAGAGTGAAACTCCCTCCACACCGTCCCTTCACAGAGTGAAACTCCCTCCACACCGTCCCTTCACAGAGTGAAACTCCCCCCGCATCGTCCCATCACAGAGTGAAACTCCCTCCACATCATCTCTCCACAGAGTGAAATTCCCTCCACACCGTCCCTTCACAGAGTGAAAATCACTCCACACCATCCCATCACAGATTGAAACTCTCTCCACACTGTACCTTCACACAATGAAACTCCCTCCATATCGTCTCTCCACAGAGTGAAACTCCCTCCACACCTTCCCATCGCAGAGTGAAACTCCCTCCACATCGTCTCTCCACAGAGTGAAACTCCTTCCACACCGTCCCTTCAGAGTGAAACTCCATCCACATTGTCTCTCCAGAGTGAAACTCCCTCCACACCATCCCTTCACAGAGTGAAACTCCCTCCACACCGTCCCTTCACAGAGTGAAACTCCCTCCACACCGTCCCATCACAGAGTGAAACTCCCTCCACATCATCTCTCCAGAGTGAAACTCACTCCACACCATCCCATCACAGATTGAAACTCTCCCCACACTGTCCCTTCACACAATGAAACTCCCTCCATATCGTCTCTCCAGAGTGAAACTCCCTCCACACCGTCCCATCACAGAGTGAAACTCCCTCCATATCGTCTCTCCACAGAGTGAAACTCCCTCCACACCGTCCCTTCACAGAGTGTAACTCCCTCCACATTGTCTCTCCAGAGTGAAACTCCCTCCACATCGTCTCTTTACAGAGTGAAACTCCCTCCACATCGTCTCTTTACAGAGTGAAACTCCCTCCAGACCTTCCCATCAGAGTGAAACTCCCTCCAGATCATCCCATCAGAGTGAAACTCCCTCCACACCGTCCCTTCACAGAGTGAAACTCCCTCCACATTGTCTCTCCAGAGAGAAACTCCCTCCACACCGTTCCTTGACAGAGTAAAACTCCCTCCACACCGTCCCTTCACAGAGTGTAACTCCCTCCACATTGTCTCTCCAGAGTGAAACTCCCTCCACATCGTCTCTTTACAGAGTGAAACTCCCTCCACACCGTCCCTTCAGAGTAAAACTCCCTCCACACCGTCCCTTCACAGAGTGAAACTCCCTCCACACCGTCCCTTCACAGAGTGAAACTCCCTCCACATCATCTCTCCGCAGAGTGAAACTCCCTCCACATCCTCCCTTCACAGAGTGAAACTCCCTCCAGACCGTCCCATCAGAGTGAAACTCCCTCCAAACCGTCCCATCAGAGTGAAACTCCCTCCAGACCGTCCCATCAGAGTGAAACTCCCTCCACATTGTCTCTTTCCAGAGTGAAACTCCCTCCACATCGTCTCTTTCCAGAGTGAAACTCCCTCCACACCGTCCCATCACAGAGTGAAACTCCCTCCACACCGTACCATCAGAGTGAAACTCCCTCCACACCGTCCCATCGCAGAGTGAAACTCGCTCCACACTGTCCCTTCACAGAGTGAAACTCCCTCCACATCATCCCATCACAGAGTGAAACTCCCTCCACACCGTCCCTTCACAGAGTGAAACTCCCTCCACACCGTCCCATCACAGAGTGAAACTCCCTCCACACCGTCTCTCCACAGAGTGAAACTCCCTCCACACCGTCCCTTCAGAGAGTGAAACTCCCTCCACATTGTCTCTCCACAAACTCCCTCCACACCGTCCCTTCACAGAGTGAAACTCCCTCCACACCGTCCCATCAGAGTGAAACGCCCTCCACATCATCTCTCCACAGAGTGAAACTCCCTCCACACCATCCCTTCACAGAGTGAAACTCCCTCCACACTGTCCCTTCACAGAGTGAAACTCCCTCCACACTGTCCCTTCACAGAGTGAAACTCCCTCTACACCGTCCCTTCAGAGTGAAACTCCCTCCACATCGTCCCATCAGAGTGAAACTCCCTCCACATCATCTCTCCACCGAGTGAAACGCCCTCCACACCGTCCCTTCAGAGTGAAACTCCCTCCACATTGTCTCTCCACCGAGTGAAACTCCCTCCACACCGTCCCTTCAGAGTGAAACTCCCTCCACATTGTCTCTCCAGAGAGAAACTCCCTCCACACCATCCCTTCACAGAGTGAAACTCCCTCCACACCGTCCCATCGCAGAGTGAAACTCCCTCCACATTGTCTCTCCACAGAGTGAAACTCCCTCCACACCGTCCCTTCACAGAGTGAAACTCTCTCCACACCGTCCCTTCACAGAGTGAAACTCCCTCCACATTGTCTCTCCAGAGAGAAACTCCCTCCACACCGTTCCTTGACAGAGTAAAACTCCCTCCACACCGTCCCTTCACAGAGTGTAACTCCCTCCACATTGTCTCTCCAGAGTGAAACTCCCTCCACATCATCTCTTTACAGAGTGAAACTCCCTCCACACCGTCCCTTCAGAGTGAAACTCCCTCCACACCGTCCCTTCACAGAGTGAAACTCCCTCCACACCGTCCCTTCACAGAGTGAAACTCCCTCCACATCATCTCTCCGCAGAGTGAAACTCCCTCCACATCGTCCCTTCACAGAGTGAAACTCCCTCCAGACCGTCCCATCAGAGTGAAACTCCCTCCAGACCTTCCCATCAGAGTGAAACTCCCTCCAGACCGTCCCATCAGAGTGAAACTCCCTCCACATTGTCTCTTTCCAGAGTGAAACTCCCTCCACATCGTCTCTTTCCAGATTGAAACTCCCTCCACACCGTCCCATCACAGAGTGAAACTCCCTCCACACCGTACCATCACAGAGTAAAACTCCCTCCACACCGTCCCATCGCAGAGTGAAACTCGCTCCACACTGTCCCTTCACAGAGTGAAACTCCCTCCACATCATCCCATCACAGAGTGAAACTCCCTCCACACCGTCCCTTCACAGAGTGAAACTCCCTCCACACCGTCCCATCACAGAGTGAAACTCCCTCCACACCGTCTCTCCACAGAGTGAAACTCCCTCCACACCGTCCCTTCAGAGAGTGAAACTCCCTCCACATTGTCTCTCCACAAACTCCCTCCACACCGTCCCTTCACAGAGTGAAACTCCCTCCACACCGTCCCATCAGAGTGAAACGCCCTCCACATCATCTCTCCACAGAGTGAAACTCCCTCCACACCATCCCTTCACAGAGTGAAACTCCCTCCACACTGTCCCTTCACAGAGTGAAACTCCCTCCACACTGTCCCTACACAGAGTGAAACTCCCTCTACACCGTCCCTTCAGAGTGAAACTCCCTCCACATCGTCCCATCAGAGTGAAGCTCCCTCCACATCATCTCTCCACAGAGTGAAATTCCCTCCACACCATCCCTTTACAGAGTGAAACTCCCTCCACACCGTCCAATCAGAGTGAAACTCACTCCACATCGTCTCTCCACAGAGTGAAACTCCCTCCACACCGTCCCTTCACAGAGTGAAACTCCCTCCACATCATCTCTCCACCGAGTGAAACGCCCTCCACACCGTCCCTTCAGAGTGAAACTCCCTCCACATTGTCTCTCCACCGAGTGAAACTCCCTCCACACCGTCCCTTCAGAGTGAAACTCCCTCCACATTGTCTCTCCAGAGAGATACTCCCTCCACACCGTTCCTTGACAGAGTGAAACTCCCTCCGCACCGTCCCATCACAGAGTGAAACTCCCTCCGCATTGTCCCTTCACAGAGTGAAACTCACTCCGCATTGTCCCTTCACAGAGTGAAGCTCACTCCACATTCTCTCCACAGAGTGAAATTCCCTCCACACCGTCCCATCACAGAGTGAAACTCCCTCCACACCGTCCCTTCACAGAGTGAAACTCCCTCCACACCGTCCCTTCACAGAGTGAAACTCCCTCCACACCGTCCCTTCACAGAGTGAAACTCCCTCCACACCGTCCCTTCACAGAGTGAAACTCCCTCCGCATCGTCCCTTCACAGAGTGAAACTCCCTCCGCATCGTCCTATCAGAGTGAAAATCCCTCCACATCATCTCTCCAGAGTGAAATTCCCTCCACACCATTCCTTCACAGAGTGAAAATCACTCCACACCATCCCATCACAGATTGAAACTCCACACTGTACCTTCACACAATGAAACTCCCTCCATATCGTCTCTCCACAGAGTGAAACTCCCTCCACACCTTCCCATCGCAGAGTGAAACTCCCTCCACATCGTCTCTCCACAGAGTTAAACTCCCTCCACACCCTCCCTTCAGAGTGAAACTCCCTCCACATTGTCTCTCCAGAGTGAAACTCCCTCCACACCATCCCTTCACAGAGTGAAACTCCCTCCACACCATCCCATCGCAGAGTGAAACTCCCTCCACATTGTCCCTTCAGAGTGAAACTCCCTCCACACCGTCACTTCACAGAGTGAAACTCCCTCCACATTGTCTCTCCACAGAGTGAAACTCCCTCCACACCGTCCCTTCACAGAGTCGAACTCTCTCCACACCGTACCTTCAGAGTGAAACTCCCTCCACACTGTCCCTTCACAGAGTGAAACTCCGTCCACACTGTCCCTTCACAGAGTGAAACTCCCTCTACACCGTCCCTTCAGAGTGAAACTCCCTCCACATCGTCCCATCAGAGTGAAGCTCCCTCCACATCATCTCTCCACAGAGTGAAATTCCCTCCACACCATCCCTTTACAGAGTGAAACTCCCTCCACACCGTCCCATCACAGAGTGAACCTCCCTCCACATCATCTCTCCACAGAGTGAAACTCCCTCTACACCGTCCCTTCACAGAGTGAAACTCACTCCACACCATCCCATCACAGAGTGAAACTCCCTCCACACCGTACCATCACAGAGTGAAACTCCCTCCACACCGTCCCATCGCAGAGTGAAACTCCCTCCACATTGTCCCTTCAGAGTGAAACTCCCTCCACACCGTCACTTCACAGAGTGAAACTCCCTCCACATTGTCTCTCCACAGAGTGAAACTCCCTCCACACCGTCCCTTCACAGAGTCGAACTCTCTCCACACCGTACCTTCAGAGTGAAACTCCCTCCACATTGTCTCTCCACAGAGTGAAACTCCCTCCACACCGTCCCTTCACAGAGTGAAACTCCCTCCACACCGTCCCTTCACAGAGTGAAACTCCCCCCGCATCGTCCCATCACAGAGTGAAACTCCCTCCACATCATCTCTCCACAGAGTGAAATTCCCTCCACACCGTCCCTTCACAGAGTGAAAATCACTCCACACCATCCCATCACAGATTGAAACTCTCTCCACACTGTACCTTCACACAATGAAACTCCCTCCATATCGTCTCTCCACAGAGTGAAACTCCCTCCACACCTTCCCATCGCAGAGTGAAACTCCCTCCACATCGTCTCTCCACAGAGTGAAACTCCTTCCACACCGTCCCTTCAGAGTGAAACTCCATCCACATTGTCTCTCCAGAGTGAAACTCCCTCCACACCATCCCTTCACAGAGTGAAACTCCCTCCACACCGTCCCTTCACAGAGTGAAACTCCCTCCACACCGTCCCATCACAGAGTGAAACTCCCTCCACATCATCTCTCCAGAGTGAAACTCACTCCACACCATCCCATCACAGATTGAAACTCTCCCCACACTGTCCCTTCACACAATGAAACTCCCTCCATATCGTCTCTCCAGAGTGAAACTCCCTCCACACCGTCCCATCACAGAGTGAAACTCCCTCCATATCGTCTCTCCACAGAGTGAAACTCCCTCCACACCGTCCCTTCACAGAGTGTAACTCCCTCCACATTGTCTCTCCAGAGTGAAACTCCCTCCACATCGTCTCTTTACAGAGTGAAACTCCCTCCACATCGTCTCTTTACAGAGTGAAACTCCCTCCAGACCTTCCCATCAGAGTGAAACTCCCTCCAGATCATCCTATCAGAGTGAAACTCCCTCCACACCGTCCCTTCACAGAGTGAAACTCCCTCCACATTGTCTCTCCAGAGAGAAACTCCCTCCACACCGTTCCTTGACAGAGTAAAACTCCCTCCACACCGTCCCTTCACAGAGTGTAACTCCCTCCACATTGTCTCTCCAGAGTGAAACTCCCTCCACATCGTCTCTTTACAGAGTGAAACTCCCTCCACACCGTCCCTTCAGAGTAAAACTCCCTCCACACCGTCCCTTCACAGAGTGAAACTCCCTCCACACCGTCCCTTCACAGAGTGAAACTCCCTCCACATCATCTCTCCGCAGAGTGAAACTCCCTCCACATCCTCCCTTCACAGAGTGAAACTCCCTCCAGACCGTCCCATCAGAGTGAAACTCCCTCCAAACCGTCCCATCAGAGTGAAACTCCCTCCAGACCGTCCCATCAGAGTGAAACTCCCTCCACATTGTCTCTTTCCAGAGTGAAACTCCCTCCACATCGTCTCTTTCCAGAGTGAAACTCCCTCCACACCGTCCCATCACAGAGTGAAACTCCCTCCACACCGTACCATCAGAGTGAAACTCCCTCCACACCGTCCCATCGCAGAGTGAAACTCGCTCCACACTGTCCCTTCACAGAGTGAAACTCCCTCCACATCATCCCATCACAGAGTGAAACTCCCTCCACACCGTCCCTTCACAGAGTGAAACTCCCTCCACACCGTCCCATCACAGAGTGAAACTCCCTCCACACCGTCTCTCCACAGAGTGAAACTCCCTCCACACCGTCCCTTCAGAGAGTGAAACTCCCTCCACATTGTCTCTCCACAAACTCCCTCCACACCGTCCCTTCACAGAGTGAAACTCCCTCCACACCGTCCCATCAGAGTGAAACGCCCTCCACATCATCTCTCCACAGAGTGAAACTCCCTCCACACCATCCCTTCACAGAGTGAAACTCCCTCCACACTGTCCCTTCACAGAGTGAAACTCCCTCCACACTGTCCCTTCACAGAGTGAAACTCCCTCTACACCGTCCCTTCAGAGTGAAACTCCCTCCACATCGTCCCATCAGAGTGAAACTCCCTCCACATCATCTCTCCACCGAGTGAAACGCCCTCCACACCGTCCCTTCAGAGTGAAACTCCCTCCACATTGTCTCTCCACCGAGTGAAACTCCCTCCACACCGTCCCTTCAGAGTGAAACTCCCTCCACATTGTCTCTCCAGAGAGAAACTCCCTCCACACCATCCCTTCACAGAGTGAAACTCCCTCCACACCGTCCCATCGCAGAGTGAAACTCCCTCCACATTGTCTCTCCACAGAGTGAAACTCCCTCCACACCGTCCCTTCACAGAGTGAAACTCTCTCCACACCGTCCCTTCACAGAGTGAAACTCCCTCCACATTGTCTCTCCAGAGAGAAACTCCCTCCACACCGTTCCTTGACAGAGTAAAACTCCCTCCACACCGTCCCTTCACAGAGTGTAACTCCCTCCACATTGTCTCTCCAGAGTGAAACTCCCTCCACATCATCTCTTTACAGAGTGAAACTCCCTCCACACCGTCCCTTCAGAGTGAAACTCCCTCCACACCGTCCCTTCACAGAGTGAAACTCCCTCCACACCGTCCCTTCAGAGTGAAACTCCCTCCACATCATCTCTCCGCAGAGTGAAACTCCCTCCACATCGTCCCTTCACAGAGTGAAACTCCCTCCAGACCGTCCCATCAGAGTGAAACTCCCTCCAGACCTTCCCATCAGAGTGAAACTCCCTCCAGACCGTCCCATCAGAGTGAAACTCCCTCCACATTGTCTCTTTCCAGAGTGAAACTCCCTCCACATCGTCTCTTTCCAGATTGAAACTCCCTCCACACCGTCCCATCACAGAGTGAAACTCCCTCCACACCGTACCATCACAGAGTAAAACTCCCTCCACACCGTCCCATCGCAGAGTGAAACTCGCTCCACACTGTCCCTTCACAGAGTGAAACTCCCTCCACATCATCCCATCACAGAGTGAAACTCCCTCCACACCGTCCCTTCACAGAGTGAAACTCCCTCCACACCGTCCCATCACAGAGTGAAACTCCCTCCACACCGTCTCTCCACAGAGTGAAACTCCCTCCACACCGTCCCTTCAGAGAGTGAAACTCCCTCCACATTGTCTCTCCACAAACTCCCTCCACACCGTCCCATCACAGAGTGAAACTCCCTCCACACCGTCTCTCCACAGAGTGAAACTCCCTCCACACCGTCCCATCAGAGAGTGAAACGCCCTCCACATCATCTCTCCACAGAGTGAAACTCCCTCCACACCATCCCTTCACAGAGTGAAACTCCCTCCACACTGTCCCTTCACAGAGTGAAACTCCCTCCACACTGTCCCTACACAGAGTGAAACTCCCTCTACACCGTCCCTTCAGAGTGAAACTCCCTCCACATCGTCCCATCAGAGTGAATCTCCCTCCACATCATCTCTCCACAGAGTGAAATTCCCTCCACACCATCCCTTTACAGAGTGAAACTCCCTCCACACCGTCCCATCAGAGTGAAACTCACTCCACATCGTCTCTCCACAGAGTGAAACTCCCTCCACACCGTCCCTTCACAGAGTGAAACTCCCTCCACATCATCTCTCCACCGAGTGAAACGCCCTCCACACCGTCCCTTCAGAGTGAAACTCCCTCCACATTGTCTCTCCACCGAGTGAAACTCCCTCCACACCGTCCCTTCAGAGTGAAACTCCCTCCACATTGTCTCTCCAGAGAGATACTCCCTCCACACCGTTCCTTGACAGAGTGAAACTCCCTCCGCACCGTCCCATCACAGAGTGAAACTCCCTCCGCATTGTCCCTTCACAGAGTGAAACTCACTCCGCATTGTCCCTTCACAGAGTGAAGCTCACTCCACATTCTCTCCACAGAGTGAAATTCCCTCCACACCGTCCCATCACAGAGTGAAACTCCCTCCACACCGTCCCTTCACAGAGTGAAACTCCCTCCACACCGTCCCTTCACAGAGTGAAACTCCCTCCACACCGTCCCTTCACAGAGTGAAACTCCCTCCACACCGTCCCTTCACAGAGTGAAACTCCCTCCGCATCGTCCCTTCACAGAGTGAAACTCCCTCCGCATCGTCCTATCAGAGTGAAAATCCCTCCACATCATCTCTCCAGAGTGAAATTCCCTCCACACCATTCCTTCACAGAGTGAAAATCACTCCACACCATCCCATCACAGATTGAAACTCCACACTGTACCTTCACACAATGAAACTCCCTCCATATCGTCTCTCCACAGAGTGAAACTCCCTCCACACCTTCCCATCGCAGAGTGAAACTCCCTCCACATCGTCTCTCCACAGAGTTAAACTCCCTCCACACCCTCCCTTCAGAGTGAAACTCCCTCCACATTGTCTCTCCAGAGTGAAACTCCCTCCACACCATCCCTTCACAGAGTGAAACTCCCTCCACACCATCCCATCGCAGAGTGAAACTCCCTCCACATTGTCCCTTCAGAGTGAAACTCCCTCCACACCGTCACTTCACAGAGTGAAACTCCCTCCACATTGTCTCTCCACAGAGTGAAACTCCCTCCACACCGTCCCTTCACAGAGTCGAACTCTCTCCACACCGTACCTTCAGAGTGAAACTCCCTCCACACTGTCCCTTCACAGAGTGAAACTCCGTCCACACTGTCCCTTCACAGAGTGAAACTCCCTCTACACCGTCCCTTCAGAGTGAAACTCCCTCCACATCGTCCCATCAGAGTGAAGCTCCCTCCACATCATCTCTCCACAGAGTGAAATTCCCTCCACACCATCCCTTTACAGAGTGAAACTCCCTCCACACCGTCCCATCACAGAGTGAACCTCCCTCCACATCATCTCTCCACAGAGTGAAACTCCCTCTACACCGTCCCTTCACAGAGTGAAACTCACTCCACACCATCCCATCACAGAGTGAAACTCACTCCACATCGTCTCTCCACAGAGTGAAACTCCCTCCACACCGTCCCTTCACAGAGTGAAACTCCCTCCACATTGTCTCTTTACAGAGTTAAACTCCCTCCCCACCTTCCCATCACAAACTCCTTCCACACTGTCCCATCAAACACTCCCAGGGTCAGATACAGAGTGAAGCATCCCCTACAGTGTTCCATCACACACTCCCAGGGTCAGACACAGAGTGAAGCTCCCTTCACACTGTCCCATTACACACTCCCGGAGTCAGACACAGAGTGAAACTCCCTCCACACTGTCCCTTCACAGAGTGAAACTCCCTCCACACCGTCCCTTCACAGACTGAAACTCCCTCCACACCGTCCCATCACAGAGTGAAACTCCGTCCACACCGTCCCATTACAGAGTGAAACTCCCTCCACATCATCTCTCCACAGAGTGAAACTCCCTCCACACCATCCCTTCACAGAGTGAAACTCACTCCACACCATCCCATCACAGATTGAAACTCTCCCCACACTGTCCCTTCACACAATGAAACTCCCTCCACATCGTCTCTCCACAGAGTGAAACTCCCTCCACACCATCCCTTCACAGAGTGAAACTCCCTCCACATTGTCTCTCCAGAGTGAAACTCCCTCCACATCGTCTCTTTACAGAGTGAAACTCCCTCCACACCGTCCCTTCAGAGTGAAACTCCCTCCAGACCGTCCCATCAGAGTGAAACTCCCTCCAGACCGTCCCATCAGAGTGAAACTCCCTCCACATCGTCTCTTTCCAGAGTGAAACTCCCTCCACACCGTCCCATCACAGAGTGAAACTCCCTCCACACCGTACCATCACAGAGTGAAACTCCCTCCACACCGTCCCATCGCAGAGTGAAACTCGCTCCACACTGTCCCTTCACAGAGTGAAACTCCCTCCACATCATCCCATCACAGAGTGAAACTCCCTCCACACCGTCCCTTCACAGAGTGAAACTCTCTCCACACCGTCCCATCACACATTCCCGGGTTCAGACACAGAGTGAAGCTCCCTCCTCACTGTCCCTTCACAGAGTGAAACTCCCTCCACATTCTCACCACAGAGTGAACCTCCCTCCACACCGTCCCATCACAGAGTGAAACTCCCTCCACATTGTCTCTCCACAGAGAGAAACTCCCTCCACACCGTCCCTTCACAGAGTGAAATTCCCTCCACACCGTCCCTTCACAGAGTGAAACTCCCTCCACACCGTCCCATCACAGAGTGAAACTCCCTCCACACCGTCCCATCACAGAGTGAAACTCCCTCCAGACCGTCCCATCACAGAGTGAAACTCCCTCCACACCGTCCCATCACAGAGTGAAACTCCCTCCACACCGTCCCTTCAGAGTGAAACTCCCTCCACACCGTCCCTTCACAGAGTGAAACTCCCTCCACATCATCCCATCAGAGTGAAACTCCCTCCACATTGTCTCTCCACAGAGTGAAACTCCCTCCACACCGTCCCTTCACAGAGTGAAACTCCCTCCACATCATCTCTCCACAGAGTGAAACTCCCTCCACATCGTCCCTTCAGAGAGTGAAACTCCCTCCACACCGTCCCATCACAGAGTGAAACTCCCTCCACACCGTCCCATCAGAGTGAAACTCCCTCCACACCGTCCCATCACAGAGTGAAACTCCCTCCACACCGTTCCTTCACAGAGTGAAACTCCCTCCACACCGTCCCTCCACAGAGTGAAACTCCCTTCACATTGTCTCTCCACAGAGTGCAACTCCCTCCACACCGTCCCTTCACAGAGTGAAACTCCCTCCACATCATCTCTCCACAGAGTGAAACTCCCTCCACACCGTCCCTTCACAGAGTGAAACTCCCTCCACACCGTCCCTTCACAGAGTGAAACTCCCTCCACACCGTCCCTTCACAGAGTGAAACTCCCTCCACACCGTCCCTTCAGAGTGAAGCTCCCTCCACATCGTCCCATCAGAGTGAAACTCCCTCCACATCATCTCTCCAGAGTGAAATTCCCTGCACACCATCCCTTTACAGAGTGAAACTCCCTCCACACCGTCCCATCAGAGTGAAACTCCCTCCACATCATCTTTCCACAGAGTGAAACTCCTTCCACACCGTCCCTTCACAGAGTGAAACTCACTCCACACCATCCCATCACAGATTGAAACTCTCTCCACACTGTCCCTTCACACAATGAAACTCCCTCCATATCATCTCTCCACAGAGTGAAACTCCCTCCACACCGTCCCATCACAGAGTGAAACTCGCTCCACATCATCTCTCCACAGAGTGAAACTCCCTCCACACCGTCCCTTCACAGAGTGAAACTCCCTCCACATCATCCCATCAGAGTGAAACTCCCTCCACATTGTCTCTCCACAGAGTGAAACTCCCTCCACATCATCTCTCCACAGAGTGAAACTCCCTCCACATCGTCCCTTCACAGAGTGAAACTCCCTCCACACCGTCCCATCACAGAGTGAAACTCCCTCCACACCGTCCCATCAGAGTGAAACTCCCTCCACACCGTCCCATCACAGAGTGAAACTCCCTCCACACCGTTCCTTCACAGAGTGAAACTCCCTGCACACCGTCCCATCACAGAGTGAAACTCCCTCCACACCGTCCCTTCACAAAGTGAAACTCCCTCCACACCGTCCCTTCACAGAGTGAAACTCCCTCCACAGAGTGAAACTCCCTTCACATTGTCTCTCCACAGAGTGCAACTCCCTCCACACCGTCCCTTCACAGAGTGAAACTCCCTCCACATCATCTCTCCACAGAGTGAAACTCCCTCCACACCGTCCCTTCACAGAGTGAAACTCCCTCCACACCGTCCCTTCACAGAGTGAAACTCCCTCCACACCGTCCCTTCACAGAGTGAAACTCCCTCCACACCATCCCTTCACAGAGTGAAACTCCCTCCACATTGTCTCTCCAGAGTGAAACTCCCTCCACATCGTCTCTTTACAGAGTGAAACTCCCTCCACACCGTCCCTTCAGAGTGAAACTCCCTCCAGACCGTCCCATCAGAGTGAAACTCCCTCCAGACCGTCCCATCAGAGTGAAACTCCCTCCACATCGTCTCTTTCCAGAGTGAAACTCCCTCCACACCGTCCCATCACAGAGTGAAACTCCCTCCACACCGTACCATCACAGAGTGAAACTCCCTCCACACCGTCCCATCGCAGAGTGAAACTCGCTCCACACTGTCCCTTCACAGAGTGAAACTCTCTCCACACCGTCCCATCACACATTCCCGGGTTCAGACACAGAGTGAAGCTCCCTCCTCACTGTCCCTTCACAGAGTGAAACTCCCTCCACATCATCCCATCACAGAGTGAAACTCCCTCCACACCGTCCCATCACAGAGTGAAACTCCCTCCACACCGTCCCTTCAGAGTGAAACTCCCTCCACACCGTCCCTTCACAGAGTGAAACTCCCTCCACATCATCCCATCAGAGTGAAACTCCCTCCACATTGTCTCTCCACAGAGTGAAACTCCCTCCACACCGTCCCTTCACAGAGTGAAACTCCCTCCACATCATCTCTCCACAGAGTGAAACTCCCTCCACATCGTCCCTTCACAGAGTGAAACTCCCTCCACACCGTCCCTTCACAGAGTGAAACTCCCTCCACATCATCTCTCCACAGAGTGAAACTCCCTCCACATCGTCCCTTCAGAGAGTGAAACTCCCTCCACACCGTCCCATCACAGAGTGAAACTCCCTCCACACCGTCCCATCAGAGTGAAACTCCCTCCACACCGTCCCATCACAGAGTGAAACTCCCTCCACACCGTTCCTTCACAGAGTGAAACTCCCTCCACACCGTCCCTCCAGAGTGAAACTCCCTTCACATTGTCTCTCCACAGAGTGCAACTCCCTCCACACCGTCCCTTCACAGAGTGAAACTCCCTCCACATCATCTCTCCACAGAGTGAAACTCCCTCCACACCGTCCCTTCACAGAGTGAAACTCCCTCCACACCGTCCCTTCACAGAGTGAAACTCCCTCCACACCGTCCCTTCACAGAGTGAAACTCCCTCCACACCGTCCCTTCACAGAGTGAAACTCCCTCCACACCGTCCCTTCAGAGTGAAACTCCCTCCACATCGTCCCATCAGAGTGAAACTCCCTCCACATCATCTCTCCAGAGTGAAATTCCCTGCACACCATCCCTTCACAGAGTGAAACTCACTCCACACCATCCCATCACAGATTGAAACTCTCTCCACACTGTCCCTTCACACAATGAAACTCCCTCCATATCGTCTCTCCACAGAGTGAAACTCCCTCCACACCGTCCCATCACAGAGTGAAACTCGCTCCACATCATCTCTCCACAGAGTGAAACTCCCTCCACACCGTCCCTTCACAGAGTGAAACTCCCTCCACATCATCCCATCAGAGTGAAACTCCCTCCACATTGTCTCTCCACAGAGTGAAACTCCCTCCACACCGTCCCTTCACAGAGTGAAACTCCCTCCACATCATCTCTCCACAGAGTGAAACTCCCTCCACATCGTCCCTTCACAGAGTGAAACTCCCTCCACACCGTCCCATCACAGAGTGAAACTCCCTCCACACCGTCCCATCAGAGTGAAACTCCCTCCACACCGTCCCATCACAGAGTGAAACTCCCTACACACCGTTCCTTCACAGAGTGAAACTCCCTGCACACCGTCCCATCACAGAGTGAAACTCCCTCCACACCGTCCCTTCACAAAGTGAAACTCCCTCCACACCGTCCCTTCACAGAGTGAAACTCCCTCCACAGAGTGAAACTCCCTTCACATTGTCTCTCCACAGAGTGCAACTCCCTCCACACCGTCCCTTCATAGAGTGAAACTCCCTCCACATCATCTCTCCACAGAGTGAAACTCCCTCCACACCGTCCCTTCACAGAGTGAAACTCCCTCCACACCGTCCCTTCACAGAGTGAAACTCCCTCCACACCGTCCCTTCACAGAGTGAAACTCCCTCCACACCGTCCCTTCACAGAGTGAAACTCCCTCCACACCGTCCCTTCACAGAGTGAAACTCCCTCCACACCGTCCCTTCACAGAGTGAAACTCCCTCCACACCGTCCCTTCAGAGTGAAACTCCCTCCACACCGTCCCTTCAGAGTGAAACTCCCTCCACATCGTCCCATCAGAGTGAAACTTCTTCCACATCATCTCTCCACAGAGTGAAATTCCCTGCACACCATCCCTTTACAGAGTGAAACTCCCTCCACACCGTCCCATCAGAGTGAAACTCCCTCCACATCATCTCTCCACAGAGTGAAACTCCTTCCACACCGTCCCTTCACAGAGTGAAACTCACTCCACACCATCCCATCACAGATTGAAACTCTCTCCACACTGTCCCTTCACACAATGAAACTCCCTCCATATCGTCTCTCCACAGAGTGAAACTCCCTCCACACCGTCCCATCACAGAGTGAAACTCGCTCCACATCGTCTCTCCACAGAGTGAAAGTCCCTCCACACCGTCCCTTCACAGTGAAACTCCCTCCACATTGTCTCTCCAGAGTGCAACTCCCTCCACACCATCCTTTCACAGAGTGAAACTCCCTCCACATCATCTCTTTGCAGAGTGAAACTCCCTCCTCACCGTCCCATCACAAACTCCTTCCACACTGTCCCATCAAACACTCCCAGGGTCAGATACAGAGTGAAGCATCCCCTACACTGTCCCATCACACACTCCCAGGGTCAGACACAGAGTGAAGCTCCCTCTACACTGTCCCATCACACACTCCCGGAGTCAGACACAGAGTGAAACTCCCTCCACACTGTCCCATCACACACTCCCGGGGTCAGACACAGAGTGAAGCTCCCTCCACACCGTCCCATCACACACTCCCGGGGTCAGACACAGAGTGAAACTCCCTCCACACCGTCCCATCACACACTCCCGGGGTCAGACACAGAGTGAAGCTCCCTCTACACTGTCCCATCATACACTCCCGGGGTCAGACACAGAGTGAAGCTCCCTCCGCACCGTCCCATCACACACTCCCGGGGTCAGACACAGAGTGAAACTCCCTCCACACTGTCCCATCACACACTCCTGGCGTACACAAACAGTGAAGCTGCTACTTGCATGTCACAGTCTCGGGTTGTGCTTTGCACAGATTAGTGTGTGAAGCTGCCGTGTCTTTCTCTCTCTAATGGTTCCTACCCTGGCGGGTCCCGTCCCGTACAATCCGCTCTCCGGGCCTGTCTGCACCCCCACCCCTCCGGAACTCACCGAGTGCCGCTAATTCCGCAGCTCGGACAGCCGCTGGCGAGAACAGGTCAGATGACTGGTCACGTGAGGCGAGTCTCGCTCCAGAGGGGCACGTGACCCGGAACTCGGAAGCAGATGAGAGGCGCCGGGCCGCCGGGCCGCCGAGCCGCCCTCGGGCTGTCTGAACCCGGTGGCGGGGAAAGCGGAAGAGGAGGGTGGGACACGTTTGGCGGGGATCTGACTGGAGGAGGCCAATATGAGCAACATTTCCACCACATGGATAGGTCACGTCTGCTACTTTATCTTATGGCTGCCAAACCCGCGTCTCCCCAAGCAGATCCCTTACTCCCCGTTGAAGGAAGGTCAGTAAGCCCCTGGTGGGCAAAGGAAACGCTTCCAAGATAACGTCAAAATCAGCCTGAAGAAATTCAACATTACATCCAAAAACCAGGAAGACATTGCACTCACCTGGAGGGAGTTGCGCTACATGAGAGCGACCTCCTCTGCGCCGCAGGGAACAGGCGGCAGCTGAGAAAGGAGAGACTGAGCAACCAAAAGACCCAAACCCTGGCCACGGCCACCACTTACCCTTGCCCACATTACACCAAAGTACGTGAATCCTGGATCGGCCTCTGCAGCTCCCGAGGACACAGCAATAGACCCCCTGTGAGAACATCGTGCTCAAATGCAGTGATTGCATTCCTGCCGAGAGGAGTCAGGGATGGTGGATAGGGAGGAGGGGGCAGAAAGAGACAGAGAGGTGGTCTGCCAAATAAGGGAAAGGGTGGGGGTGATTGGGGGAGGGCTCTGACTACTCCACCCTGTTAATCAGCCCTAGACCAAGAGGGGAAACTTCGGGTCAGGGTCTTCTCCCAAATCTCACCCTGTCCTTTGCCCAGTGATCCCACCTATTACAAGACAAAGGAGCAGAAGTAGGCCATTCGGCCCATCGAGTCTGCTCCGCAGCTCCCCCATGAGCTAAACTATTCACCCATTTAGTTCCAATTTCCAGCTTTTTCCCCAAATCCCTTGATACCCTGACTAATTAGATACCTGTCAATCTCCTCCTTAAACACCCTCAATGACCGGGCCTCCCCAGCTGTATGTGGCAACGAATTCCACAAATCCACGACCCTCTGGCTAAAAAAATTTCTCCTCATCTCTGTTTTAACTGGGTACCCTCTAATTCTAAGACTATGGCCTCTTGTCCTGGACTCACCCACCAAGGGAAACAACCTTTCCACATCTACTCTGTCCAACCCTTTCAACATTCGAAACGTTTCTATGAGATCCCCTCTCATTCTTCTATACTCTAATAAATATAATCCAAGAGCCGACAAACGCTCCTCATATGTTAGCCCCTGCATTCCAGGAATCATCCTCGTAAATCTTCTCTGAACTCTCCAACATCAGAACATCCCTTCTAAGATAGGGGCCCAAAACTGCACACAGTATTCCAAATGAGGTCTCACTAACACCCCATAGAGCCTCATCAACACCTCCTTACTCTTATACACTATTCCTCTTGAAATGAATGCCAACATAGCATTCGCTTTCCTTACCGCCAATCCAACCTGGTGCTTAACCTTTAGGGTATCCTGCATGAGGACCCCCAAGTCCCTTTGCACTTCCGATTTTTGAATTTTCTCCCCATCTAAATAATAATCTGCCCAATTATGTCTTCTTCCAAAATGTACAACCGTACATTTCTCAACATTGTATCTCATCTGCCATTTCTTTGCCCACACTCCTAAACTAACTAAGTCTCTCTGCAGCCTTTCTGTTTCTTCAACACTTCCTGTTCCTCCACCTATCTTGGTGTCATCCGCAAACTTAGCCACAAAACCATTTAATCCATACTCTAAATCATCGATATACATTATAAAAAGAAGCGGCCCCAACACTGACCCCTGCAGAACATCACTGGTAACCAGCAACCAATCAGAATAGGATCCCTTTATTCCCACCCTTTGCTTTCTGCCTATCAGCCAATGCTCCACCCATTCCAATATTTTTCCTGTAATTCCATCGGCTCTCATTTTATTAAGCAGCCTCTTATGTGGCACCTTATCGAAGGCCTTTTGAAAATCCAAATACACAACATCCACAGCCTCTCCCTTGTCAATTTTATTCAAGATTACCTCAAAAAATTCCAATAAGTTGGTAAGGCAGGATCTTCCCTTCATGAAACCATGCTGGCTTCGACCTATCTTGTCATGCACCTCGAGGTATTTCATAACCTTGTCCTTGAGGATTGACTCCAATATCTTTCCAACCACCGATGTCAGACTAATAGGTCTGTAATTTTCTTTTTGCTGCCTCCCTCCTTTCTTAAATAACGGAACTACATTTGCGACCTTCCAGTCCTCCGGAACCATGCCAGAGTCTATTGATTCCTGGAAGATCATTTCCAATGCTTCCACAATCTCCAAAGCCACCTCCTTCAGAACCCTTGGGTGCACCTAATCCGGGCCGGGAGACTTATCTATTCTTAGTCCACGTAGCTTCCCTAGCACTTTCTCTCTAGTAATCTTGACTGTACCTAGTTCTATTCCCTGATACCTCTGGCTATCAGGTATATTGCTCATGTCTTCCACTGTGAAGACTGATCCAAAATACTCATTCAGTTCCTCCGCCGTCTCTTTGTTATCCATTATAATTACTCCAGCATCATTTTCAATGGGTCCCATATCTACCCTTGTCACTCTTTTCTCTTCATATATTTAAAAAAAAATCTTAGTATCCTTTTTTATGTTAATCGCCAACTTCCTTTCATAATTCATCTTTTCTTTCCTAATGACTTTCTTAGTTTCTTTCTGTAAGTTTTTAAAAGTCGTCCAGTCCTCATTTTTCCCACTAATTTTTGCTTCCTTGTACGCCGTTTCTTTTGCTTTTATTTTTGCCTTAACCTGTCTCGTTAGCCACATTTGCGCCATTTTTCCATTCATGATTTTCTTTTTTCTTGGAATATACTTTTCCTGCATTTTCCTTATTTCTTGTAGGAATTTCATCCAATTCTGCTCTGCTGTCCCTCCATTTAGTTTACTTTTCCAATTGACTTGGGCCAAAGATGTACAGTTGCTCTTGAATACGTCCATTGACATCGGGGGAGAGATTTCCAGAGACTCACCACTCTCAGAGGGAAGAAATTCCTTCTTATCGCCATTGGACACGAGTGATCCAACCCTGATGTTCTAGTTGCCCCCACCGATCACCCAACCTGCAAACCCTCCCCAACTCCAACCCCCGATGTCAGCTTCGTCACCCTTCCGCACTGTTTCCTTAAATCTGTGCCCACGACTCTGGGTCCAGTCAGCACCTCCCTGTCATGTCAAAAGATTAAAAATTACTCTTGTTTGTCACATGTACATCAAAGTATACAATGAAATGTGTGGTTTCTGTCAAGGAGCAACACAGTCTGAACTTGTGCTGGGGGCAGCCTGCAAGTGTCACCAAGCTTCTGGCGCCAAAATTGCACCTAACCTGTACATCTTTGGGTTGTAGGAGGAAACCAGAGCACCCGGAGGAAACCCACACAGTCACAGGGAGAACGTACAAACTCCTTACAGACAGCAACAAGTTGAATCAGGTCCACGGGCCACGGGCACGGTACAGAGTTACACTAACCGTTTTGCTACCGTGGCCCTCTCTCTATCCCTCAGCAGACTGTGTGTTGTCACAACCAAACAGTCATCAGTCTCTCTCTCACCACCAGGATGGGTCAAGTAAGGCCAAGTGAGACAACATCTCTCTGGACCAGGATGTAAAGCACAATACACATAAACACATTTCACAAAGCAGGGATAATGGGGGACAAGGAGATGGCAGATGAACTAAATGAGTATTTTGCATCAGTCTTCACTGTGGAAGATACTAGCTATGTGCCAGATGTTGAAGGGTGTGAGGAGATAGAAGTGAGTGCAGTTACTATTACAAGCAAAGACACAAAATGCTCAGCAGACCAGGCAGCACCTATAGAGATGAGTACAGTTGACGTTTCAGGCCAAGACCCTTTGGCAGGTCTGGAGAAAAAAGCTGAGGAGTAGGTTTAGTGAGGGGGGTGAGAGAGAAAAACACAAGGTGATAGGTGAAATCTGAAGGTGGAGGGGTGAAGTAAAGATCTGGGAAGTTGATTGGTGAAAGAGGTACAGGGCTGGAGAAGGGGGAATCTGATAGAAGAGGACAGAAGGCCATGGAAGAAAGAAAAGGGGGACAGGAGCGCCAGAGAGAGGGAGGTGATGGGTGGGCAAGGAGATAAAGTGAGAGAGGGAAAAGGGGATGGGAAATGATGAGGGGTGGGTGACCTTTACTGGAAGTTCGAGAAATTGATGTTCATGCATCAGGTTGGAGGCAGCCCAAAAGGAATATAAGGTGTTGTTCCTCCAACCTGAGTGTGGCCTCATCACAAACCCATATCAGTCTGTGTCTGACCCACATCACTGTCCCAGACCAGGCCTGTGTCTGACCCACATCACTCTCCCAGACCAGGCCTGTGTCTGACCCACATCATTGTCCTAGACCAGGCCTGTGTCAGACCCACATCACTGTCCCAGACCAGGTTGTGTCAGACCCAAATCATTCTCCCTGACCAGGACTGTGTCTGACCCACATCACTGTCCCAGACCAGGCCTGTGTCTGACCCACATCACTCTCCCAGACCAGGCCTGGGCCAGACCCAAATCATTCTCCCTGACCAGGCCTGTGTCTGACCCACATCACTGTCCCAGACCAGGCCTGTGTCTGACCCACATCACTGTCCCAGACCAGGCCTGTGTCAGACCCACATCACTCTCCCAGACAGGCCTGTGTCTGACCCACATCACTGTCCCAGACCAGGTTGTGTCAGACCCAAATCATTCTCCCTGACCAGGACTGTGTCTGACCCATATCACTCTCCCAGACCAGGCCTGTGTCTGACCCACATCACTCTCCCAGACAGGCCTGTGTCTGACCCACATCACTGTCCCAGACCAGGACTGTGTCTGACCCACATCACTGTCCCAGACCAAGCCTGTGTCTGACCCACATCACTCTCCCAGACCAGGCCTGTGTCAGACCCAAATCATTCTCCCTGACCAGGACTGTGTCTGACCCACATCACTGTCCCAGACCAGGCCTGTGTCTGACCCATATCAATCTGTGTCTGACCCACATCATAGTCTCAGACCAGGCCTGTGTCTGACCCACGTCACTGTCCCAGACCAGGCCTGTGTCTGACCCACATCACAGTCCCAGACTAGGCCTGTGTCTGACCCACATCACTGTCCCAGACCAGGCCTGTGTCTGACCCACTTCACTGTCCCGGACCAAGCCTGCATCTGACCCACATCACTGTCCCAGACTAGGCCTGTGTCTGACCCACATCACTGTCCCAGACTAGGCCTGTGTCTGACCCACATCACTGTCCCAGATCAGGTCTGTGTCTGACCCACATCACTGTCCCAGTTGTTGAGATAATGCAGGATGACTTGGACAGGTTGGGAGAGTGGGCAGATGCAGTTTAATATGGATAAATGTGAGGTTATCCACTTTGGTGGCAAGAACAGGAAGGCCGATTACTATCTGAATGGTGTCAAGTTAGGAAAAAGGGAAGCACAATGAGATCTAGGTGTCCTTGTTCATCAGTCACTGAAAGTAAGAGTGCAGGTACAGCAGGCAGTGAAGAAAGCTAATGGCATGTTGGCCTTCGGAACAAGAGGAGTTGAGTATAGGAGCAAAGAGGTCCTTCTGCGGTTGTACAGGGCCCTGGTGAGATCACACCTGGAATATTGTGTACAGTTTTGATCTCCAAATTTGAGGAAGGACATTCTTGCTATTGAGGGAGTGCAGCGTAGGTTCACGAGGTTAATTCCCGGGATGGTGGGACTGTCATTTGTCGAAAGATTGGAGCGACTGGGCTTGTATACACTGGAATTTAGAAGGATGAGAGGGGATCTGATTGAAACATATAAGATTATTAAGGGATTGGACACGCTAGAGGCAGGAAACATGTTCCCGATGTTGGGGGAGTCTAGAACCAGAGGCCACAGTTTAAGAATAAGGGGTAGGCCATTTAGAATGGAGTTGAGGAAAAACTTTTTCACCCAGAGAGTTGTGCATCTGTGGAATGCTCTGCCTCAGAAGGCAGTGGAGGCCAATTCTCTGGATGCTTTCAAGAAAGAGTTAGATAGAGCTCTTAATGATAGTGGAGTCAAGGGATATGGGGAGAAGGCAGGAACGGGGTACTGATTGTGGATGATCAGCCATGATCACAGTGAATGGCGGTGCTGGCTCGAAGGGCTGAATGGCCTACTCCTGCACCTATTGTCTATTGTCTATTGACCCACATCACTGTCCCAGACCAGGCCTATGTGACCCACGTCACTGTCCTAGATATCTCTGGGGGTTGCAAGGAACGTGTGCATCTGGGCGCCCTGTGAGTGAGTGTGGGGTATATGTATCTGGGGTCAGAATTATAAAGCGGTCACCTGGCAGACAGAACCCACATCCTGTGTCACATGCTCGCTCTCTTGCTATCTCAGTTAACATCAGCGTGTGTCGAGGCTGTGCACAGGGCAGGGACTCATGCTTTCCACTCGAGTTCACACACCAGAGATAGTTGTGCTTATTAACTCTTTCATTGCTGCAGAATGTCCCATTGTAACCTCACAGCCTTGCGTTTTGTACCATGACTTGTTACTGACAATCAGAATCAGGCTTATTGTCACAGGTGCACGACCTGAAATTTGTTGTTTTATGCCAGCAGTCCAGTATTAGGAACTTATAGTAACAGAAAATCACTCTAAGTTACAATAAGTAATGTATTAAAAATAAATAACAAAACTATAAGATATAGGAGCAGAAGCAGGCCATTCAGCCCATCGAGTCTGCTCCACCATTCAATCATGGGCTGATCCACTCTTCCAGTCCCCAACTCCCCTGCCTTCTCCCCATACCCTTTGATACCCTGGCTAATCAAGAACCTATCTATCTCCCCCTTAAATACACCCTCCACAGCCTCTCATGGCAAAAAATTCCACAGATTTATCACCCTCTGACTAAAGTAATTTCTCTGCATCTCTGTTCTAAAAGGACGTCCTTCAATCCTGAAGTCGTGCCCTCTTCTCCTAGAATCCCCTACCATGGGAAATAACTTTGCCATATCTAATCTGTTCAGGCCTTTTAACATCTGGAATGTTTCTATGAGATTCTCCCTCATTCTCCTGAACTCCAGGGAATACAGCCCAAGAGCTGCCAGATGTTCCTCATACGGTAACCCTTTCATTCCTGGAATCATTCTCATGAATCTTCTCTGAACCCTCTCCAATCTCAGAATATCCTTTCTAAAATAAGGAGCCCAAAACTGCACACAATACTCCAAGCGTGATCTCACGAGTGTCTTATAGAGCCTCAACATCACATCCCTGCTCTTATATTCTATACCTCTAGAAATGAATGCCAACATTGCATTTGCCTTCTTCACAACCGACTCAACCTGGAGGTTAACCTTTAGAGTATCCTGCACAAGGGCTCCCAAATCTCTTTGCATCTCTGCATTTTGAATTCTCTCCCCAGCTAAATAATAGTCTGCCTGTTTATTTCTTCCCCTAAAGTGCATGACCATACACTTTCCAACATTGTATTTCATTTGCCACTTCTTTGCCCATTCTCCTAATCTGTATAAGTCCTTCTGTAGCTTCTCTACTTCCTCAAACCATCTAAATCTCTTTGCAGGCTCTCTGTTTCCTCAACACTACCCACTCCTCCACCTATCTTTGTATCATCAGCAAATTTAGCCACAAATCCTTTAATCCCATAGTCCAAATCATTGACGTACATCGTAAAAAGCAGCAGTCCCGATACTGACCCCTGTGGAACTCCACTGGTAACCAGCAGCCAGCCAGAATAGGATCCCTTTATTCCCACTCTCTGTTTTCTGCTGACCAGCCAATGCTCCACCCATGCTAGTAACTCCCCTGTAATTCCATGGGCTCTTAACTCGATAAGCAGCCTCATTTGTGGCACCTTGTCAAAGGCCTTCTGAAAATCCAAGTACACCACATCTACTGCATCTCCTTTGTCTACCCTGCTTGTAATTTCCTCAAAGAATTGAAGTAGGTTAGTCAGGCAGGATTTTTCTTTCAGGAAACCATGCTGGCTTTGGCCTATCTTGTCATGTGCCTCCAGGTACTCCGTAATCTCATCCCTAACAATCAATTCCAACAACTTCCCAACCACTGATGTCAGGCTAACAGGTCGATAGTTTCCTCTCTGCTGCCTCCCACCCTTCTTAAATAATGGAGCAACATTTGCAATTTTCCAGTCATCCAGTACAATGCCAGAATCTATCGATTCTTGAAAGATCATTGTTAATGCCTCCGCAATCTCTCAAGCTACTTCCTTCAGAAACCGAGGGTGCATTCCATCTGGTCCAGGAGATTTATCCACTTTCAGACCATTAAACTTCCTGAGCACCTTCTCAGTCATAATTGTCACTGCACATACTTCACTCCCCTGACACTCATCTTGAATGTCTGGTATACTGTAGATGTCTTTCACTGTGAAGACTGATGCAAACTACTCATTCAGTTCCTCTGCCATCTCTGCATCTCTCATTACAATATCTTCAGGGTCATTTTCTATTGGTCCTATATCCACCCTCAACTCTCTTTTACTCTTTAAATACTTGAAAAAGCTTTTAGTATCTTCTTTGCTATTAGTCGCCAGCTTCTTTTCATAATTCACCCTTTCCTTCCTAATGACCTTCTTAGTTTCCTTCTGCAAGATTTTAAAAGCCTCCCAATCCTCTATCTTCCCACTGGCTTTGGCTTCCTTGTCAGCCATAGTAGTGTCCTTCTTCCATTCAAAAATTTCTTCTTATTTGGAATATATCTGTGTTGCACCTCCCTCTTTTTTCACAGAAACTCCAGCCATTGCTGCCCTGCTATCCGTCCTACTAGTGTCCCTTTCCAGTCAACCTCGGCCAGTTCCCCTCTCACGCCATTGTAATTTCCGTTGTTCCACTGAAAAACCGACACATTGGAATTTAGTTTCTCCTTCTCAAATTTCAAAGTGAGCTCGATCATATTGTGATCACTGTTCCCTAAGGGTTCCTTAACCTTAAGCTCCCTTATCACCTCCGGATCATTGCACAACACCCAATCCAGTACAGCGGATCCCCTAGTGGACTCAACAACAAGCTGTTCTAAAAAGCCATCCCATAGACATTCTACAAATTCTCTCTCTTGAGGTCCAGTACTGGCCTGGTTTTCCCAATCCACTTTCATGTTAAAATCCCCAATGACTATCATGACGTTGCCTTTCTGACACGCCTTTTCTATCTCCTGCTGTAATTTGTAATCCACATCCCGCCTGCTGTGTGGAGGCCTGTATACAACTGCCATTAAGGTCCTTTTACCCTTGCCATTTCTTAGCTCAACCCATAGAGACTCTACACTTTCCAATCCTATGTCATCACTTTCAAATGATTTAATATTATTTCTTATACATAGGGCCACACCACCCCCTCTGCCTACTAACCTATCTTTCCAATACATTGCATGTCCTTGGACGTTCAGCTCCCATCCTTTAGCCAAGTTTCAGAGATGGGCACAACGTCATACTTGCCAATCTGTAGCTGAATTTCAAGATAATTGGTGCAAGAGAGCTAAAGTAGTAAGGAAGTGTTCATGCATTCAATGTCCGTTCAGAAATCCGATTGTAGAGGGGAAGAAGCTGTTCCTGAATTGTTCAGTGTGTGTCTTCGGTCGTTGAGTGTGGTGTCTTCTGTACCTTTTCTCTGAGGGTGGTATCGTGAAGAGGGGATGTTCTTGATGCTGAAGGTCTTTCATGATGGATGCTGCCTTTTTGAGGCATCACCTACTGAAAATGCCCTCGATGCTGGGGAGGCTGGTGCCCATGATGGAGCTGGCTGAGGTTACAACCCTCTGCAGCTTTTCCCGATCCTGTGCAGTGGCCCCTCCGTTCCAGACGGTGATGCAGCCAGTCAGAATGCTCTCCATGGTACTTCCGTAGAAATTTGCTGGAGTCTTTGGTGACACACCAGAAGAACATGGATTGGTCACTGTGACGATGTGGACTTTGCCCACCCACTCCTGGGATTTAATCGCCCTCTGTCCCATCCAAAAGGCAACATCACTTTCTGCTGACATCAGAATCAGGTTCATTATCAATGACGTGCAGCGTGAAATCTGTTGTTTTGTCCAGTGCAGGACAAAACTTCACGTCCACTGGTGTGCAGCCAGTTAACTCTCTCATTTCCATGCACCCTTCACCTCCTGTGGCTCTTCCAGACACCAAGCAGAACGTGAAGCATGTTCTGAAACACCACGAGAGGCTGGCACTCGATTAACACACAAGAACGAGCAGTGACTGAGGGGGATGGTCAATCCACTCTCACTCTCAGAACCTGAAGCTGCATGTGGCCCTTAAAGACAGTAGTCAAACCGGGTGTCCCTCCGCACTTATTGTCACATGTTGGAGACGAAGGGCCTGAGGCACTGCTGAGGATCCCTACCACCCAGCCCACAATCTCTCTGACCCACTACCGTCAGGAAGGAGGTACAGGAGCATTAGGCCGCGGACCACCAGACTGGGTAACAGCTTCTTCCGCCATGCTGTGGGATTAATGAATACCCTATCACCACCAAGGTTTTGTCTCTCAGACAGTGAGCTGTTCAATGTTTACCTGTGCTGTACACTTTGAATGATATTTTACGAACATTTCTGGTAATATTTTGGTTTAGGTGTGTGTTATGTTTTGTGGGTGCACTGTGGCCTGAAGGAACGTTGTTTCATTTGGTTGTACACTCAGATGAGAATGAATTTGAGGTTGAAAGCTGTGTTCAGTACTGGCTATTGGAATTCAATATTCAGTTGGAAAGAGTGCAGAGGAGATTTTCCAGGATGTTGCCAGCACTCGAGTAGTCGAGTGACTGAGTTACAGGGACAGGTTGAGCAGGTTTGGACTGTGGAGAATGAGGGCTGACATTACAGAGGTGTATGAAGTCAATAGGGTGAATGGGCACAATGTTTTTCCCAGGTTGGGAAATCAAGAACTGAAGGACACAGATTTAAAGTAGGAGGGGAAAGAAGCTGAGGGGCAACATTTTCACCCAGGGAGTGGTCAGTGTACGTAACGAGTTGCCAGAAATGATTAAGGCAGGGACAATAACAACATTCAGCTCACAATGTTGTGCCAAACTTATAACCCACTTTACGATCAATCTAACCCTTCCCTCCCACATAACCCTCTATTTGTCTGTCTTCCATGTGCCTATCTAAATGTCCATAATGTATCTGCCTCTACCACCACCCCTGGCAGGGAGTTCCACACACACACACACCATTCTCTGTGTAAAAAAAACTACCTCTGACATCCCCCTCGTAATTCCCTCCAATCTACATAAAATTATGCCCCCTCATATTAGCCATTTCCACCCTGGGAAAAAGTCTCTGACTTTCCACTCTATCTTCGCCTCTTATCATCTTGAACACCTCTATCAAATCACCTCTCATCCTCCTCCTCTCCAAAAAGAAAAGCCCGAGCTCACTCAACCTATTCTCATAAACCACCCTCTCTAATCCAGACAGCATCCTGGTAAATCTCCTCACCACCCTCTCTAATCCAGGCAGCATCCTGGTGAATCCCCTCAGTGCCCTCTCCAATCCGGGCAGCATCCTGGTGAATCTCCTCTGCATCCTCTCTAATCCAGGCAGCATCCTGGTGAATCTCTTCTGCACCCTCTCTAATCCAGACAGCATCCTGGTGAATCTCCTCCGCACCCTCTCTAATCCAGTCAGCATCCTGGTAAATCTCCTCTGCACCCTCTCTAATCCAGGCAGCATCCTGGTAAATCTCCTCTGCACTCTCTCTAATCCAGGCAGCATCCTGGAAAATCTCCACTGCACCCTCTCTAATCCAGGCACATCCTGGTAAATCTCCTCTGCACCCTCTCTAATCCAGGCACATCTGGGCAAATCTCCTCTGCACCCTCTCTAATCCAGGCACATCCTGGTAAATCTCCTCTGCATGCTCTCTAATCCAGGCACATCCTGGTAAATCTCCTCTGCACCCTCTCTATTCCAGGCAGCATCCTGGTAAATCTCCTCTGCACACTCTCTAATCAAGGCAGCATTCTGGTAAATCTCCTCTGCATGCTCTCTAATCCAGGCACATCCTGGTAAATCTCCTCTGCACCCTCTCTAATCCAGGCAGCATCCTGGTAAATCTCCTCTGCCCCCTCTCCAATCCAGGCAGTATCCTGGTAAATCTCTTCTGCACCCTCTCTAATCCGTGCAGCATTCTGGTGAATCTCCTCACCACCCTCTCTAATCCAGGCAGCATCCTGGTGAATCTCCTCTGCACCCTCTCTAATCCAGGCACATCCTGGTAAATCTCCTCTGCACCCTCTCTAATCCAGGCACATCTGGGTAAATCTCCTCTGCACCCTCTCTAATCCAGACAGCATTCTGGTAAATCTCCTCTGCATGCTCTCTAATCCAGGCACATCCTGGTAAATCTCCTCTGCACCCTCTCTACTCCAGGCACATCCTGGTAAATCTCCTCTGCACGCTCTCTAATCCAGGCAGCATCCTGGTAAATCTCCTCTGCAGGCTCTCTAATCCAGGCACATCCTGGTAAATCTCCTCTGCATGCTCTCTAATCCAGGCAGCATCCTGGTAAATCTCCTCTGCACCCTGTCTAATCCGGGCAGCATCCTGGTGAATCTCCTCTGCATCCTCTCTAATCCAGAAGCATCCTGGTAAATCTCCTCTGCACCCTCTCTAATCCAGGCACATCCTGGTAAATCTCCTCTGCTTTCTCCCAAGGCATTTGGTCATCTACATTCATGGGAAAGATTTCGAGCAGGGGTTCCCGACCAGGTGTCGAAGCACACACGGTTAGTGGTAAGACTCCAGGGTTTACATAGAACATAGAGCATAGAATAGTACAGCACAGTACAGGCCCTTCAGCCCACAATGTTTTGCCAACCCTCAAACCCTGCCTCCCATATAACCCCCCACCTTAAATTCCTCCATATACCTGTCTAGTAGTCTCTTAAACTTCACTAGTGTATCTGCCTCCACCACTGACTCAGGCAGTGCATTCCACGCACCAACCACTCTCTGAGTAAAAAACCTTCCTCTAATATCCCCCTTGAACTTCCCACCCCTTACCTTAAATCCATGTCCTCTTGTATTGAGAAGTGGTGCCCTGGGAAGAGGTGCTGGCTATCCATTCTATCTATTCCTCTTATTATCTTGTACACCTCTATCATGTCTCCTCTCATCCTCCTTCTCTCCAAAGAGTAAAGCCCGAGCTCCCTTAATCTCTGACCATAATGCATACTCTCTAAACCAGGCAGCATCCTGGTAAATCTCCTCTGTACCCTTTCCAATGCTTCCACATCCTTTCTATAGTGAGGTGACCAGAACTGGACACAATACTCCAAGTGTGGCCTAACCAGAGTTTTACAGAGCTGCATCATTACATCGCAACTCTTAAACTCTATCCCTCGACTTATGAAAGCTAACACCCCATAAGCTTTCTTAACTACCCTATCTACTTGTGAGGCAACTTTTAGGGATCTGTGGACATGTACCCCCAGATCCCTCTGCTCCTCCACACTACCAAGTATCCTGCCATTTACTTTGTACTCTGCCTTGGAGTTTGTCCTTCCAAAGTGTACCACCTCACACTTCTCCGGGTTGAACTCCATCTGCCACTTCTCAGCCCACTTCTGCATCCTATCAATGTCTCTCTGCAATCTTTGACAATCCTCTACACTATCTACAACACCACCAACCTTTGTGGCGTCTGCAAACTTGCCAACCCATCCTTCTACCCCCACATCCAGGTCGTTAATAAAAGTCACGAAAAGTAGAGGTCCCAGAACAGATCCTTGTGGGACACCACTAGTCACAATCCTCCAATCTGAATGTACTCCCTCCACCACCACCCTCTGCCTTCTGCAGGCAAGCCAATTCTGAATCCACCCGGCCAAACTTCCCTGGATCCCATGCCTTCTAACTTTCTGAATAAGCCTACCGTGTGGAACTTTGTCAAATGCCTTACTAAAATCCATATAGATCACATCCACTACACTACCCTCATCTATATGCCTGGTCACCTCCTCAAAGAACTCTATCAGGCTTGTTAGACACAATCTGCCCTTCACAAAGCCATGCTGACTATCCCTGATCAGACCATGATTCTCTAAATGCCCATAGATCCTATCTCTAAGAATTTTTTCCAACAGCTTTCCCACCACAGACGTAAGGCTCATTGGTCTATAATTACCTGGACTATCCCTACTACCTTTTTTGAATAAGGGGACAACATTCGCCTCCCTCCAATCCTCCGGTACCATTCCCGTGGACAACGAGCACATAAAGATCCTAGCCAGAGCCTCAGCAATCTCTTCGCTCACCTCGTGGAGCAGCCTGGGGAATATTCCGTCGGGCCCTGGGGACTTATCTGTCCTAATGTATTTTAACAACTCCAACACCTCCTCTCCCTTAATATCAACATGCTCCAGAACATCAACCTCACTCATATTGTCCTCACCATCATCATGTTCCCTCTCATTGGTGAATACCAAAGAGAAGTATTCATTGAGGACCTCGTTCACTTCCACAGCCTCCAGGCACATCTTCCCACCTTTATCTCTAATCGGTCCTACCTTCACTCCTGTCATCCTTTTTTTCTTCACATAATTGAAGAATGCCTTGGGGTTTTCCTTTACCCTACTCACCAAGGCCTTCTCATGCCCCCTTCTTGCTCTTCTCAGCCCCTTCTTAAGCTCCTTTCTTGCTTCCCTATATTCCTCAATAGACCCATCTGCTCCTTGCTTCCTGAACCTCATATATGCTGCCTTCTTCCACCTGACTAGATTTTCCACCTCACTTGTCACCCATGGTTCCTTCACCCTACCATTCTTTATCTTCCTCACCGGGACAAATTTATCCCTAACATCCCGCAAGAGATCTCTAAACATCGACCACATGTCCATAGTACATTTCCCTGCAAAAATATCATCCCAATTCACACCCGCAAGTTCTAGCCTTATAGCCTCATAATTTGCCTTTCCCCAATTAAAAATTTTCCTGTCCTTTTTGATTCTATCCTTTTCCATGATAATGCTAAAGGCCAGGGAGCGGTGGTCACTGTCCCCCAGATGCTCACCCACTGAGAGATCTGTGACCTGACCCAGTTCATTACCTAATACTAGATATAGTATGGCATTCCCCCTGGTTGGCCTGTCCACATACTGTGACAGGAATCCGTCCTGGACACACTTAACAAACTCTGCCCCATCTAAACCCTTGGAACTAATCAGGTGCCAATCAATATTAGGGAAGTTAAAGTCACCCATGATAAGAACCCTGTTATTTTTGCACCTTTCCAAAATCTGCCTCCCAATCTGCTCCTCTGTACCTCTGCTGCTACCAGGGGGCCTATAGAATACCCCCAGTAGAGTAACTGCTCCCTTCCTGTTCCTGACTTCCACCCATACTGACTCAAAAGAGGATCCTGCTACATTACCCACCCTTTCTGTAGCTATAATAGTATCCCTGACCAGTAATCCCACATCTCCTCCCCTTTTTCCGCCCTCTCTATCCCTTTTAAAGCACTGAAATCCAGGAATATTGAGAACCCATTCCTGCCCTGGTGCCAGCCAAGTCTCTGTAATGGCCACTACATCATAATTCCATGTACGTATCCAAGCTCTCAGTTCATCACCTTTGTTCCTGATGTTTCTTGCATTGAGGTACACACATTTCAGCCCTTCTACCTTACTGTCTTTACACCGTTTATTCTGCTTCTCTTTCCTCAAAGCCTCTCTGTATGTTAGATCTGGCTTTACTCCATGCACTTCTTTCACTGCTCTATCGCTCTGGGTCCCATCCCCCTTGCATATTAGTTGAAATGCTCCTGAACCATGCTAGCAAACCTACCTGCAAAGATATTGCTCCCCCTCGAGTTCAGGTGCAACCCATCCAATCTGTACAGGTCCCACCTTCCCCAGAAAAGATCCCAATGATCTAAAAATCTAAAACCCTGCTCCCTGCACCAACTCCTCAGCCACGTATTCAACTGCCATCTCCTCCAATTCTTACCATCTCTGTCTCATAGCACTGGCAGCAATCCTGAGAACGTCACCCTTGATGTCCTGTTCTTCAGCCTTCTGCCTAATTCCCGAAACTCACACTTCAGGACCTCATCCCTCTTCCTGCCTATGTCGTTGGTCCCAACATGTATCACGACTTCTGGTTGCTTTCCCTCTCGTACCAGGATGTCGTGCACCCGGTCAGAGACATCCCAGACCCTGGCACCCGGGAGGCAACAAACCATGCGGGTATCCTTCTCACGTCCACAAAATCTCCTGTCTGCTCCCCTGACTATAGAGTCTCCAATGACGACAGCTCTCCTCTTCTCTGTCCCACCCTTCTGCACCACAGGGTCACACTTAGTGCCGGAGGCCCTGCCACCGTGACTCACACCTGGTCGGTCGTCCCCGCCAACAGTATCCAGGACGGTAAACTTATTATTCAGGGGAATGGCTACAGGGGTGCTCTGCACTACCTGTCTGCTCACCTTTGCTTTCCCCCCTCTGACTGTCACCCAACGACCTGCTTCCGGCAGCCAAGGTGTGACTACCTCCCTGTAGCTCTCATCTATGACTGCCTCATTCTCCCTTATGAGTCGAAGGTCATCCAGCTGCTGCTCCAGATTCCTTACACGGTCTTCCAGATCGCCCAGCCCTATGCACTTCTGGCAGATGTGACTCTGCAGGAGAGGGGCATTCCCCCAAGACTGCCACATCTCACATGAGAGGCACATCACCGTCTCAGGAGACATTGTAAAAAACTAACTGCGAGCCAGCTTCTCCTCCGCCTCTTCTCGTCGAAGCCTCTCGAGTCAAAGCCTCAAAGCTCCACTCTTTCACTTTAGAGTGATATGAGCCAAACATGGGCAATGGGACTAGCTTAGCTGGGAACCTTGGTCAGCAGGGAGTGGTTGGGCCAAAGGACCTGTCTTGGTGCTGTGTGACCCTGCCCCTGGTGGTCACAGGATCTCTCCTACTGTATGACAGGGCAGCACCCCTTGGAACCGTGGCTCCATTTGAGTGCAAGACCAAAGAGAGGAGGCTGGTGGGGCCTGGGGCAGGTTTGGCCTATGTAGCCTCTCTTCCTGAGACCCTGGAGAACCAGACAACAGTTGGGTACCTAATGCTACATCCCTGGTGGCTGGATCTCACCGTTCCCCCCTCCCACAGCTCACCCAATGACAGATAGTGGTGTGCCCCCCTCCACCTGCTCGTGGTAACACACACCAAATGCTGGAGAAACTCAGCAGGTCAGGCAGCATCTATGGAGATGAATTAACAGTCGACGTTCCAGGCCGAGGCCGTCGCTTTTGTTTTTGCATAGTGCATTGTCTGCTGTACATTGATTGTTTGTCCATCCTGTTGGGTGTGGTTTCTCAGTGAGACTTTTGTGTTTCTTGTATTTACTGTGAATTCCTGCAACAAAATGAATCTCAGGGTTGTAAACGGTGACATATATGTACTTTGCCAATTAATTTACTTTGAACTTCCTTTGGAAAGGAAGGGGGAAGAAGCCACGAGGAGTTGTTTACCTCTGCCCCGCCTGAACCAACTGCTAAACCCTGCCAATTTCTCAAGCATGATGGGACTGCTATTCCCTTCTGGCCATCCCAGAGACGAGGATGTCAGGGACACAGTGGAAAGGTGAGGCACCTTCAGCCCAGAGGTACAGGGTGAAAATAAGAAGTTTCACAATAGCAGGCAAGCAGCACAGCACCGGAAACCACAGGCTGCTCCCGGAGTCTAAGGTACCACGCGAGGCAGTGGGCTGTTGGTAACGTGAAAGGAAATGGTCTGAGTGAGTCTGTCGTCACACCGGGCAGAGTAAGTGAGTGAGCAGGACCTTGAGGGAGGGAGGGAGGCAGGTACGGGGAGAGTGGCAGAAAGCTGGAAGGAGAGCAGAAAAGGGAAGGGGGAAGGGAGCATAAATGGAGTGAGAAAGGGATGGGAAGAAGGAGAGAGAGGGGCAGAGAGTTATAGAAAACAGAAAGAGATAAAGAGGGAAGGAGGGAGGCAGCAGGGGGCTGGGGAAGGAGAGAGGTGACGAGTGATGTCACGTCTGCAGAGTGAGTGATCGGATCACTCTTCAGAGATTGACAGGAACGAAAGATTCACTTTGAAATTTTCTCTCAGTTTCTGCTCTCACATTTTTCAATATCTCCATGGAGTTTTCGATAACGTAGAGAGGAGGATTTTGGTTTGAAATCAGTACCTTCCAGTCGGAAGGAAGGACAAGACTCACAAGGTAAGAGAACTTGGATGTCGAGGGAGGTGGTGAGAAGTGTGTAAAACTTAGGAAGCTCGAATCAAACAGAGCCCTTGAGGATATAAAGAGGCCAGAAAAGAACTCAGGAAAGCTGGAAGGGACCATGAAGAGTCCTTGGCAAGTAGGATTAAAGAGAATCTCAAGACATTCTATACGTACATCATGATAACTAGGGAGAGCACAGGACCGCTCAAGGATAGAGTTGAGAACATTTGTTTGAATGTGGAGGATGTGGGTGAGGTTCTTAACAATACTTTACATCAGAATTTACCAAGGTGAAGGAGGAGGACGATAGGGCGATCAGTGCTGAGAGTATTGATATGCTGGGGCATTTCAAGGTAAGGGAATACTCACAACACGCTGAGGGAACTCAGCAGGTCGGGCAGCATCTGTGGAAACGATCAGTCAATGTTTCGGGCCGGAACCCTTCGTCAGGACCGGCCTGAAATGTTGACTGATCGTTTCCACGGATGCTGCCTGACCTGCTGAGTTCCTCCAGCGTGTTGTGAGTCTTGCTTTGACCCCAGCATCTGCAGATTATTTTGTGTTTTCGAGGTAAAGGATGAAGTTATGTTGGGTCTCGAAAGAATATTAAGGTGGATAAATTCCAGGGCCTGATGGAATATACCCCAGGTTATTAAGAAAAGCATGTGAAGAGGTTGCTAGGGCCTCGATGAATATTTTTGTATCCTCTCCAGCCACAGGCAAGGTCCTGGAGGACTAGCAAGTAATTAATGTTGTTCTATTGTTCAAGAAGGGAACCAAGGATAATCCTGGAATACATAGACCGGTGAGTCTCATGTCAGTGATTGGGAGGTCGCTGGAGAGAATTCTTAGGGATAGGAATTACAAGCATTTGGAAAACCATGATCCAATTAAAGAGAAACCAGCAAGACTTTGCACAAGGCAAGTTGTGAATTACTAACTCGATTGAGTTTTTGACGAGGTGACAAGGGCTGTAGATGTTGTCAACATGGACTTTAGTAAGGTGCTTGACAAAGTCCCTCATGGGAGGCTCACCTAGATTAAGATGCGCGGGGTCCGTGGCGAATTGGCTGTTTGGATTCAGATCTGGCTTGCGCACAGAAGACCGAGGGTAGTGGTTGAAGGGACTCGTTCTAGTCGGAGGTCTGTGATTAGTGGTGTTCTGCTGGGACCTCTGCTGTTTGTGAAGTACATAAATGACCTATGTAGATGGGTGGGTTAGTAGATTTGCAGGTGATATGAAGATTGGTGATGTTGTGGATGGTGTAAATGACTGTCAAAAGTACAGTAGGATATAGATCAGTTATAGGTAAGGGCACAGAAATGACAGATAGAGTTTAACACAGCCAAATGTCAGCTGTTGCACCTTGCTAGGTCAAATGAGGAGAGACTTAAGGCTCTCCATTGTCGGGGTTGACAGTGGATGCTCCATTCCAGCTGAATACGTTTGATACGCAAGCCAGGGCAGTACAATGTGGAGAGCAAACTGTTGCCCATGTAGTAGGCTCACCCTCTCCACACAGAAGATGAATCAAAAGAAACAGCAGGGACCAGTACAGATTGACCCCCAGCAGATCACCGGAGCTTCCAGTCAGCATTGAATTCAACGTGGAACTGCCTTGGGCATCACAGCTCTGGATTTTCCCTATGAGTGAGTGAGCCACGAGGCAGCGGAGGTTTGAGATCAGAGATTGCCTTCTCCTCGATGAGCTGCCAACCACGGTTCACAAGCCCTATCTGCCCAGTGTGATTGACTTTAAGGTATCAGTAACCCACCTTTGCCCCTTCTCCTGTCAGTAGAAAAGGTTCTGCTGGGCTTAGAAGCTAAGCCACAGGTGAAGGCCGGGGACTGGACTTGGTTGTCAGAGGCTATTTGAGAAACCCACCATTGGGAGCACTTAATAGGTAATGGGAGGTTGTCCTGCTAACCCTCATCCCTGGCTATGACAATCTTAAAGAACCTGTAAAGAGACTGTGCACTATTAAGGCCAAGATCCTTAACAGTGTGGAAGAGCAGAGGGGTCTTGGGGTCCAAGTTCACAGTTCCCTGTAAATGGCTGCGCAGGTTGCTAGGGTGAGTAAGAAGGCTTATATTACTCCAGGCATTGAGTTCAAAAGTCAGGAAGTTATGTTGCAGCTTTACAAAACTCTAGTTAAGCTGAGACGAGATCAGACAGAGGCTCATAAGATTATGAAAGCATAAATAGAGTAGATTTGCAATATCTTTTTCTCAGGGTTGAAATGTCTAAACCCAGAGGTCATGCTTTTAAGGTGACAGGGGGTAGATTCAAGGAAGGTATGAGAGGCAAGTTCTTTTACACTGAGTAGAGGGTGCCTGTGGTGGTGGTCGAGGTGGGTAGGTTAATAACTTTTAAGTGGCGTTTACATAGAAACATAGAAACATAGAAAATAGGTGCAGGAGTAGGCCATTCGTCCCTTCGAGCCTGCACCGCCATTTATTATGATCATGGCTGATCATCCAACTCAGAACCCTGCACCAGCCTTCCCTCCATACCCCCTGATCTCCATGGCCACAAGGGCCATATCTAACTCCCTCTTAAATATAGCCAATGAACTGGCCTCAACTGTTTCCTGTGGCAGACAATTCCACAGATTCACCACTTTCTGTGTGAAGAAGTTTTTCCTAATCTCGGTCCTAAAAGGCTTCCCCTTTATCCTCAAACTGTGACCCCTCATTCTGGACTTCCCCAACATCGGGAACAATCTTCCTGCATCTAGCCTGTCCAATCCCTTTAGGATTTTATACGTTTCAATCAGATCCCCCCTCAATCTTCTAAATTCCAACGAGTACAAGCCCAGTTCATCCAGTCTTTCTTCATATGAAAATCCTGCCATCCCAGGAATCAATCTGGTGAACCTTCTTTGTACTCCCTCTATGGCAAAGATGTCTTTCCTCAGATTAGGGGACCAAAACTGCACACAATACTCCAGGTGTGGTCTCACCAAGGCCTTGTACAACTGCAGTAGTACCTCCCTGCTCCTGTACTCAAATCCTCTCACTATAAATGCCAGCATACCATTCACCTTTTTCACCGCCTGCTGTACCTGCATGCCCACTTTCAATGACTGGTGTATAATGACACCCAGGTCTCGTTACACCTCCCCTTTTCCTAATCGGCCACCATTCAGATAATAATCTGTTTTCCTATTTTTGCCACCAAAGTGGATAACTTCACATTTATCCACATTAAATTGCATCTGCCATGAATTTGCCCACTCACCCAACCTATCCAAGTCACCCTGCATCCTCTTAGCATCCTCCTCACAGCTAACACTGCCGCCCAGCTTCGTGTCATCCGCAACCTTGGAGATGCTGCATTTAATTCCCTCATCCAAGTCATTAATATATATTGTAAACAACTGGGGTCCCAGCACTGAGCCTTGCAGTACCCCACTAGTCACAGCCTGCCATTCTGAAAAGGTCCCGTTTATTCCCACCTTTTGCTTCCTGTCTGCCAATCAATTCTCTATCCACATCAATACCTTACCCCCAATACCGTGTGCTTTAAGTTTGCACTCTAATCTCCTGTGTGGGACCTTGTCAAAAGCCTTTTGAAAATCCAAATATACCACATCCACTGGTTCTCCCCTATCCACTCTACTAGTTACATCCTCAAAAAATTCTATGAGATTCGTCAGACATGATTTTCCTTTCACAAATCCATGCTGACTTTGTCCGATGATTTCACCGCTTTCCAAATGTGCTGTTATCACATCTTTGCTAACTGACTCCAGCAGTTTCCCCACCACCGACATTAGGCTAACCGGTCTATAATTCCCCGGTTTCTCTCTCCCTCCTTTTTTAAAAAGTGGGGTTACATTAGCCACCCTCCAATCCTCAGGAACTAGTCCAGAATCTAACGAGTTAGACAGGCACAGGAATGTGAGGAAAGTGGACGTGGACATTGTGCAGGCAGGAGGGATTGATTTGGTTGCCCATTTGATTACTAATTTATCTGGTTCATCAGAACATTGTGGGCTGAAGAGGTTGTCCCTGTGCTGTACTGCTTATGTTCTATGTTCTATCTTCCAGACAACAGCTACAGTTCAGTAACTTGCCCAGGGTAACTCGGGTTCACTAACTCGACTGGGGTATAGAATTGTTATTTTCCATGTAGTATAATCTTTCCGAATCACCTACGCATGTATTCGTAATTGTTCAATGTTCCAGTAATTACAGTAGAGTGGCTTCTGTACTTCTCTAGAAAGTTCTTTGTTTTCACTCTGCGTATCACGCTACTGAAACCTGGCTATGTTATCGGTTGATTGTTGTCACTGGGATGCTGTTATCTCCAGTCTGAATCTGAGACGCCCACAATTATATTTTCCTTTGTCTTTTCTTTCTTCTCCGAGCTCTCTCGTCTTCACTTTTTTGTTCTTGTAATATCTAATAAAACGGCCATAAGCAACAGGTTTAAAGCCTTTTTCTCGACTTCCGAAGAAGCTTTGGATTGCAGACATCAGGATCCAACACCAGGGACTGGGATCTCGTCTCAGACTGGCGGCTGGCTGCCAGCGGAGGAGGTCAGGGTCCTGATGTGGATTCAGCGGGCAGAGGTCAATGCTAACACCCAGAGATCACAGGCAGGGTTGCCGTTTCTTGCCAGAGGCAGACTTTTGCATTTTATTTCTCTTTCTGGCATCTTCACCTTTCCTTTCCAATCCTGATGAAGGGTCTTGACCTAAAACCTCAACTGTTTTTTCATTTCCATAGTTGCTGCCTGATCCTCCACCATTTTGTGTGTGTTTCTCTGGATTTCCAGCATCTGAAGAATTTCTTGTGTAGCTGACAGAAGCAGTTGTGAGGGGGGAGAGAGAGAACTTTCTTACTTGCTTAAGCCTGTTTCCTCTACCGGGACATAGACCACGAACAGTAGCTTGTCAGAGTTCTCTATTCTGGACCAGCCTTTCGTGTTGTCCCAGATGTCGCGCATTTTCTTGGTATATCCTCCCTCTCCCAAGGGTGAGGTCTTTGGAACTTCTGTTGGTGTTTCTGTAGTGCTGGGTTTTTTCAGAATGGGGTTGCTAGTCTCCTCCTTTCACAGCCGGATTTGGGACCATCCATGGCTGAGTTGAGAGAACTCTGCATACCCTTCTTGTTTTTTTTTCACTGTTTTAATGGAGGTCGGGATTGAGGACGTGATTTTAAGTTTAACTCTGTTTGGTTTCAAGTTAGCCCATTGCTTTGCTTTGCTTTTAGTTAGTTGCACGGTGGGTTTTTTTTTTGGGGTTTTTTTTTCTTTTTTTTCCATTGATATATATAAAATCTAGTATACTATTATGTTATCTTGGTTTCTTATGCTTAAATTACATTGTTTGTAGTATTTTCTTTTTGGTATTGTTATCTTTTGGAATTTTATTATACTTTAACATTGTATTAATGTTTATATGGCTTACCTTTTTTGTATACTTACTCAATAAAAAGATTTAAAAAGAAAAAAGAGAGAACTCTGCAGCGTTGAAATTCTCCGGGTATGTGGGTGCACGCAACTGGGTCAATTGGTAAATTAGTATTTTCACATATACAGTGAAAAACTTCAAAGTCGTTACTACAATAACTGAACGCAGAGTAGAGAGTCACAGCTACAGAGACAGTTCAGAGAAGGCAGACTGTAAAGTGCAAGGGCCAGGGCGAGGGTAAGTTGTGAGATCAGCAGGGAGGCTTGGTTCTTGATAAGTCAGGGCGTCAGAGGTTACGAGGAGAATGGGGTTGAGAGAGATTATAAATCAGCCATGATGGAATGGCAGAGCAGACTTCCTGATCCTTTGTCTTATGATCTAGTTTCCGACTATTAGGGAGCCATTCAGTGGGGGGGGGGAGAAGCTGTCCTCGAGCCTAGTGGGATGTGCTTTTAGGTTTTTGGTTTCTGGTGGAAGAGGGGAGAAGAGATAATGTCTGGGGTAAGTGTGAGGCTGTGGGAAGAGGGGTTTTGAGACATCACCTTTTGAAGGTGTCCTCGATGCTGGGGAGGCTGGTGTCCATGGTGGAGCTGGCTGAGTTTACAACTTTCTGCAGCTTTTCCCCATCCTGCCAGAACTCCGGAAGGATTGTAGTGTACGGAATGCAGGGAATTGGGGAAAGCAGCACCTGAAGTTCTGATCTGGGTGTTGCTGTTTGAGGAGTTGTTTGGCTGCTGTTGAGCCCACCGAGGACTGAGGGAGGGAGGGGTAATCATGAGACTGTTATCAGGTATACTGCGGTGAGCAGGGGTGGGGGGACAGTCCGTACGCGGTGCAGTGTGGAGGAAGATTCTGGAACTGCTCTGGGTTTGTGTCTTTCAGCTGGGGCAGAGTTCCCACCCCCCACCACTGATGGACAAAGAGAACTCAACTGCAAACTATTCAACCTTCGCCACTTCCATATACAGCACCAGACCAGACGGTGAGGGGCAGGGGTGGGAGGGGGAGAGGAGACAAGGGAGGGTGGGAGGGGATGAGGAGGGGGAGGGGAGGTCGGTGGTGTGAGGGGGAGTGAAAGGATGAGGGAGGAGGATGAGGGTAGATACAGACTTTGTGACATGGAGATTCCTATTGCTGCGTTCAGTATCAATGCTTGTACTGTGTGGTGATTCGGTTCATTTCTACCCTCTCTCTCTCCCCCTCTCCCTATTCCTCTCTCTCTTTCCTCTCTCCCTCTCCCTCTGTTCCCCCTTCCTTTCTCCCTCCCTCCCCTCACCCTCTCCCCCTGTTTAGAAGCTGGCTCTGGGCACAAGCTACCCCCCTTAACCTGGCTGATCCTGGTGCTGCTGCTGGTGTCCGTGGGATTGGTCCTCTTCCTCCTCATCCGCTACCTGAGGTGAGTTACCAACCAGACTATTCAGCCCATCGGATCTGCACTTGTAGTTCCAGCCCTTCCCAATCCTGGGCCAGGTCTCTCATCTAGGGGTGCTGCTGGGCCAAGAGGGGTTGATGTGGCAAGGGAGGGACAGCGAGGGTGCATGAGGGAGATTAAGGAGGGGTGGTAAGTGATGTCCCACTCCACCCTTGCAGACAGCAATCCCCTCCTCCTCCTCCTCTCTCCCCTTCCTTTCCCTTCCCTGTCACAACCCTCCCTCTCTTCCCCACATCCTTCAAAGATTAGTTGAGATTCCCCCCCCCCGGTGAGAGAATTGGTCCTCCCTATTATTAAGAACATTAGAAACTAGAAGCAGGAGTCGGCCATTTGGCTCATCGAGCCTGGTTCGCCATTCAATAAGATGGTGGCTGAACTGGCTGTGATCTCAGCTCTGCCAACCTGTCTTTTCCCCATAATCCTTCATTTTCCTGCTGTGCAAAAATCTGTCTATCTGGGTATTAACTATATTTACTGAGGTAGCCTCCACTGCTTCGTTGGGCAGAAAATTCCACACATCCACTTCTCCTTGAGAAAAGTAGTTTCTCCTTTTCGCCATCCGAACTCTATTCCCCTGAATCTTGAAGCTCCAGTTCTAGTCTCACCGACCAGTGGAAACAACTTTCCTGCCTCCATCTCATCTATCCCTTTCATAATTGTGTATGTTTCTGGAATAACCCCTCTCATTCTTTTAAATTCCAGTGACTCCCAGGTGACTCAATTTCTCCTCATAGTTTAAACCCCTTATCTCCAGAATCAACCTGGGGAACCTCCTCTGCACTGCCTCCAAAACCAGCATATCTTTCCCCTAATAAGGAGACCAGAACTGCAGGCAGTACTCCAGATGTGGCCTCACCAGTACCCTGTACAGTCGCAGTGTAACCTCCTGTCAGATTCTTCCCATTCGCTTAACCTATCTATATCTCTCCGCACACTACCCATAACCTCTGTACAATTTGTTTTTCCATTCAATTTAGTGTCATCAGCAAACTTGGATGCACTACACTTGCTCCCCTCTTCCAAATCATGAATGTAATGTGTATCGTGAACAGTTGGTGGTCCAACAAAGATCCTTGTAGCACCCCACTCACTACTGACAGCCAACCAGAAAAACACACATTTATCGCAGCTCTCTGCCATTTATTGGCTAACTAATCCTCCATCCATACTAATACATTACCCTTAACTCTATTGGTTAACCAACCCTCTGTCCATGCTGAATATTACTCCACTCCATGTACCCTGATTGTATGAATGTCTTTCATGACCTTCTGGACATCCAAGTACACAACACCCACCCATTCCCCCATGCACTGCGCTCATTCCTTCACTCAACCCCAGTAAGTTTGTTATGTTTAACATGCCCTTCATCCACAAAAAGCAGAATTCCCAGTGGCCAACCATGTTAATTTCTATTCCCATTCCCATTCCGACATGTCGGTCCATGACCTCCTCTTCTGCCATGATGAGGACACTCTCAGGGTGGAGGAGCAACATCTTATATTAAGACCATAAGACCATAAGACAAAGGAGCAGAAGTAGGCCATTCGGCCCATCGAGTCTGCTCCGCCATTTTATCATGAGCTGATCCATTTTATCCTATTTAGTCCCACTGCCCCGCCTTCTCACCATAACCTTTGATGCCCTGGCTACTCAGATACCTATCAATCTCTGCCTTAAAGACACCCAATGACTTGGCCTCCACTGTCTGGGGAGCCTCCAACCTGATGGCATCAACATCGATTCCTCCAATTTCCACTATTTTCCCCTCATCTTGCCCTCTTCTTCATTTCCTCACTCTGACCTCTTACTTCTTCTCCTCACCTCCCCCGGTGCCCCTCCTCCTTCCCTTTCTCCCATGGTTCACTCTCACCTCCAGCTCTTTACCTTTTTCCACCTATCACCTTTCAGCTTCTCACCTTATTCCCTCTTCCCCACCCACCTGGCTTCACCTGTCACCTTCTAGCTCTCCTTTCCCTCCAACACCTTTTTATTCTGGCATCTTCCCCCTTCCTTCTCAGTTCTCAGGAAGGGTGTCGGCCCAAAACGTCAACTGTTCATCCATTTGCATAGACGCTGCCTGACCTGCTGAGTTCCTCCAGCACTTTGTACGTGTTGCTCTGGATTTCCAGCATCTCCTGTGTTTGTGCCTTTCAGGAATCCATGTTCCCCCTGTTGGATGCCCTCCCCTCACTATTTTACACTGCTCTCAGCCCCCTCCTTACCAGGGAGATGAGCCCCTCCCCACGGTCAGTTCCCCGGCAGGAAATGAGCTACTGATCAGTTGAGCAGCATCTGTGGAAGGGAGTGGACGGTGTGTGTGTGAAGACCAGTTCCCTGGCCATGGCTTCCTCCTCTGTCCCCTCCCACAATGTCTACTCTGTCCTGGCTATGAACAACCAAGGCACAGGTCCAGAGTATACCCTTTCACCCCGCCCCCCCCCATCCCATGCTCCTGTCTCCCATGCCTTGGCCAATGAAGTGAAGTTTCCCTCCCGCCACAGACCGAGGTAGCGCCAGCACTGACGTGCACTTCAGCTCTCCGCTGCCGCATGGCGCACCGAAACCTTGTGGCGAGTGTCAGTGCTCAGGTATGGAATGCCAGCACCCCCCACTCCCTCCAACACTGGGTGGAGAAGAGGAGCTAACGTGTAACCTCCTGGAGTTCAAGACAGGCAGGATGGAGACCAAGCTGCCCATCGGCTGCACATCGCTCTCAAAATTTCCGCTGCAGTTTCTTCTCCAAAGTCTTATAACTTTGTTATTGGAATATTGTGTTCAGTTCTGGTCACCTCATTATAGGAAAGATGTGGAAGCTTTAGTGAGGGAGCAAAGAAGGTTTTCCAGGATGCTGTCTGGATTGGAGAGCACATATTAGGAGGATAGTTTGAGCAAGCTGGGACTTCTCTCTCTGGAGTGAAGGAGGATGAGAGGCAACTTCATAGAGGTGTACAAGATGATGGGGGGCATAAATCCAGTGGATAGACAGAGACTTTTTCCCATAGTGGAGATAGCTAACACAAGGGGACGAGGAAAGTACAGACGTGATGTCTAGGTTTTTATTGGTAGATGTGTGGAATGGGATGGTGGTGGAGACAGCTACATCAGGGACATTGAACAGTCTTTTAGATGGGCACATGGATGATGGAAAACTGGAGGGCTTTGTGGGAGGGAAGGGTTAGATTGATCTTGGAGTTGGTTAAAGGGTTAGCACAATATTGTGGGCCGAAGGGCCTGTACTGGGCTGTACTGTTCATTGTTCTATGTTCTCTGGGGCACAGGAAGTGGAAGGCCAGGAAATGGCGGCAGTCCAGAGTGACAGAAAGGCAGCAGGCTGGACACATGATGGTGAAGGTGCTGCCGTCTCCCAAGCAGCCGGCTCCAGGACAAGGACCCAGACATCCATTAATCATCGCACGCTTACCAGCGAGAGGACCGAGCCTGCAGGTATTCACACACAGTGGAATAGTGTATACAGGGCTGGCTATATCAGTGCACACTGTGGGTCACTTTCAAGGTTACAGATTAGTTTTATTTGTCACATGTACATCGAAACACAATGAAATGTGCCATTGACCATCACACCGTGCTTCTGGCACCAACATAGCACGTCCACAAACTACTAACCCCCACTGTATGTATCTGGAATGTGGGAGACACCCACACGGTCACAGGGCACCGGGAGAAAGTACAAACTCCTTACAGACCCTGGCAGAAATGAACCACAATCGCTGGTGCTGTCAAGAGTTACGCTAACCGCGGTGCCACACTGTGTGTGTTACTCAGTTGTGTGGGTGTGTGAGACTGTGTCCCTGTTTATGAGACTCTGTGTGTGTGTGTGTGTGTGTGTGTGTGTGTGTGTGTAGCTCTGTGTTGTGAGGGCTGTGTCTAACCCTGCCTGTCCCCACAGCCGGTGCACTTCACCGTCCGGGACCTGTCTCTGCTCGAGGTTCTGAAGGTTGGCCAACAGGGCAGTTTCTACCGGGCCAAGATCACCAGAGGCAACTGTAAGGGTCATCGGCTTGTCACCTGTAAATTCACCATGAGAAGTGAGTATAGCCCTCTCTGTACAAGCCTCATCTCCCTCGATACTGCAGTTCAGACAGCCTGTCCCCAGCAGATCAGCCGTGTCTGCACTGACCATCACATCACGCCTCACGTGAAAACCCCTTCCTTATTGCCCCTTTCTGTTTACAAAACTACAAAAGAGAAATTACACCAACCATAAGTGTTCACAAGACAGTGAATAAATACAAATTTAGATATGATTACTACTGTCTATAAAACAGTCAATACTGAGGGTCCACTGCTTCCGGAAATCCCCCACTGCACCCAACGTGACCTCAGTCTCCCTCTCCACGGACAGCCGGGCATGAACGTATCCTCGGAAGAGGGGCAGACAATTGGCCCTGGCAAAGCCCTCAACTGTCTATTCTGAATGGCCATCTCGTTCAGGCCCAGGAGTAACCCCCGAGGAGATCCCCCTCGTAACCCGCCCCACCCGCTGTGAGGAGATTCCCCTCGCGACCCCCCCCCCACCCGCTGAGGAGATCCCCCTCGCAACCCCTCCCCCACCCGCTGTGAGGAGATCCCCCTCGTAACCCGCCCCACCCGCTGTGAGGAGATCCTCCTCGTGACACCCCCCCACCCGCTGTGAGGAGATCCCCCTCGTGACACCCCCCCACCCGCTGTGAGGAGATTCCCCTCGCGACCCCCCCCCACCCGCTGTGAGGAGATCCTCCTCGCGACCCCCCACACCCGCTGAGAGGAGATCTCCCTCGTAACCCGCCCCACCCGCTGTGAGGAGATCCCCCTCGTGACACCCCCCCACCCGCTGTGAGGAGATTCCCCTCGCGACCCCACCCACCCGCTGTGAGGAGATCCTCCTCGCGACCCCCCCCCCACCCGCTGTGAGGAGATCCTCCTCGTGACACCCCCACACCCGCTGAGAGGAGATCCCCCTCGTGACACCCCCCCACCCGCTGTGAGGAGATTCCCCTCGTGACACCCCCCCCACCCGCTGTGAGGAGATCCTCCTCGCGACCCCCCCCCCCACCCGCTGTGAGGAGATCCCCCTCGTGACACCCCCCCACCCGCTGTGAGGAGATTCCCCTCGCGACCCCCCCCCACCCGCTGTGAGGAGATCCTCCTCGTGACACCCCCCCACCCGCTGTGAGGAGATCCCCCTCGTGACACCCCCCCACCCGCTGTGAGGAGATTCCCCTCGCGACCCCCCCCCCACCCGCTGTGAGGAGATCCTCCTCGCGACCCCCCACACCCGCTGAGAGGAGATCTCCCTCGTAACCCGCCCCACCCGCTGTGAGGAGATCCACCTCGTGACACCCCCCCACCCGCTGTGAGGAGATTCCCCTCGCGACCCCACCCACCCGCTGTGAGGAGATCCTCCTCGCGACCCCCCCCCCACCCGCTGTGAGGAGATCCTCCTCGTGACACCCCCACACCCGCTGAGAGGAGATCCCCCTCGTGACACCCCCCCACCCGCTGTGAGGAGATTCCCCTCGCGACCCCCCCCACCCGCTGTGAGGAGATCCTCCTCGCGACCCCCCACACCCGCTGTGAGGAGATCCCCCTCGTGACACCCCCCCCACCCGCTGTGAGGAGATTCCCCTCGCGACCCCCCCCCCACCCACTGTGAGGAGATCCCCCTCGTGACCCCCCCCACCCGCTGTGAGGAGATCCTCCTCGCGACCCCCCCCCCACCCGCTGTGAGGAGATCCCCCTCTGCGACTCCCCCACCCACTGTGAGGAGATCCCCCTCGTGACACCCCCCCACCCACTGTGAGGAGATCCCCCTCGTGACCCGCCCCACCCGCTATCCCGTATACGAGGAGCGCGGGGCTGAAGTGATCGAGAACCTGAGCAGCCCCTCAGACACCCAGCCAGGGGCTGCGACCTCTCACACTCCGTGTAGGCATGGTACACTGACCCCCCCCGGGCACGGAACGGACAGGCGGACGTGATGTCAGTGAACCTGCTGTACGGTACTGCCCAGTGCGACACCTTCCACCCCAGGCCCCCAGTGTACGGGGAAAGGCCCGTGTAAAGAGATTTCCACCGGGAGCCTCCTCCGCTGCCCGATGGTCGAGTCCGGTCGGCAGACGGAGGCGAGGAAGTGAAAGGTGCGCAGGAGCAGCCCGTACAAGAGACGCTTTGGATCGTCATGGAACCACATGGTGGGCATCCCTGCGAGACGGCTCACGTTATGCAGGACCCTCTCCCGCGAGGTATTCTGAGGCCTGGGTCCGATGAGCACTTCTGGCTGAGCAGGTGTTAGTGCAGGCAGGACCCCTCCAATTCCCTGAGGCACCCCCCCCCCAAGACCCAGCATAATAGGGTTGGGACCAGTCCCCCAGCAGCCACAGCACCCTGCCTGGAAGAGACAAGTCCCCATACCCTTAACAGCTCTCGGTAGAAGTGAGGCAGTTCCCTCAGAGCGGTGTGGCTGGTGCTGTCCGCTGGAAGCTGCGTGCCCTCCTGCAGGCAGGGTCCCCAGCAGAGAAAGTGCCATCTCGGAGGGTGGTCTCTGCAGGGTCCCGAGGCGGAGAGCCACCAGCCGGGTGCCCACGCACACCAATGACTGACCGCCCTCCGCGATCGGAACACTCAGGACCGCAGAGAGACTCAGTGCCTCCTGTTGCCCCAGAAGTCCACCAGCCTCTTCTGGGTCCAGGATACAGACGCTGTGGACGGGACTAAAGTAATCAGCTGGTACCCGATCATGGAGGTGACCAGCTGATTGATCACTAAAGCACCCCCTCCCCCGTATGAGATCGCGCAAAGGAGGTCGAACAGCGTACCAGCCGGGCAGAGATATTTGTCTCCAGATCCCACCAGTTCACCGGCCAGGTCTCCTCTGTCGAGCTCAGGTAGACCCCCAAGTGGAGGAGGTGTGTGGTGCTCCACGCAAACGGCCTCAACCTCTCCGGTAGGGAGTCCACCTGCCACTGACCCACCAGGAGGCCCACACTCTTCTCCCAGTTGACCCTTGCAGAGGACGCAGCCGAGAGGACCTGCTGGCGGTCTCGCATCCTCTGCAAGTCAACAGGGTCGGTGACCATGAAGAGGATGTTGTCAGTGTAGGCCGACAGGACAACCTCGGTGTCCGGTTCACGCAGAACCAAACCCGTTAACCTCCCGCAGAGTAGGCACAGGAATGTCTCCACGCAAACAGAGTACAGCTGTCCCAACATCGGGCACCCCGGCACACTCCCCTCCCAAAGCACAAGGGCGCTGTTAGGGACTCGTTAACTTTTTACCAGGCACTCCGCAGTTGGACGTGGGCCGCCCTAGCCCAAAGGCTTGCAGAGTCCTCATGGTTCACCCTGTCAAACCTTTCTCTTGGTCGAGGCAGAGAAGAGCGACTGACAGACCAGTCTTTCAGCACGGGTAGATCAGATCCCGGACAAGGTGGATATTGTCCTGGATCGACCGCCCTGGGACCGTGTAGGACTGATCAGGGTGGACTACTTACACCAGCACAGAACCCGGACATTGACCATTGCCCGGGCAAAGATCTGACACTCCGTGCTGAGGAGGGATACGGGGCGCCAATTCCGCAGGCTACGGAGAGACCCCTTCTTGGGCATCAGGGCCACGACTGCCGTGCGCTAAGAGAGGGGCATCTCACCCATCGCCGTGCTCCCCGCCCCCCCCCCGGTATATGGATCAGGCCAGAAGAGAGCCTCATAGAAGGAATGGACTCCACAATAATTCTCGCCGGATCTGTGACAGAGGAGCCAGAAACTCCATGAGCTGCCTACAGACACTCCTCCCCTTCTCAGGAGAGTAGAAGGGTGAGGTGTAGTCCAGCTCTACGACCTCAAGTAAGCGCCTCGGGACCTCTCAAGCTGCAGGTGCCTCAGTGCCTCCTTCTTCCTCTGGCACTCATCCCAGCGGGGCTGTTCTCCATTGGTCAGCCCCAGCCGGGACTCCAAGTCGATCAGTTCCTTCTCAAACCAATCGATCCCAATCAACTGCTGCTTGGTTGACCCATGACCATACTCCTGGCAGAATATGTGAGTCTTGCCCACATCCCACAGGAGCCTCCTGTTCCCTCTCACCATGTCCCATGCTCTCGTCATCCTCCAAGCAGTTACCATCTGCACTCGAATTGACCACTTCCCTCCTCCCCAGGCCCTAATGGGAGACCCCACCATGGGCACTACCCCATCCCCAGGACCAGTGACGGGGGAAGGCCCCGCCAGAGTCCAGAATCTGTCCCACAGCCAGAGCACGAGCCTGCTGGGCTGTGCCCATCTCCACACCCTTGTCACCCTCCTTGGAACCAGCACGAGGAGAGTCCCCAACTTCCTTACGTCCTGGGACACAGTCCCTGTGATCAGCTGCTCAGGATGGTGATCCCAGGCTACGTGGTTCCCCTTGTGGACAAGATGCCCCTCAGCAGGGCACTTAGCCTCGACTGAGGCAACAATCTGGGAAGCTAATCGGACCGGTGACGCTGTACCCACAGGCGATCCACGTTCTCCAGGACTTTGCCTCTCCCCGGGGAATACGTGCTCCGAGTGTACACTCAGCTGAGGGAAGCCTGCCTCCCCACACCGTCCCTCTGCAGTGGCGCCGCTCACCAGCTGCGAGGGCGCATCTCAGGAGATGCCACCCCAGCACAGGGCCTCTGTATGCCAAGGCTATCCTCCGGCTCCGCGGTGACATACTCCGCGCAGACGGCCTTTACCGCTCCTCTTGCAGCCCCTGATCTCCGGACTCCGGGGACATGACCCTCCGCCATTTCGGGCAGCAGAAATGCTGAGGAACGCTGATCTCCATTTCAGAGGTGTCCCCAGTCTCCGGCATCATATCCCTCCCCCGACTTCATCAGGGTCTTGCTGGATTTCCGGAGCCACGGGACTCTCCGGGTCAGTTCAACAAAATAGCCTGCTCCTGCTTCCCAATGTCCCGAACTCCTTCCAGGCATGGCACATTGGGCAGCCCTAGCCCACGGGACAGTGTGATAATGCCCCTCAAAATGAACCCAAAGCCGCCCTTGCCATCCCCACCCCTCTCCAGCTGCATAAGCAGTCGGCGCTGGAATGAACAGATTCTCATATCCCCGCGGAGGTGCCCTGTACAGTATTGGGGTTATTTTCGAACGCACCTTGCCAATGGATCGCAGGTAGGGAAAGAAGGTCTTGTCAGGGATATGGGGGTGGACGTCTGAGAGTATTACCATCTGCACGAGGGCCAACACCAGCTCCACCTGCATGAAAACCCTCCCCACCCTTAACCCCCGTACTCTCGGCCAGAAATACATTTCTCACCAACCTCAAATAGAAAATGGACTTTCCATTTGAAACCTTTGACACAACAATGCCCCCCAACCTTCAACAGTCTCCCCCATGGCTTTTAAAGCACCATTCCTACCGACTGCAGTAGATACAGTACATGGTACGCCGTTCTTTAGTCGGTCACTCCGACGGGTTGTCCTCTTCACTTGCTGTTACTCCAAAGCCCGCAGCCTCAGCGCGATATCTTGGAGTTGCAGTCCACCATGACGATCAGAACACAGTCTGAGATTCGACACCACCACCAGGGTTTTAGAAACACAGAAACATAGAAAACCTACAGCACAATACAGGCCCTTCGGCCCACAAAGTTGTGCCGAACGTGTCCCTACCTTAGAAATTACTACGCTTACCTATAGCCCTCTATTTTTCTAAGCTCCATGTACCTATCCAAAAGTCTCTTAAAAGACTCTATCATATCTGCCTCCACCACCGTTACTGACAACCCATTCCACGCACTCACCACTCTCTGCGTAAAAAACTTACCCCTGACATCTCCTCTGTACCTGCTTCCAAGCAGTTTAAAACTGTGCCCTCTTGTGGCAACCATTTCAGGTCTGGGAAAAAGCCTCTGACTATCCACACAATCAATACCTCTCATCATCTTATACACCTCTGTCAGGTCACCTCTCATCCTCCGTCGCTCCAAGGAGAAAAGGCCGAGTTCACTCAACCTATTCACTTAAGGCATGCTCCCCAATCCAGGCAACCTCCTTGTAAATATCCTCTGCACCCTTTCTATGGTTTCCACATCCTTCCTGTAGTGAGGCGACCAGAACTGAGCACAGTACTCCAAGTGGGGTCTGACCAGGGTCCTATATAGCTGCAACATTACCTCTCAGCTCCTAAATTCAATTCCACGATTGATGAGGCCAATACACTGTACGCCTTCTCAACCAGAATCAATCTGCACAGCTGCTTTGAGTGTCCTATGGACTCGGACCCCAAGATCCCTCTGATGCTCCACACTGCCAAGAGTCTTACTGTTAATACTATATTCTGCCATCATATTTGACCTACCAAAATGAACCACTTCACACTTATCTGGGTTGAACTCTATCTGTCACTTCTCAGCCCAGTTTTGCATCTTATCAATGTCCCGCTGTAACCTCTGACAGCCCTCCACACTATCCACAACACCTCCAACCTTTGTGTCATCGGCAAATTTACTAACCCATCCCTCCAGTTCCTCATCCAGGTCATTTATAAAAATCACAAAGAGTAAGGGTCCCAGAACAGATCCCTGAGGTCACCGACCTCCATGCAGAATATGACCCGTTTACAACCACTCTTTGTTTTCTGTGGGCAAGCCAGTTCTGGGTCCACAAAGCAATGTCCCCTTGGATCCCATGCCTCCTTACTTTCTCAATAAGCCTTGCATGGGGTACCTTATCAAATGCCTAACAGTTCAACACCAAGCGGAACACAGCAGATAGATTCAAATAGAAAACAATTCAGAGACAGGCGGGGAAAAGTTAGGAAAGGCTGTGGATAGGCAGGAAGTGCATGCATGTTAAAACCTCAACACTGTCCATGCTGCTGCAAAGATGAAGCCGTCTCCTTGGCCAGTTCACTCTTCCTTTGGCCACTGAAAAGTCTGAAGTCCTTTTCACCCGGTTGTCCTGGGCTGTGCACTCCATTGTCACAAACAGAATAAATCCATCCCTGCTCCTGGCAAAGTTTAGACTTGAACTTTGATAATCCACAAGCTGATCAGTGCTCAAGAAACAGGGACAAAACACTCTACAACAGACTCCTTCCAGGAAAGAATCTGGTCTCGTCCTTTGCCAAGATGATACTCCACATTCCCAAAGGTTTCTGCTGGTCTCAAAACCTGCTCTTTTACGATTTTGCCATGAAAATTTCAACTAGCAGAAAGAGCTCTCACAGTGTGACCCCCCTCAGTACCACCCCCCCACAGTGGGACCCTCCCTCAGTACCACCCCTCATAGTGTGACCCTCCCTCAGTACCACCCCCCACAGTGTGACTCTCCCTCAGTACCACCCCCTCACAGTGTGACCCTCCCTCAGTACCACCCCTCCCACAGTGTGACCCTCCCTCAGTACCACCCCTCCCACAGTGTGACCCTCCCTCAGTACCACCCCTCATAGTGTGACCCTCCCTCAGTACCACCCCTCCCACAGTGTGACCCTCGCTCAGTACCACCCCTCCCACAGTGTGACCCTCCCTCAGTACCACCCCCCACAGTGTGACTCTCCCTCAGTACCACCCCCTCACAGTGTGACCCTCCCTCAGTACCACCCCTCCCACAGTGTGACCCTCCCTCAGTACCACCCCTCCCACAGTGTGACCCTCCCTCAGTACCACCCCTCATAGTGTGACCCTCCCTCAGTACCACCCCTCCCACAGTGTGACCCTCGCTCAGTACCACCCCTCCCACAGTGTGACCCTCCCTCAGTACCACCGCCCCACAGTGTGACCCTCCCTCAGTACCACCCCTCATAGTGTGACCCTCCCTCGGTACTATCCCTCCCACAGTGTGACCCTCCCTCAGTACCTCCCCTCCCACAGTGTGACCCTCCCTCAGTACCACCCCTCATAGTGTGACCCTCCCTCAGTACCACCCCTCCCACAGTGTGACCTTCCCTCAGTACCGCCCCTCCCACAGTGTGACCCTCCCTCAGTACCACCCCCACAACAGTGTGACCCTCCCTCAGTACCACCCTTCCCACAGTATGACTCTCCCTCAGTACCACCCCTCCCTCAGTGTGACCCTCCCTCAGTACCACCCCCACCACAGTCTGACCCTCGCTCAGTACCACCCCTCACAGTGTGACTCTCCCTCAGTACCACCCCCCACCCCTCACAGTGTGACTCACCCTCAGTACCACCCCTCCCACAGTGTGACCCTCCGTCAGTACCCCCCCCCACAGTGTGACCCTCCGTCAGTACCACCCCTCCCACAGTGTGACCCTCCGTCAGTACCACCTCTCCCACAGTGTGACTCTCCCACAGTGTGTCCCTCCCACAGTGTGACCCCCCTCAGTACCACCCCTCCCACAGTGTGACCCTCCCTCAGTACCACTCCCACACTGTGTGACCCTCCCTCAGTACCAACCCCCCCCACAGTGTGACCCTCCCTCGGTAACACCCCTCCCACAGTGTGACTCTCCCTCAGTACCACCCCCCCACACTGTGACCCTCCATCAGTACCCCCCCCCCCCACAGTGTGACCCTCCCTCAGTACCACCCCTCCCACAGTATGACTCTCCCTCAGTACCACCCCTCCCACAGTGTGACCCTCCCTCAGTACCACTCCCCACAGTGTGACCCTCCCACAGTATGACTCTCCCTCAGTACCACCCCTCCCATAGTGTGACCCTCCCTCAGTACCACTCCCCACAGTGTGACCCTCCCTCGGTACCACCCCTCCCACAGTGTGATCCTCCCTCAGTACCACCCCCACCACAGTGTGACCCTCCCTGAGTACCACCCCTCCCACAGTACCACCCCCCACCCCTCACAGTGTGACTCTCCCTCAGTACCACCCCCCAACAGTGTGACCCTCCCTCAGTACCACCCCCCCTACAGTGTGACTCTCCCTCAGTACCACCCCCCCACAGTGTGATTCTCCCTCAGTACCACCCCTCCACAGTGTGACCCTCCATCAGTACCCCCACCCCCACGGTGTGACCCTCCCTCAGTACCACCCCCACCACAGTGTGACCCTCCCTCAGTACCACCCCTCCCACAGTATGACTCTCCCTCAGTACCACCCCTCCCACAGTGTGACCCTCCCTCAGTACCACCCCCCACAGTGTGACCCTCCCTCGGTACCACCCCTCCCACAGTGTGACCCTCAGTACCACCCCCCACAGTGTGACTCTCCCACAGTGTGTCCCTCCCACAGTGTGACCCACCTAAGTACCACCCCTCCCACAGTGTGACCCTCCCTCAGTACCACTCCCACACTGTGTGACCCTCCCTCAGTACCACCCCCCCCCCCACAGTGTGACCCCCCTCGGTAACACCCCTCCCACAGTGTGACTCTCCCTCAGTACCACCCCTCCACAGTGTGACCCTCCATCAGTACCCCCCACCCCCACAGTGTGACCCTCCCTCAGTACCACCCCTCCCACAGTGTGACCCTCCCTCAGTACCACTCCCCACAGTGTGACCCTCCCTCGGTACCACCCCTCCCACAGTGTGATCCTCCCTCAGTACCACCCCCACCACAGTGTGACCCTCCCTCAGTACCACCCCTCCCCACAGTGTGACCCTCCCTGAGTACCACCCCTCCCACAGTACCACCCCCCACCCCTCACAGTTTGACCCTCCATCAGTACCCCCCACCCCCACAGTGTGACCCTCCCTCAGTACCACCCCTCCCACAGTGTGACCCTCCCTCAGTACCACTCCCCACAGTGTGACCCTCCCTCGGTACCACCCCTCCCACAGTGTGATCCTCCCTCAGTACCACCCCCACCACAGTGTGACCCTCCCTCAGTACCACCCCTCCCCACAGTGTGACCCTCCCTGAGTACCACCCCTCCCACAGTACCACCCCCCACCCCTCACAGTGTGACTCTCCCTCAGTACCACTCCCCCACAGTGTGACTCTCCCTCAGTACCACCCCTCCCACAGTGTGACCCTCCATCAGTACCCCCACCCCCACAGTGTGATCCTCCCTCAGTACCACCCCCACCACAGTGTGACTCTCCCTCAGTACCACCCCCCAACAGTCTGACCCTCCCTCAGTACCACCCCTCCCACAGAGTGACCCTCCCTCGGTACCACCCCTCCCACAGTGTGACCCTCCCTCGGTACCACCCCTCCCACAGAGTGACCCTCCCTCGGTACCACCCCTCCCACAGTGTGACCCTCCCTCAGTACCACCCCTCATAGTGTGACCCTCCCTCGGTACCACCCCTCCCACAGTGTGACTCTCCCTCAGTACCACCCCTCCCACAGTGTGACCCTCCCTCAGTAACACCCCTCCCACAGTGTGACCCTCCCTCAGTACCACCCCTCCACAGTGTGACCCTCCCTCAGTAACACCCCTCCCACAGTGTGACCCTCCCACAGTGTGACCCTCTGTACCACCCCTCCCACAGAGTGACCCTCCCTCGGTACCACCCCTCCCACAGTGTGACCCTCCCTCGGTACCACCCCTCCCACAGAGTGACCCTCCCTCGGTACCACCCCTCCCACAGTGTGACCCTCTCTCGGTACCACCCCGCTGATCTTTCATCCAGGGTGGTGCTGAGCTCTGGCCTGTTCACTCCCAACAGCTGTGTCCCAGAAGAAGATGAAGACAGAGATCAGCATCATGAAGAAACTCGGATACCACAAGAACGTGATCCAGCTGTTGGAGTGGAACATTCTGGAAGGTGTGAGCTCAGATCGAATGACCCATCCCAGTGGGGCCATGGAGCAAGGACCTCTGTCGCCCTGACCCCTTGTGTTCAGCTTGCTCACAAAGCATAAATTCGGATAAACCGGCTGGTAACTTGTGACCGGTGAGGTTGTTTGGGGCCTCAGCTACTCACAGACCTGGCAGGCAGTGAGCCTCAGATTAGAAGCACGTCCATTTAGGACAGAAATGGGGAGGAATTTATTTTGCCAGAGAGTGGTGAATCTGTGGAATTCATTGCCACAGGGAGCTCTGGAGGCCAAGTCATTGACTATATTTAAAGCTGAGGTTGACAGGTTCTTGATTCATTGGGGTGTCATAGGCTTTGGGGAGAAGGCAGGGGAATAGGGTTGAGAGGGATAATAAATCAGCCATGCTGGAATGGTAGAGCAGACTCGATGGGCTGAACGGCCTCACTCTGCTCAATGGCTTTGTGGTTGTGTGTTGGCCACTGGAGCCATCTCGGGGCTGATACAAAGAAGGTTGGTCTGCTGGTTTTTCAGCAATGTGTACTGGTCTGGTCACCACTCTCAGCAGATGCTGGAGGACCTCAGCAGGTCAGATAGCATCTATGGCCAATGTTTCAGGCCAAGAACCTTCATCAGAACTGGAAAGGAAGGGGTTAGAAGGGAGAGGGAAGGGAGGAGTGCAAGCTGGCAGCTGATAGGGGTCAAACCAGATGAGCGGGAAAGTGAGTGGGTGGGGCGGGGGATGAACTAAGAAGCCGGGAGGGGATAGGTGGGAAAAGTAAAGTCTGAGGAAGAAGGAATCTGATAGGACAGGAGACTGGACCATGGGAGAAAGGGAAGGAGGTGCACTGGAGAAAAGTGAGGAGAAGAGAAGGGACGAGAGAGGAACCAAAGTGGGGAATGGAAAAACGGAGAAGGGGAGGGAGAGAAACCTCCAGAAGTTGGAGAATTCCATCTTCGTGCCATCAGGCTGGAGACCAGCCAGATGGAATATGAAGTGTTGCTCTTTCAGCCTGAGTTTGGGCTCATTCAATCTGCTTTACTCCTCATCTTCGGAATGTGGGAGATAACTGGAGTACCCCAAGCAATCCTACGCCTTCGGGGAGAGTACATACAGCCTCCCTACAGACAGTGGCAAGAAATGAACCCAGGCTGTTGGCACTAACCGGTTCCCTACCATGACAGCTAAATCACGTGGGATTGGGATGGAGACTGACTGTTTCCTGACCATGACAGCTAAATCACATGGGATTGGGATGGAGACTGACCGTTTCCTGACCATGACAGCTAAATCACATGGGATTGGGATGGAGACTGACCGTTTCCCGACCATGACAGCCGGATCATGTGGGGTTGGGATGGAGACTGACTGTTTCCCGACCATGACAGCCGGATCACGCAGGGTTGGGATGGAGACTGACCGTTTCCCGACCATGACAGCCGGATCACGCAGGGTTGGGATGGAGACTGACTGTTTCCCTACCATGACAGCTAAATCACGCAGGGTTGGGATGGAGACTGACCGTTTCCTGACCATGACAGCCGGATCACGCAGGGTTGGGATGGAGACTGACTGTTTCCCTACCATGACAGCCAGATCATGTGGGGTTGGGATGGAGACTGACTGTTTCCCTACCATGACAGCTAAATCACATGGGATTGGGATGGAGACTGACCGTTTCCCGACCATGACAGCCAGATCACGTGGGGTTGGGATGGAGACTGACTGTTTCCCGACCATGACAGCCGGATCACGCAGGGTTGGGATGGAGACTGACTGTTTCCCTACCATGACAGCCAGATCATGTGGGGTTGGGATGGAGACTGACTGTTTCCCTACCATGACAGCTAAATCACATGGGATTGGGATGGAGACTGACCGTTTCCCGACCATGACAGCCAGATCACGTGGGGTTGGGATGGAGACTGACTGTTTCCCGACCATGACAGCCGGATCACGCAGGGTTGGGATGGAGACTGACTGTTTCCCTACCATGACAGCCAGATCATGTGGGGTTGGGATGGAGACTGACTGTTTCCCTACCATGACAGCTAAATCACATGGGATTGGGATGGAGACTGACCGTTTCCCGACCATGACAGCCAGATCACGTGGGGTTGGGATGGAGACTAAGGATTGGCCTTTTCTGCGACATACACATCAAAATGTATAGGGAAGTGTGCAGTGAAATGAGTCAGCAGTGATGCTGAGGCCAGGGCTTAATCTGAGGGGCTAACAGGCTGAGTGGTACTCCAGTTCCTCGGGCATGCAAGTGCTAACGAGCTTATGTGGTGTTTTCCAGAGCCGTACGTTCTGATCATGGAGCACGTGGGCTCCCAGAACCTGAAGAGCTTCCTGCAGGTCAACAGGGAACAGCTTTCCAGCTGCAAGGACCTGTTGTCCCAGCTGACACTGGCGGCATACTTCATCTCTCTGGGCATGCAGCACATTGCATCAAAGAAGGTAAAGGTTTGGCTGGGCTGGCATGGTGAGCAGGTGCCAGCCGGGTGTGGACGGCCGAGATAAAGCGCCGCGGCCCTTCCCAATGCCACTGACCTTCCCATGGTCAGGGCCGTAGATTTATAAAGGGGCAGTTAAGCCGGATCTCGGGTATTGCATTCAGTTCCAGTCACCCTCTTGTAGAGAGGTTTTAAAAGACAGGTCAGTTTTATTTGTCACATCTACATCGAAGCATACCGTGAAATGTGTCATTTGTATCAACAACTAACACAGTCCAGGGATGTGCTGGGACCAGCCCACAAGTGCTGCCACACTTCTGGCACCAACATAGCACGCCCACAATTTACTAACCGTAACCGGACTGTGGGAGGAAACCCACGCGGCCTCTGGGAGAACGTACAAACTCCTTACAGACAGTACTGGGATTGATCCCGGGTCACTGGTGCAGTAAGAGCGTTGTGCTAACCGCTACCCTACCGTGTGGAGATTTCAGAGAGGGTACAGAAGAGGTCTACCAGGATGAGAGATCAGACAAACCTGGAGTGCTTTCCCTGGAGCAGGGGAGGCTGAGCATCATCAGAAAACCTAGGAGCTGAATGAGGCCATTCAGCCCATCGAGTCTGCTCCGTCATTCCATCATGGCTGATTTATTATCCCTCTCAATCCCACTCTCCTGCTTCTCCCTGTAACCTTTGGTGCCATGACTAATCAAGAACCTATCAACCTCCCCTTCAAATATATCCATTGACCTGGCCTCCACAGCTGTCTGTGGTAATGAATTCCACAGATTCACCATACTCTGGTGAAAGAAATTTCCCCTCATCTCTGTTCTAAATGGATGTCCCTCTGTTCTCCAGTCCTAGACTCCCCCACTGTAGGAAACATCCTCTCCACACCCACTCTATCTGTGCCCTCTGGTCCTAGACTCCCCCACTACAGGAAACATCCTCTCCACACCCACTCTGTCTGTGCCCTCTGGTCCTAGACTCCCCCACTGTAGGAAATATCCTCTCCACACCCACTCTATCTGTGCCCTCTGGTCCTAGACTCTCCCACTATGGGAAACATCCTCTCCACACCCACTCTATCTGCGCCCTCTGGTCCTAGACTCCCCCACTACAGGAAACATCCTCTCCACACCCACTCTATCTGTGTCCTCTGGTCCTAGACTCCCCCACCATGGGAAACATCCTCTCCACACCCACTCTATCTGTGTCCTCTGGTCCTAGACTCCCCCACCATGGGAAACATCCTCTCCACACCCACTCTGTCTGTCATCAAATAATCCTCGTGTTAACCCCTTCATTCCCTGGATCATTGCCATAAACGTACTCTGGAGCCTCTCCAATGCCAGCACACCCTCTCTTCGATATGGGCCCAAAACTGCTCCCAGTATTCCAAATGTGGGATGAGCACAGAGGAAGAATGTTGAGTCTTTGGAGAGGGTGCAGAAGAGATTTACCAGGATCAGAGGGTCTGATTGAGGTTTATAAGATTATGAGAGGCACAGATAGAACAGACAAAAACTAATATGTTCCATGAGTTGAAATGTCTAATACCAGAGGGCAAGCTTTCAAGGTGTGTGTGTGTGGAGGGGGAAGGGTTATTTCAGAGGAGATGTGAGGGGCAAGTTTTTGTACAGGGAAGGTGGTGAGTGAGTGCCTGGAATGCGCTGCCGGCTGCCGGCTGCCGGTCGAGGCAGAAATGATATACGTAAACGTTCAAGAGGTTCTTGGATACACGAATTTCCCCCGGGATCAATAAAGTATGGCTATGACTATGAATGAACTTGCAGGAAATTAGGGAGGCACTGTAACGTCGCAGTTAACATGACACTGTTACGGCTCAGGGTGTTGGAGTTCGGTGTTCAAACCTAATGTTCTCTGTGAGAAAGTCTGTATGTTATTCCCGAGTGTACATGGGTTTCCTCCCATAGTCCAAACACATACCGGTCAGCAGGTTAATTGGTCATTATAAATTGCCCTGTGATTTGGCTCGGGTTAAATAGATGGTTGCTGGGCCCGTGGCTCATTGGGCTGCATTCTGTGCTGTATTTCTAAATAAAATGGATATATATGGACATTGCATGGGCAGAAGGGCTTCATTTATTTGGACATTTGATTAGTAATTAATTAGTGTGGTACAACACTGTGGCCAAAGGGATTGTGCTCTAGAACCGCTCCACATGGCGCGTTTGGGTTTGGCGTCGCTGAGCTGGTCATTGGCCAAGCCAGGCTCAGTGCAATGGCGCCATCCAGCGGTGTGTCCTGGATTGGCAGTGCGCGCACGGCCAGGCAAACTTCTCCGCATCGGTCCCGCATCGGCCCCGTCTGGCCCCGCATCGGTCCCGCATCACTGAGGCTGACTTCTCTCTGCAGATCGCTCACCGCGACTTGGCTGCCCGAAACATCCTGGTGGGACGCTTTCCCCAGGAGTGTAAGATTGCGGAGTTCAGTCTGGCCATTGACTTTTCTGATCCTCGGGTCAAGATGCAGAAGAGGGGAAGCGCGGTGAGTAACTGTTTGGAGAAAGTACAGGAGGGGTCGGAGTGGTTTTATCACACCGGGTGCCGAGTGCTGGGGCTGGGTGCCGGGTGCTGGGTGCCGGGTGCTGGGTGCTGGGTGCCGGGTGCCGGGTGCTGGGTGCCGGGTGTCGGGTGCTGGGTTCTGGGTACCGGGTGCCGGGTGCTGGGTACCGGGTGCTGGGTGCTGGGTGCCGGGTGCTGGGTGCCGGGTGCCGGGTGCCGGGTGCTGGGTGCTGGGTGCTGGGTACCGGGTGCCGGGTGCCGGGTGCCGGGTGCTGGGTACCAGGTGCTGAGTGCTGGGTACCGGGTGCTGGGTGCCGGGTGCCGGGTGCCGGGTGCTGGGTGTGTGCAACGCTCTGCCAGCATGCTGATCCAGGCAGAGATGTCAGGGACATTATGACAAACTTACATAAGCACACGGATAACAGAAAAATGGAGTTATGCGTGAGGGAAGGGTTAGATTGATCGTATGGTAGGTTTAAAGGTCGGCAGGGATACAGTATTCACAGTTCAATGAAACAAAATTACTTTAATTTCACCAACAATTTCTCATCATAAAAAGCATTTTCGTTGTTACAGTATATAGTGACAGACCCGTCCCCACCGGTACCGTACCCCCGGTGTGAAACACTGACAGACCCGTCCTCACCGGTACCGCACCCCGGTGTGACACACTGACAGACCCGTCCCCACCGGTACCGTATCCCCGGTGTGACACACTGACAGACCCGACCCCACCGGTACCGTACCCCCGGTGTGACACACTGACAGACCCGTCCTCACCGGTACCGCACCCCGGTGTGACACACTGACAGACCCGTCCCCACCGGTACCGCACCCCGGTGTGACACACTGACAGACCCGTCCTCACCGGTACCGTACCCCCGGTGTGACACACTGACAGACCCGTCCTCACCGGTACCGTACCCCCGGTGTTCTATAGTGACAGATCTGCATCCAGTGATTTTAAAGTTTAACTGCTTTGTGCAGAACTTCAGCATCCCGTTCCGTTGGTACCCCCCGGAATACTTCACTGACGGGACTTACAATCTGCAGGGAGACGTCTGGGCATTTGGGATTCTGCTCTGGGAGCTCTATAGTCTGGGTAAGAGCACGTTCCGTGGAACTCTGGAGATCGTCCCCTCTGGTCCCTCAATCCCAATTCCACCCCCATCACTCATCACTGAATCATTACTTATCCGCTGCACATCTTTCTCCCCCTCACTCACTTCCCTCCACTCACCACCCCTCTCTTGTGCATTCCACTGCTGCTAGTCACTCTACATTACCTCCCTCCTTCCATCCACACCATCAATCCATCCCTCATTCCTCCCTCCACTCTCCCTCTTACACCACTCCATCTTGCCCTCCATCCCCAACCTCCTGTACCCCCATTTGCACCCTTATTCCTCTCTCTCTGTCCCCCATTCATCCCTCCTTCTGCCCCTTCATACTCACACCCCAATTCACGGCCCTCCTCCCCCCAAAGCAGTCCCTACTTCCTCCAACATACATCAAAGTTGCTGGTGAACGCAGCAGGCCGGGCAGCATCTGTAGGAAGAGGTACAGTCGATGTTTCAGGCCGAGACCCTTCGTCAGGACTAACTGAAGGAAGAGTGAGTAAGGGATTTGAAAGCTGGAGGGGGAGGGGGAGATCCAAAATGATAGGAGAAGACAGGAGGGGGAGGGATGGAGCCAAGAGCTGGACAGGTGATAGGCAAAAGGGGATACGAGAGGATCATGGGACAGGAGGTCCGGGAAGGAAGACGTGGGGGGGGGACCCAGAGGATGGGCAAGGGGTATATTCAGAGGGACAGAGGGAGAAAAAGGAGAGTGAGAGAAAGAATGTGTGCATAAAAATGAGTAACAGATGGGGTACGAGGGGGAGGTGGGGCCTTAGCGGAAGTTAGAGAAGTCGATGTTCATGCCATCAGGTTGGAGGCTACCCAGACAGAATATAAGGTGTTGTTCCTCCAACCTGAGTGTGGCTTCATCTTTACAGTAGAGGAGGCCATGGATAGACATGTCAGAATGGGAATGGGATGTGGAATTAAAATGTGTGGCCACTGGGAGATCCTGCTTTCTCTGGCGGACAGAGCGTAGATGTTTAGCAAAGCGGTCTCCCAGTCTCCCGTGGTTGTGGACAACTGTGTCGGTGCTGGTGAGGGTACCTCTCTGTTCATTGTGCCCCTCCCCACCCGATTCATTCTCCTGCCCAGCTCAGGGTGCCGACACTGGGTCTGTGTTCTGGTAATGATAACCCACACCACTGTGCCCAGGACACTAACCCACTGGACTCAAACACTGTCCACTGCCCAGTACAATGCTGACATCATGTGGCATTCCTGGGTGGGCTGATCTCGGGTTCAGTCCCGCAGATGCTTCTGCCGTAGGTCCCCATTGACCCTGGTTCCATTCCTGCCACAGGGAGCTCCCCCTACCCGGAGTTCGAGTCAGCCAAGGAGGTGGTGTACAACATCTGTTCTGGATACAAGATGAAGGCCCCCCAGCAGTGCCGACAAGAGTTGTAAGTACTCTCACTCTTCGTGGACTCTCCAACCCTCTCCAGCCATGTGCAGTGGTCCAAGGTACAGTCTGATCTCAGCCATCCCCCAGACAGCCATGGACCGCACGTTCTCTCTCTGTGGGGACACAGGGTACAGTTATATCCCTCGAGCTTGCAGCTCAGTTGCTTTTTCAGATTTTGAAGGGTTGGGGACAGCATGGGGAATCATGGGACAGGTTGTGGTTCAGGGACATGAGGGGTTAAAAGTCAGATTAGGGTTCAGGAACAGAGATGTGGGGGAGATAAACGTCAGATTAGGGTTTATGGACAGGGATGTGGAGGAGTTAGAGGGCAGATTAGGGTTTATGGACAGGAATGTGGATGTCAGTTGTCAGATTAGGGTTTATGGACAGGGACATGTGGAGTTAAAGGTCAGATTAGGGTTCAGGAACAGAGATGTGGGGGAGATAGAGGTCAGATTAGGGTTTACGGACAGGGATGTGAGGAGTTAGAGGTCAGATTAGGGTTTAGGGACAGGGATGTGGAGGAGTTAGAGGTCAGATTAGGGTTTAGGGACAGGGATGTGGGGAGTTAAATGTCAGATTTGGGTTGAGAGACAGGGATATGGGGAGTTAAATGTCAGATTAGGGTTTAGGGACAGGGATGAAGGGGGAGTTATGGGTCAGGGGCAGTAAATGAAAAGTCAGGGTTCAGAGTTGAAGCACTCTGTGCTTGAAGGGCAACACTCCCCAGAGGGTGGGTCACCAGGCGCTGAGGACCAAGATCAACAAGTCCTCAACTCAGAGGTTTGTGTCGGCGGGAGACAGGAGGTCCGACAGCATCCCAGGGTCAGAGGTCCATGTGAGTCCAAAGTCAATAGCCAGGGCACGAGGCCCAGGGTGGGAGGTGTGTGCGCGCCTGCCTCTGTGTTTCTGTGTGTGTGTGTGGTACGTGTGTGTGTGTGTGTGTGTGTGTGTGTGTGTGTGTGTGTGGTACGTGTGTGAGAAATGGGTTTGTTTTGCTGTTGTTGCTTTGTTCTGTTGTTTTTGCTAGTTTAGCACCAGAATGTGGAGACTTTAGCAGGCTGCCCTCAGTACATACTTCTGTCGTTTTGGTCGTTAGGGTAAAAAGATAAATGTTGGTGTATGTTTTGATGCGCTGTACAAGTGATAAATAAATAAATTTTGTATATCAATCCACCCCTCCCCCCACCTGACGACCGAACAACAAGCAGGACCACCACTCCACATCCCTCCTGACTCAGAATCTGGGGAACAGGGCTCAAATGCACTCCAACGTCAGGAGTTGCCCCCTCAGACACTGAAGCAGGAACTACAACCTGTCCTGACGATGTGCACCCACCCTGGGGTAGGGTGAGAGGGTGGGGTTGTGGGTCAGCGGTGAAAGGTTATGGGAATGTTCACCTCAGGAAAGTCATGAGAATTATTCAGGGAATGAAAGGGTTAACATATGAGGATCATTTGATGACTCTGGACTGTACTGGGCTTGTACTCGTTGGAATTTAGAAGATTGAGGGGGGATCTGATTGAAACGTATAAGATCCTAAAGGGATTGGACAGGCTAGATGCGGGAAGATTGTTCCCGATGTTGGGGAGGTCCAGAACGAGGGGTCACAGTTTGAGGATAGAGGGGAAGCCTTTTAGGACCGAGATTAGGAAAAACTTCTTCACACAGAGAGTGGTGAATCTGTGGAATTCTCTGCCACAGCAAACTGTTGAGGCCAGTTCATTAGCTATGTTTAAAAGGAAGTTAGATATGGCCCTTGTGGCTACAGGGGTCAGGGGGTATGGAGGGAAGGCTGGGTTCTGAGTTGGATGATCAGCCATGATCATAATAAATGGCGGTGCAGGCTCGAAGGGCCAAATGGCCTACTCCTGCACCTATTTTCTATGTTTCTATGTTTCTATGTTTTAAAACAATCGAATATTGAAAGGCCTGGATAGAGTGGATGTGCGAGGATGTTTCCATTAGTGGAGGGGGAGGGGAAGGGAGTCCGGGACCGGAGGGCACAGCCTCAGAACAGAGGGACATCCATTTAGAACGGAGATGAGGAGGAATTTCTTTAGCCAGAGGATGGTGAATCCATGGAATTCATTGCCACATGTGACTGGAGGCCAAGTCATTGGGCATATTTTAAGCAGAGGTTAATAGGTTCTTGATTGGTTAGGGTGTCAAAGGTTAAGGAGAGAAAGCAGAAGAATGTGTTTGAGCAGCTATGAAGGAATGGTGGGGGAGATCTGAGGGCCAATTGGCTAAATTTGCTCCTATGGCTTGTGGTCTTATGGTTACCCAGGGGTTCCTGTGTCTCTGCAGGTACGAGGTGATGGGTTACTGCTGGACAGACAGACACGAGGAGCGGCCGCCGTTCAGTGACATCACCAAGTACCTGGAGGATCTGGTGGAGAACGACGCAGTAAGTGGGGAGGTGGCCATTTAACAACCGAGCCTGTTGGGCTATCAGACTGGACACCAGGCTGAGGACTGAGCTCACCGCACTAGAGGCATCCTGACCCAACAATGACCCTGGTCCACCCTGGGTCGAATCACCAGACACCAGGAATGGGGGGAGATAGAAGCTGCATTAAACAATGGTGGGATGTTAGAAACATAGAAAACCTACAGCACAATACAGCCCATTCGGCCCTCAAAGTTGTGTCAAACATGTCCCTAACTTAGAAATTACTAGGCTTACCCATAGCCCTCTATTTTACTAAGCTCCATGTACTACCGGAAAGTGTCTTAAAGACCCCATCGTATCCACCTCCACCACCGTTGCCGGCAGCCCATGTTGGTGGGCAGGGGTAGCGATGTGGTTACATCCCACCTGCTGCCATCTCATCCAGTGGTTCCTGTGGCTGCTGGATTGAGTCTGGCTCTGAATAACTGATCTGCACAATTTGTCTGCAAGAGTGTGTCGGGACCATCAGGACCTGGGATATGAGAACACCAATACCAGAGAGAGAGAACACCCTGGGGTCTGTCCCCAGGGAGGGAGAACACCCTCAGGGAATGTCCCAGGGAGGGTGAACATCCTCAGGGTCTGTCCCCATGGAGGGAGAACACCCTCAGGGAATGTCCCAGGGAGGGAGAACACCCTCAGGGAATGTCCCCATGGAGGGTGAACACCCTCAGGGAATGTCCCAGAGAGAGAGAACACCCTGGGGTCTGTCCCCAGGGAGGGTGAACACCCTCAGGAAATGTCCCAGGGAGGGTGAACACCCTCAGGGTCTGTCCCCAGGGAGGGAGAACACCCTCAGGGAATGTCCCAGGGAGGGTGAACACCCTCAGGGTCTGTCCCCAGGGAGGGTGAACACCCCCAGGGTCTGTCCCCAGGGAGGGTGAACACCCTCAGGGTCTGTACTCTCGAGGTGGATATGTTACAAGTGGGGTGGGGGGAGGTGTTGTCATGTGCGGGGGGTTTCCGTCAGTGGTGGGTTCCTCAGTGATCAGCTCGCACGGTGACGGATTCCTGGGTGAGCAGATCTGTCAGTGACGGGATCCTCGGTGATGTGTCCCTTGGCGAGCAAGATGAGGGGCTCCCATTGTGAGCAGATCACTCGGTGGCAACCTGACTAACTCTGCAATCTTTCTTTTGAAAGGATTACATCCAAGTGGAGGACTGCTTTGTGCCGTCTGCACAGCGGAACACCTCTGCTCGCTGGAGTCTGCCTCACCCCCACCACACGGAGACCCCTGTCATGGGCTGGTTCGATTCGGTCTGATGTAGACCTTGATCTTCCTCTCACCGCCCATCCCCCGCCTACGTCAGGTCCCAACCTTCGCCCACAGTGTGGACAGAACGTGACCTGTAACCAGCAACACTCGGCGTGTACACGGTCCCTCAGAACTACCAGCATACGTCATGAAACGTGTTGTTTTGTGACTGCACTACCATGCAATATATGAAAAAACTATAAATTTCAATGTATATAAAAAATATATCATGCAAAAGGAGACCAAAATAGTGATGTAATTCTCATAGGATCGTGGACCTTTCAGAAATCTGATGGCGGAGGGGAAGAAGCTGTTCCTAAAGCGTTGAGTGTGGGTCTTGAGGATCCTACACCTCAGGGGTTCCCATCTGGAGTCCACGGACCCCCTGCTCTGTGGCATAACATAGGTTGGAAATCCCTGCTGTATGTCCTCGCTGGTGGTAGTGAGGAGAATAGGGCATGACCTGGGTGGTGAGAGTCCCCAATAATGGATGCCACCTTGAGCCATCGCCTTTTTAAAGGCCTTGATGCTGGGAGGCTCGTGGCCATGGTGAAGCTGGCTGTGTCTATAGCCCTCTGCGGCTTTCCCTGATCCTGTGCGTTGCTGGCTGCATGGCAGATGGCGATGTAACCAGTTCGAATGCTCTCCATGGTACATCTGCAGAAAATTGCTGGAGTCTTCTCAAACCTGGCGACTGACTCCAGTGGAGACCCGTGCCCACATGCAGGGAGGCTGTGCATGGGACCTCAATATTGCCGGCTATGACCCTGTGCCCACAGATGGGTGGCACTGTGGCATAGTGGTGGGCATAATGCTGTTACAGTGCCAGCGATCACCGATCGGGGTGCAATTCCTGCCGCAGTCTGTCAGGAGTTTGTATGTTCTCCCTGAGACCACATGGGTTTCCTTCGGCTGTTCTGGTTTCCTCCCACATTCCATTGGTTAGGGTTGTGGGCATGCAATGTTGGTGTGGGAAGTGTGACCACACTTGTAGGATGTCCCAGCACAATCCCCAGGCTGTGTCGGTTGTTGACGCAAATGATGCCTTTTCTTTATGTGTTTTGATGTTTCAATGTAAATGTGATAAGTAAAGATAATCTTTAAATCTTTAATCTTGGTGGCTGGCTGCTGTCCCTTGCACTGGGTTACTGATTTACCTGGGCAGTGGAAAGTGGTTTGGCATGCCCAGGCAGGTGAGGTGTGGATGGTGTTGCTGCTCGGTGTGGGGCTGTTGTCTGAGGATAGCAGCTGGTTCCAGATGAGCTGTGTGTGAAAGACTGTTCTTAGCTTCTCACCGTGTGTAAAACCGGGTGTGCGGTTGTAAAGCTGCACCTCTGCCTGTCAGTGTCAATGTTACAACAATGTGATCAGACAGAAATTACAATACCAGCACAGAAGGATGCACTGTCTCCTAGCTCAGTGATCACATCAGTCTCGTTATCCACTCCTCACCTCCCTTTATTCCTGCAACATTCTCTTTCCCACTTGTCCATCAGCTCCCCCTCCCCATCCATTCTCCGTACGAAGGGTCAATTACTTACCTATCCACCCGGTCAGGCACCTCCACCTCCACCCTCAAGTTTAGTTTTTGTCACTCAGATGTACACACATATACCACCAAATGAGAGCATGTTCCTCCAGGCCAAGGTGCACAACACAGTACATACAGCTCACACACCTAACACATACAGTAATACCACCACAAATAAATGATCAACTATTCAGGTGCACTTATGACACAGGTAGAAAATTTAAAACGCTGCTTGCATTGTATCAGAATCAGGTTCAGTGCCTCTGGCATTCGTTGTGAAATTTGTTGATTTGTGGCAGCAGTACATTGCAATATGTAATAAAATAGTGAGGTAGTGTTCATGAGTTCAGTGTCCATTCAGAAATCGGATGGCACAGGGGATGAAGCCATAAGAACTTAACATATAGGAGCAGGAGTAGGCCATCTGGCCTGTCGAGCCTGCTCCACCATTCAATAAGATCATGGCTGATCTGACCATGGACTCATCTCCACCTACCTGCCTTTTCCCCATAACCGTTAATTCCCCTACTATGCAAAAATCTATCCAACCTTGTCTTAATTATATTTACTGAGGTAGCCTCCACTGCTTCATTGGGCAGAGAATTTCACAGACTCACCACTCTCTGGGAAAAGCAGTTCCTCCTCCTCTCCATCCTAAATTTACTCCCCCGAATCTTGAGGCTATGTCCCCTAGTTCTAGTCTCACCTACCAGTGGAAAGAACTTTTCTTTCTCTATCTTATCTATCCCTTTCATAATTTTATATGTTTCTATAAGATCTCCTCTCATTCTTCTGAATTCCAGTGAGTATAGTCCCAGGTGACTCAATCTCTCCTCATAGTCTAACCCCCTCATCTCTGGAATCAACCTGACAACTCTCCTCTGCACTTCCTCCAAAGCCAGTATATCCTTCCTCAAGTAAGGAGACCAGAACTGCACACAGTACTCCAGGTGTGGCCTCACCAGTACCCTGTACAGTTGCAGCATAACCTCCCTGCTCTTAAATTCAATCCCTCTAGCAATGAAGGCCAACATTCAATTTGCCTTCTTAATAGCCTGCTGCACCTGCAAACCAACCTTTTATGATTCATGTACAAGCACTCTAAGAACCTCTGCATAGCAGCATGCTGCAATTTTTTTTTGCCATTTATATAATAATCTGCTCTTTCATTATTCTTTCCAAAGTGGATGGCTTCGCATTTACCAACATTGTCCTCCATCTGCTAGATCCTTGCCCACTCACTTATAATATCTATCTCTCTGTCTCTGGACTCTCCATAACTTCTGCACAATCTGTTTGTCCACTCAATTTAGTATCATCAGCAAACTTCGATACACCACACTCGGTCCCCTCTTCCAGATCGTTAATGTGCATCATGAACAGGGGCCCAGCACCAGCCCCTGCGGCCCAACGCTCACCACTGATTGCCAACCAGAGTAACACCCATGTATCCCAATTCTCCACTTTCTACTGGTTAACCAATCCTCTATCCATACCTGAAGCCAATCCTGAAATGTTGGGTGTGTGTCTTCAGGCTCCTGTACCTCCAACTTGATGGTAGCAATGAGAAGAGGGCATGTCCTGGGTGACGGGGGTTCTTAATGATGGACGCCTCCTTTTGCGGATATTTGTCATTCAAAATCAAACTGTGAATTTCTGTGGGTGTCTGCAACTCCAATTCCCAATCCAAGTCTGAGGCCGAAGCTGCGATCACTGTGTCCTGGCGTTAGAGGAGTGTGTGTGTGTGTGTGTGTGTGTGTGTGTGTGATTGAGTGTGTGTGTGTTTGTGTGTGTGTGTGTGTGTGTGTGTGTGTGTGTGTGTGTGATTGAGTGTGTGTGTGTTTGTGTGTGTGTGTGTGTGTGTGATTGAGTGTGTGTGTGTGTGTGTGTGTGTGTGTGTGTGTGTGTGTGTGTGAGACAGAGAGTGTGTGTGTGTGTGTGATTGAGTATGTGTGAGTTTGAGTGTGTGTGTGTGTTTGTGTGTGTGTGTGTGTGAGACAGAGAGTGTGTGTGTGTGTGTGTGTGTGTGTGTGAGACAGAGAGTGTGTGTGTGTGTGTGTGTGTGAGACAGAGAGTGTGTGTGTGTGTGTGTGTGTGTGTTTGTGTGTGTGTGTGTGTGTGTGGTGTGTGTGAGTGAGTGAGTGAGTGAGTGTGTGTGTGTGTGTGGAAGAGGGGAATGGGGGTCTGTTTTGCTGTTGTGTTGTGTGTTGTTGTACTGAGCACTGTCAGTATGCTGTATGGGCACAGGAACTCAGACTGCCGCCAGCACACCTCTGGGTGTGTTGGTTGTTAATCCGAACGATAGATTTCTCTGTATGCTTTGATGCACACATGATAAGTGTGGTAAACCATGTATATATGTTGTAACTCGGCTACCTGTCTGGACACACCCCTCTGCTGACTGCCCCTGTGGCTCCTCCCACAGATTCCTGTATAAAGGTGTTTGCCTTGCCCCTCCCCCTCAGTCCGGGGGCAGACACTCACCATGCAGGTCGTATTGTACAGCGAATAAAAGCCTTTCAGTATTTTACCCAACCTCAGTCTTTTGGACTAATTGAAGGTGCTTCAATTTTATTCGCTGTACATTTTAAAACATGGAACAGGCCCTGAGACCAGAAAAATTAGACCTCGATCCGCAAATGCCTGACGCTGGAAACGCTTTCGAACTCTGGCTGGCCTGCTTCAAAGCGTATCTAGAGGAGATTAAAGCGACCGACCCCGTAGCGAATTGCAGAGTTCTACTCTCCAGGGTCAGTCCACGGGTCTATTCACTGATCAGAGACCAGCCGAACTACGACAGCACGATGAACGCACTCAAAAGACAATACCTGCGGCCGATAAACAGCGTCTATGCGCGACATTGCTTAGCGACATGGCAACAACGGTCTGGGGAATCGAGTGCTGAGTTTGTCCAGGCCCTACGGACGCTCGTGCGGGCCTGCAATTGCCAGGAGCTGACGGTGGTGCAGCATGCAGAACTCCTAGTGAGAGGCGCCTTCGTTACGGGGACCAGGTCAGTGTACGTGCGCCAGCGGCTGCTGGGAAAAGCCGATCTTACCCTAAGTTTGGCGATGGAGCTGGCTGATACGTTGGAGGCCGCTCTGCATAACTCCGAGGCTCTCCAGGCACGCGATACCCCGATGGCCTCGTGGGCGCCGCAGACCCTGCAACCCGCCGGCGAATCGACCTCGGCTGCAGCCAGTCGTGAGTCCGCGAAGTGCTACTTCTGCGGACTGGAGAAGCACCCCCAGAAACGCTGCACGGCCCGACAAGCTACCTGCTCCAGCTGTGGAAAGAAGGGCCACTTCGCCAAGGTCTGTAAGTCCAAACCGCGAGCGGGATCGAGCAGCGCCACGTGCGAGTCGTGGAGGTCGCCTTCTTCCCTGCACACTGCCACCACATGCGAGACATGGGGGCCGCCATCTTCCCTGCACGCCACTACCACGTGCGAGACATGGGGGCAGCCATCTTGGTCGGCGCCACCTCCCATCACCTACGACCAACGGGTGCTCACAGGGCACCCCACTGCGCCGGACCAAGACAGTGACTCAACCCTGGCCTCCGTGACCCTTGACCAAAGCGCTCCCCACCAGCTCGCAAGGTCAGTGATGGACATCCTGGTGGAGGGGCACAGGACAAGCTGCCTGTTTGACACAGGCAGCACGGAGAGTTTTATCCACCCGGCCACGGTGCAGTATTGTGGACTCATGATACGGCCAGTAAGTCAGAGGGTCACCATGGCCTCCAGGTCGCATACAACAGACATCCGGGGGGGGTTGTGTAGCGACACTAGTGGTGCAGGGCACAGAATATCGGGACTTTACGTTACTGGTCTTGCCTCAACTGTGTGCCCCTGTGCTATTGGGGTTGGACTTCCAGAGCCACCTGAAAAGCGTGACAATGAAGTATGATGGGCCCCTCCCACCAATTACTGTCATAAATCCCCAGTTTTGTAGGGATATGTCACGTACCCCGCTACTGACCACACACACACACCGACCCGCGCATCCCACCCAACACCATGCCAACTGCCGCACTACCGACACCACTTGCGGCCTCTCTACCCTCAAGATCCCTCCCCCACCGCTGTTCGCCAACCTGACCCCCGACTGTAAACCTGTGGCAACTAAAAGCAGGAGGTACAGTGCGGGGGACAGAGCCTTCATTAAGTCGGAGGTGCAGCGGCTGCTCAGGGAGGGGGTCATTGAGGTAAGCACAAGTCCTTGGAGGGCCCAAGTGGTCGTTGTTCGGAACGGGGAGAAGAATAGGATGGTCGTGGACTATAGCCAGACCATCAATAGGTTCACGCAGCTCGACGCGTACCCTCTACCCTGCATTGCGGATATGGTCAATCAGATAGTACAGTACAAGGTGTACTCGACCATAGACCTAAAATCCGCTTACCATCAGCTCCCCATCCGCTGGGAGGACCGCCCTTACACTGCCGTCGAGGCGGACGGCAGGCTTTATCAATTCCTGCACGTCCCCTTCAGTGTCACGAATGGTGTATCTGTCTTCCAGAGGGCAATGGACCGGTTGGTGGACCAGTGCCAACTGAAGGCCACGTTCCCATATCTGGGTAACATCACCATCTGCAGTCACAACCGGCAGGATCACGACAACAACCTCCAAAAATTTCTCCAAGCGGCCAAAGCTTTCAATCTCACCTATAACAAGGACAAGTGTGTATTCGGGACCACCCGACTTGCTATCCTTGGGTGTGTCGTGGAGAATGGAGTCATTGGCCCTGACCCCGACCGTATGCGCCCCCTGTTGGAACTCCCTCTTCCCAATACCCTCAGAGCCCTCAAAAGGTGCCCGGGCTTCTTTTCATATTACGCCCAATGGGTCTCTAACTATGCAGACAAGGCCCGCCCCCTGGTCAAGTCCACCACATTCCCCCTCTCAGCCGAGGCCCGCGTGGCCTTCAACCGCATAAAAGGGGACATTGCCAAAGCAGCAATGCATGCGGTGGATGAGGCCATTCCCTTCCAAGTAGAGAGTGACACCTCCGACTTTGCGCTGGCTGCTACCCTCAACCAGGCAGGAAGACCAGTGGCGTTCTTCTCCTGTACCCTTCAAGGCCCTGAAATTCGGCACTCCGCAGTGGAGAAAGAGGCCCAGGCCATAGTGGAAGCTATAAGGCACTGGAGGTACTATCTTGCCAGCAAAAGGTTCACCCTGCTAACTGACCAGCGCTCAGTCGCGTTCATGTTTAATAATCAGTAGCGGAGCAAAATCAAAAATGATAAAATTCTGAGGTGGAGAATCGAACTCTCCACCTACAACTATGACATCATGTACAGGCCTGGGAAGCTCAACGAGCCCTCCGATGCCCCATCCCGGGGAACATGCGCCAGCGCGCAGATCGACTGGCTATACGCCTTACATGTAGACCTTTGCCACCCGGGAGTCACCCGGCTTTTCCACTTCGTGAAAGCCCGGAACCTGCCTTACTCCCTTGAGGAGATCAGGATGATGACCAGGGACTGCCAAGTCTGCGCAGAGTGCAAACCGCACTTCTACCGACCCAAAAAGGTAAAACTCATCAAGGCCACCCGCCCCTTTGAGCGACTGAGTGTTGACTTTAAGGGCCCCCTTCCCTCCACCGACTGCAATGTGTACTTTCTTAACGTTATCGACGAGTACTCGTGGTTCCCCTTTGCCATCCCCTGCCCCGACACCACTACCACATCAGTTATAAAAGCCCTGCGCAAGCTCTTCACTCCGTTCGGATACCCATGCTGTATCCACAGTGAGAGAGGGTCCTCGTTTATGAGTGACGAGCTGCGCCAATATCTACTGGCTAGGGGAATTGCAACCAGTAGGACCACGAGCTATAATCCCCGGGGGAATGGACAGGTAGAGAAGGAGAATGGCACAGTGTGGAAAGCCACACTCTTAGACCTCAGGTCAAAGGGACTGCCAGTCTCTCGCTCGCAGGAGGTCCTTCCCGAGGCACTCCCCTCCGTCCCCTCCCTGTTATGCACAGCCACCAATGCCACCCCTCATGAGTAGCTCTTTTCTTTTCCCAGAAAATCGACCACTGGAACCACCCCACCGACTTGGCTGATGTCCCCGGGGCCAGTGCTGCTCCGGGAACATGCGAGGATCAATAAATACTCCCCAATAGTCGAGAAGGTTCACTTACTTCATGCGAACCCCTAGTATGCCTATGTGGTTTTACCTGATGGGCAGGAGGACACGGTCTCCATCCGCGACCTGGCGCCCGCAGGAGCTCTGGGCCCCTACCCTGAACACTCCGTGGTGATTATTGACCCCGTACCCACCAATGTATGTACCTACGAGACACTGTGCACCCCAAACCCTACACAGACACCACATGACACTCCCATACCGGGCGTGACACACACGCACGGGGGATTACCGACGCCTAACGTGCTAACACCTGAAGTCAGGCCGGAGCCAGCACAACCGCCATCGCCGGTGCTACGTAGATCACAGCGACGGACTCGACCGCCTGATAGACTTAACCTGTAAATATACTTCTTGTAAATATTGTCAGTCACTTCACCCCGCGGGACTCTTTTAAAAAAAAGGAGGGGTGAATGTGGTAAACCTCATATATATGTTGTAACTGGGTTACCTGTCTGGACACACCCCTCTGCTGACTGCCCCGTGGCTCCTCCCACAGAGTCCTGAATAAAGGTGATTTCGCCTTGCCCCTCCCCCTCAGTCACTCACTGTGGAGGTCATATTGTACAGTGAATAAAAGCCTTTCAGTATTTTACCAAACCTCAGTCTTTTGGAGTAATTGAAGGTGCTTCAATAAGCAAACATGAATCTTGAGAAAATGCTGGAGACTTTCAGCAAGTCAGATTGTGTCTGGTGAAAGAGCCAATGTTTCAGGTTAAAACCCCTTCACCAGAACTGAGAGAGGTACGTCAGCTGGCAAGGAAGGCAAATGCAAATTCAGTTCGAGAAGACTAGAATATACAAGCAAGGACGTAATGCTGAGGCACTAGTCGAACCACACAGAGTACTGAGAGCAGTTTTGGGCCCCTTGTCTAAGAACAGATGTGGTTGCATTAGAGAGGGTTCAGAGGGCACTCAGGAGAGTGATTCCAGGAATGAAAGGAACACACATCAAAGTTGCTGGTGAACGCAGCAGGCCAGGTAGCATCTGTAGGAAGAGGTACAGTCGACGTTTCGGCCCGAGACCCTTCGTCAGGACTAACTGAAGGAAGAGTGAGTAAGAGATTTGAAAGTGGGAGGGGGAGGGGGAGATCCAAAATGATAGGAGAAGACAGGAGGGGGAGGGATGGAGCCGAGAGCTGGACAGGTGATTGGCAAAAGGGATATGAGAGGATCATGGGACAGGAGGCCCAGGGAGAAGGAAAAGGGATGGGCGGAACCCAGAGGATGGGCAAGGGGTATAGTCAGAGGGACAGAGGAAGAAAAAGGAGAGTGAGAGAAAGAATGTGTGTATAAAAATAAATAACGGATGGGGTATGAGGGGGAGGTGGGGCATTAGCGGAAGTTAGAGAAGTCGATGTTCATGCCATCAGGTTGGAGGCTACCCAGACGGAATATAAGGTGTTATTCCTCCAACCTGAGTGTGGCTTCATTTTTACAGTAGAGGAGGCCGTGGATAGACGTGTCAGAATGGGAATGGGATGTGGAATTAAAATGTGTGGCCACTGGGAGATCCTGCTTTCTCTGGCGGACAGAGCGTAGGTGTTCTGCAAAGCGGTCTCCCAGTCTGCGTCAGGTCTCGCCAATATATAGAAGGCCAAATTGGGAGCACCGGACGCAGTATATCACCCCAGCCGACTCACAGGTGAATTGTCGCCTCACCTGGAAGGACTGTTTGGGGCCCTGAATGGTGGTAAGGGAGGAAGTGTATGGGCATGTGTAGCACTTGTTCCGCTTACAAGGATAAGTGCCAGGAGGGAGATCGGTGGGGAGGGATGGGGGGGAACGAATGGACAAGGGAGTCGTGTAGGGAGCGATCCCTGCGGAAAGCAGAGTGGGGCGGGGAAGGAAAGATGTGCTTAGTGGTGGGATCCCGTTGGAGGTGGCGGAAGTTACGGAGAATAATATGTTGGACCCGGAGGCTGGTGGGGTGGTAGGTGAGGACCAGGGGAACCCTATTCCTAGTGGGGTGGCGGGAGGATGGAGTGAGAGCAGATGTACGTGAAATGGGGGAGATGCGTTTGAGAGCTGAGTTGATGGTGGAGGAAGGGAAGCCCCTTTCTTTAAAAAAGGAGGACATCTCCCTCGTCCTGGAATGAAAAGCCTCATCCTGAGAGCAGATGCAGCGGAGACGGAGGAATTGCGAGAAGGGGATGGCATTTTTGCAAGAGACAGGGTGAGAAGAGGAATAGTCCAGATAGCTGTGAGAGTCAGTAGGCTTATAGTAGACATCAGTAGATAAGCTGTCTCCAGAGATAGAGACAGAAAGATCTAGAAAGGGGAGGGCTGTGTCGGAAATGGACCAGGTAAACTTGAGGGCAGGGTGGAAGTTGGAGGCAAAGTTAATAAAGTCAATGAGCTCAGCATGCGTGCAGGAAGCAGCGCCAATGCAGTCATCGATGTAGCGAAGGAAAAGTGGGGGACAGATACCAGACAACAGGAATTCTGCACATGCTGGAATTTCAAGCAACACACATAAAAGTTGCTGGTGAATGCAGCAGGCCAGGCAGTATCTCTCGGAAGAGGTACAGTCAACGTTTCAGGCTGAGACCCTTCGTCAGGACTAACTGAAGGAAGAGTTAGTAAGAGATTTGAAAGTGGGAGGGGGAGGGGGAGATCCAAAATGATAGGAGAAGAGAGGAGGGGGAGGGATGGAGCCAAGATGAGGCTTTTCATTCCACGACGAGGGAGATGTCCTTTTTTAAAGAAAGGGGCTTCCCTTCCTCCACCATCAACTCTGCTCTCAAACACATCTCCTCCATTTCACACACATCTGCTCTCACTCCATCCTCCCGCCACCCCACTAGGAATAGGGTTCCCCTGGTCCTCACCTACCACCCCACCAGCCTCCTGGTCCAACATATTATTCTCCGTAACTTCTGCCATCTCCAATGGGATCCCACCGCTAAGCACATCTTTCCCTCCCCCCCCCCACTTTCTGCAGGGATCGCTCCCTACGCGACTCCCTTGTCCATTCGTCCCCCCCCATCCCTCCCCACTGATCTCCCTCCTGGCACTTATCCTTGTAAGCGGAACAAGTGCTACACATGCCCATACACTTCCTCCCTTACCACCATTCAGGGCCCCAGACAGTCCTTCCAGGTGAGGCAACACTTCACCTGTGAGTCGGCTGGGGTGATATACTGCGTCCGGTGCTCCCGATGTGGCCTTCTATATATATTGGCAAGACCCGATGCAGACTGGGAGACCGCTTTGCTGAACACCTATGCTCTGTCCGCCAGAGAAAGCAGGATCTCCCAGTGGCCACACATTTTAATTCCACATCCCATTCCCATTCTGATATGTCTATCCATGGCCTCCTCTACTGTAAAGATGAAGCCACACTCAGGTTGGAGGAACAACACCTTATCTTCCGTCTGGATAGCCTCCAACCTGATGGCATGAACATCGACTTCTCTAACTTCCGCTAATGCCCCACCTTCCCCTCGTACCCCATCCGTTATTTATTTTTATACACACATTCTTTCTCTCACTCTCCTTTTTCTCCCTCTGTCCCTCTGACTATACCCCTTGCCCATCCTCTGGGTTTCCCCCCCTCCCTTGTCTTTCTCCCTAGGCCTCCTGTCCCATGATCCTCTCATATCCCTTTTGCCAATCACCGTCCAGCTCTTGGCTCCATCCCTCCCCCTCCTGTCTTCTCCTATCATTTTGGATCTCCTCCTCCCCCTCCCACTTTCAAATCTCTTACTAACTCTTCCTTCAGTTAGTCCTGACGAAGGGTCTCGGCCTGAAACGTCGACTGTACCTCTTCCTAGAGATGCTGCCTTGCCTGCTGCATTCACCAGCAACTTTGATGTGTGTTGACAGATACCAGAATAGGTTTGGAACATAGATTGTTCCACAAAGCCAACAAAAAGGCAGGCATAGCTCGGACCCACACGGGTGCCCATAGCTACACCTTTAGTTTGGAGGAAGTGGGAGGAGCAAAAGGAGAAATTATTAAGAGTAAGGACTTATTCCGCTAGACGGAGCAGAGTGGTGGTAGAGGGGAACTGATTAGGTCTGGAACCCAAAAAGTAGCGGAGAGCTTTGAGACCTTCCTGGTGGGGGATGGAAGTATATAGAGACTGGACATCCATGGTGAAAATAAAGCGGTGGGGGCCAGGGAACTTAAAATCATCGAAAAGTTTAAGAGCGTGAGAAGTGTCACGAACATAGGTCGGAAGGGATTGAACAAGGGGGGATAAAACCGTGTCGAGGTATGCAGAAACGAGTTCGGTGGGGCAGGAGCAAGCTGAGACAATAGGTCGGCCAGGACAGGCAGGTTTGTGGATCTTGGGTAGGAGGTAGAAACGGGAAGTGCAAGGTGTGGGAACTATAAGGTTGGGAGCAGTGGATGGGAGATCCCCTGAGTGGATAAAGTCGGTGATGGTGTGGGAGACAATGGCCTGGTGCTCCTTAGTGGGGTCACGATCGAGGGGTAAATAAGAGGAGGTATCCGCGAGTTGTCGCTGTGCCTCGGCAAGGTAGAGGTCAGTACGCCAGACTACAACAGCACCCCCCTTATCGGCAGGTTTAATAATAAGGTTAGGATTAGTGCGGAGGGAGTGGAGAGCAGAGGGTTCGGAGGGAGTGAGGTTGGAATGGGGACAAGGTGCGGTGAAGTCGAAACGGTTGATGTCCCGTCGGCAGTTGGCAATAAAGAGATCCAGAGCAGGCAGAAGACCAGAGCGGGGAGTCCATGAAGAAGAGGAGGGTTGAAGATGGGAGAAGGGGTCATCGGTGCCGAAGAAGACCTGAAGACTCAACTCACACTCTCTCTCTCCATCGCTATTCAACTAAATACCACGAACTGAACTGAACTGAACTTTACTCAGCATCGTAAGACTGTCCTTTTACCCCTAGACTTGAAGAAGCTTGGTTTTTTCATACATCTATTTCCACTCACTGATTTACCTACTTATATATAATCATTGCTAACCTGTTTGATTTATCTTCATTTATATTACTGTATTGCGTAGTTACTAATAAATATTAGTAGTTTATAGCAATACTGGACTCCAAAGAGTTTTCCATCTCTGCTGGTTCTTTATTCCCGTCACGGGGGACGCGACACTCGAACGAAGAAAAGGCTGGAGGCGCCCGTCAGTCCTCCGGCATCCCAGGGTGCAGCGCGCCAGGTCCCTTCTTGCCGTCGCTGGCGATGGCGATGGCGGGCGGCATGGGGCAGCAGGAGACGCATCGGCCCGGTTCCCTCAATCGGCCCAAGAAGGCGCACAAGGCGGGGCGGCACCGTACCAAGGGCGCGGTGGAGCGGGCGAACAGAGGTAGAGGGGAAGGCCTGGTCCCGGGACTCTGGAGCCCCCTGATCCTCGGTCCCCGTCCCTCTCCCCCCGACCTTCTCTCCTCGATCCCCCGTCCCTCTCCCCCCTGATCCTCGGTCCCCCGACCCTGTCCCCTCGGTCCCCGACCCTGTCCCCTCGATCCCCCGTCCCTCTCCCCTCGATCCCCGTCCCTCTCCCCTCGATCCCCCATCCCTCTCCCCCCGATCCCCCGTTGATCCTCGGTCCCCGTCCCTCTCCCCCCTGATCCTCGGTCCCCCGAACCTGTCCCCTCGGTCCCCGACCCTCTCCCCTCGATCCCCCGTCCCTCTCCCCTCGATCCCCCATCCCTCTCCCCCCGATCCCCCGTCCCTCTCCCCCCTGATCCTCGGTCCCCATCCCTCTCCCCTCTGATCCTCGGTCCCCCGTCCCTCTCCCCCCTGATCCTCGGTCCCCCGTCCCTCTTCCCCCTGATCCTCGGTCCCCGTCCCTCTCCCCTCTGATCCTCGGTCCCCCGTCCCTCTCCCCCCTGATCCTCGGTCCCCCGAACCTGTCCCCTCGGTCCCCGACCCTCTCCCCTCGATCCCCCGTCCCTCTCCCCTCGATCCCCCATCCCTCTCCCCCCGATCCCCCGTCCCTCTCCCCCCTGATCCTCGGTCCCCGTCCCTCTCCCCTCTGATCCTCGGTCCCCCGTCCCTCTCCCCCCTGATCCTCGGTCCCCCGACCCTGTCCCCTCGGTCCCCGACCCTCTCCCCTCGATCCCCCGTCCCTCTCCCCTCGATCCCCCATCCCTCTCCCCCCGATCCCCCGTCCCTCTCCCCCCTGATCCTCGGTCCCCATCCCTCTCCCCTCTGATCCTCGGTCCCCCGTCCCTCTCCCCCCTGATCCTCGGTCCCCCGTCCCTCTTCCCCCTGATCCTCGGTCCCCGTCCCTCTCCCCTCAGTCCCCCCTGATCCTCGGTCCCCCGTCCCTCTCCCCCCTGATCCTCGGTCCCCCGACCCTCTCCCTCCGGTCCCGGTCCCTCTCCCCTCTCCCCTCAGTCCCCCGTCCCTCTCCCTCCTGATCCTCAGTCCCCCGGCCCTCTCTCCCCTGATTCTCGGTCCCCCTCTATCCCCCGACCCTCTCCCCTCGGTCCCCCTTTCCTCTCCCCCCGATCCTCGGTTCCCTGTCCCCCTCTGCCCTCCGTGGCCCAGCCCCTCATCCTTCTTTCCTCTCTCGTCTTACCCTGGCCTCTCCCAAATCTAACCACAGCCAGCACACGTTCCTTCTCAACCCTCAATGTCCTTGCCCTCACCCCCAACAGCCTCTTGTCATCCCTTCCCACTCTTTCTCATCACTGTCTCCTGACTGAATCACTACTGGTTCTCAATTTCCACCTGCATCTGCCCTCAGCTCGCCCCCCCCGCCCAATCAGTCTTCTCCATTTCTTACCAGTCTTGCACCATAGCACCCAACTCTCAGATCCTTCTCCTCCAGCCAGGTACTCCTTACCCACTGGCCCCTCCCTGCTCCTTTCTCACTAAAAGCCCCACTCCACCTCCCCAGCTACCCTTGAAGCCTGACTCCTGCTTTCCTTTTACCACAACACTCTAACTCCTGGATCGACCTCCACGCCCCAGTCCCAGCCTTGCTACTTCCACCCAGCCCCTGTCCTGTGCTGATACTGTGCTGTGTCCACAGGCAGAGTTGATGTGAAGGTCGTTAGTAAGAAAGCGAATAAGGACCAGCGGAAACACGACAGGAGGCATCATGCCAGCCAGCGGCGGCAGCAGTGTAGAGAGGCGGTGAGTCAGCCCCGTTATCGCACCAGCTCAGCCAACGTTACAACCCTTAAGATTCTCCAACAAGAATCCAGGTTTGAGTCTGCCCAGGACTCAAGTAAGAGAAGGTCGGATTTATTTGTTACACGTATATTGAAACACAGAGTGAAATGTGTCGTCTGTCTCAATGACCAACACAGTCTGAGGATGTGCTGGGGACAGCCTCAAGTCAACTCACTTTTTATTGTCATTTCGACCCTAACTGCTGGTACAGTACACAGTAAAAATGAGACGACGTTTTTCAGGACCATGGTACTACATGAAACAATACAAAAACTACACTGAACTACGTAAAACAACACAAAAACTACACCAGACTACCGACCTACCCAGGACTGCATAAAGTGCACAAAACAGTGCAGGCTTTACAATAAATAATAAACAATAGGCACAGTAGAGGGCAGTAGGTTGGTGTCAGTCCAGTTCTGGGTATTGAGAAGAAGAAACTGTTACATACTCTGGTCGTGAGAACCCGAATGCTTCGGTGCCTTTTGCCAGATGGCAGGAGGGAGAAGAGTTTGTATGAGGGGTGCATGAGGTCCTTCACAATGCTGTTTGCTTTACGGATGCAACATGTGGTGTAAATGTCTGTAATGGTGGGAAGAGAGACCCCGATGATCTCAGCTGACCTCACTATCCGCTGCAGGGTCTTGCGATCCGAGATGGTGCTATTTCCGAACCAGGCAGTGATGCAGCTGCTCAGGATGCTCACAATACAACCTCTGTAGAATGTGGTGAGGATGGGGGGTGGGAGATGGACTTTTCTCAGCCTTCACAGAAAGTAGAGACGCTGCTGGGCTTTCTTTGCTATGGAGCTGGTGTTGAGGGGCCAGGTGAGATTCTCTGCCAGGTGAACACCAAGAAATTTGGTGCTCTTAACGATCTCTATGGAGGAGTCGTCGATGTTCAGCGGAGAGTGGTCGTTCTGTATCCTCCTGAAGTCAACAACCATCTCTTTTGTTTTGTTCACATTCAGAGACAGGTTGTTGGCTCGGCACCAGTCTGTTAGCCGCTGCACCTCCTCTCTGTATGCTGACTCATCGTTCTTGCTGATGAGACCCACCACGGTCGTGTCATCGGTGAACTTGATGATGTGGTTCGAGCTGTGTGTTGCAGCACAGTCGTGGGTCAGCAGAGTGAACAGCAGTGGACTGAGCACACAGCCCTGGGGGGCCCCCGTGCTCAGTGTGACGGTGTTGGAGATGCTGCTCTCGATCCGGACTGACTGAGGTCTCCCAGTCAGGAAGTCTAGGATCCAGTTGCAGAGGGAGGTGTTCAGGCCCAGTAGGCTCAGCTTTCCAATCAGTTTCTGAGGAATGATTGTGTTGAATGCTGAACTGAAGTCTATGAAGTGTCTTTTTTGTCCAGGTGTGTTAGGGCCAGGTGGAGGCTGATGGCAATGGCGTCGTCTGTTGAACGGTTGGGACAGTACATGAACTGCAGGGGGTCCAGTGAGGGGAGCAGCAGGGTCTTGATGTACCTCATGACGAGCCTCTCGAAACATTTCATGATGATGGATGTGAGAGCAACGGGACGGTAGTCGTTGAGGCAGGACACTGAAGACTTCTTCAGCACGGGGACAATGGTGGCGGCCTTGAAGCACATAGGAACGATGGCGCTGCTCAGAGAGATGTTGAAGATGTCAGTGAGAACCTCTGCTAGCTGGTCTGCACATCCTCTAAGCACACTGCCAGGAATATTGTCTGGTCCAGCAGCCTTCTGTGGGTTGACCCTGCACAGGGTTCTCCTCACATTGGCCATGGTAAGACACAGCACCTGGTCATTGGGAGGAGGAGTTGTCTTCCTCACATCTGGGAGGGAGGCATCACCAGCTCAGGCAGGTGGTGTTACCTTGTAGTTGGTGATGTCCTGAATGCCCTTCCACATGTGCCGCTGTCCTGGAAGTGGCTGTGGATTCACTGGGTGTGTGCACACTTTGCCTCTCTGATGGCCCGGGACAGTTTGGCCCTCGCTGTTGTTAGGGCTGCCTTGTCACCTGCTCTGAAGGCGAAGTTACGGGTCTTCAGCAGCGCACAAACCTCCACGGTCATCCATGGCTTCTGGTTAGCGCATGTAGTGATGGTCTTGGCCACAGTGACGTCATCAATGCACTTGCTGATGTAGCTAGTCGCTGATGCTGTGTACTCCTCTAAGTTGGTAGAGTCGCCATCGGTTGCAGCCTCCTTGAACATGTGCCAGTCAGTGTGCTCAAAGCAGTCTTGAAGAGCAGAGATGGCTTCTGCTGGCCAGGTTTTCACCTGCTTCTGAACTGGTCTGGAGTGTCTGACGAGCGGTCTGTATGCTGGGATTAGCATAACAGAGATGTGGTCAGAGTAACCGAGGTGGGGGAGGGGCTCCGCCCGGTACACGTTGGGAATGTTTGTGTAAACAAGGTCCAACGCGTTCTCCCCTCTTGTTGCAAAGTCCACATACTGATGGAATTTGGTTAAAATCTCCGGCGACAATAAACAGTCCATCAGGGTGTGCGTTCTGCAGTTCGCTAATAGCCCCATACAGTTCACAGAGCGCCTCCTTAGCATTAGCGCTGGGGTGAATGTACGCCGACTATAAGGACAGTGGTGAATTCCCATGGCAAATAAAATGGTCTGCATCTAACAGTCACAAACTCCACTGGCGATGAGCAGTATCTGGAAACCAGCACAGAGTTCCTGCACCATTCCGTATTGATGGAAACACACAAGCCGCCACCGCGAGTCTTACCAGAAAGAGCTGCATCTCTGTCCTCTCGAAACAAGACGAGCTCGTCCAGCTGAATGGCGGCGTCCGGGATTCCATCGGACAGCCACGTTTCTGTGAAAACATACGCACAGCAGACTCTGTACTCCCGCCGAGTATTTCGTTAGAGTCGGATGTAGTCCAACTTATTGTCCAGGGAGCAGACATTGGAGAACAGAATGGACGGGAGAGCCGGCCGGCTAGCGTTTGCTTTATGCCTCGCTTCCATTTCATAGAAACATAGAAACATAGAAAATAGGTGCAGGAGTAGGCCATTCGGCCCTTCGAGCCTGCACCGCCATTTATTATGATCATGGCTGATCATCCAACTCAGAACCCAGCCTTCCCTCCATACCCCCTGACCCCTGTAGCCACAAGGGCCATATCTAACTTCCTTTTAAACGTAGCTAATGAACTGGCCTCAACAGTTTGCTGTGGCAGAGAATTCCACAGATTCACCACTCTCTGTGTGAAGAAGTTTTTCCTAACCTCGGTCCTAAAAGGCTTCCCCTCTATCCTCAAACTGTGACCCCTCGTTCTAGACCTCCCCAACATCGGGAACAATCTTCCTGCATCTAGCCTGTCCAATCCCTTTAGGATCTTATACGTTTCAATCAGATCCCCCCTCAATCTTCTAAATTCCAACGAGTACAAGCCCAGTTCATCCAGTCTTTCTTCATATGAAAGACCTGCCATCCCAGGAATCAATCTGGTGAACCTTCTTTGTACTCCCTCTATGGCAAAGATGTCTTTCCTCAGATTAGGGGACCAAAACTGCACACAATACTCCAGGTGTGGTCTCACCAAGGCCTTGTACAACTGCAGTAGTACCTCCCTGCTCCTGTACTCGAATCCTCTCGCTATAAATGCCAGCATACCGTTCGCCTTTTTCACCGCCTGCTGTACCTGCATGCCCACTTTCAATGACTGGTGTATAATGACACCCAGGTCTCGTTGCACCTCCCCTTTTCCTAATCGGCCACCATTCAGATAATAATCTGTTTTCCTATTTTTGCCACCAAAGTGGATAACTTCACATTTATCCACATTAAATTGCATCTGCCATGAGTTTGCCCACTCACCCAACCTATCCAAGTCACCCTGCATCCTCTTAGCATCCTCCTCACTGCTAACACTGCCACCCAGCTTCGTGTCATCCGCAAACTTGGAGATGCCGCATTTAATTCCCTCATCCAAGTCATTAATATATATTGTAAACAACTGGGGTCCCAGCACTGAGCCTTGCGGTACCCCACTAGTCACCGCCTGCCATTCTGAAAAGGTCCCGTTTATTCCCACTCTTTGCTTCCTGTCTGCTAACCAATTCTCCACCCACACCAATACCTTACCCCCAATACCGTGTGCTTTAAGTTTGCACACTAATCTCCTATGTGGGACCTTGTCAAAAGCCTTTTGAAAATCCAAATATACCACATCCACTGGTTCTCCCCTATCCACTCTACTAGTTACATCCTCAAAAAATTCTATGAGATTCGTCAGACATGATTTTCCTTTCACAAATCCATGCTGACTTTGTCCGATCATTTCACCGCTTTCCAAATGTGCTGTTATCACATCCTTGATAACTGACTCCAGCAGTTTCCTCACACACCGCTTACGACGTCTCCACCTCCGGCCACCGGCATCAGGCGACTCCAAGGTCTGGCAACCCGATCCCCTCAGCAAGCCGAGGTCGCGCAATTTAACCAGCAGATCTTTGTGAAGGTTTGTTTTTGGGTGATCTCTGTATTGTAGCAGTATCTGGCGATGGTAGATAGTCGCTCTGTTATCCATGTGCCCTAATCAAAAATTGTGCCTTAAAATTAAATTTAAAAATTAAATTGAAGTAACACCAGATCGGAAAGGCCGCTGCTGCCGTGCCGCGCTGCCTGCAAGTGTTGCCAAGCTTCTGGCACTAACGTAGCATTCCCACAGCTCATTAACCCAACCCATATATTGTTTAGATTGTTTAGTGTACACAAATGTAAGGAGAACAAGATCATTGTTACTCCTTGCCTGATGCAGCACAAATAAAACACAGAAGCTAATGAGCACCATAATAATAATAAACACGCAATAAATATACATGAGATAATCTGTCTACATTGTACATCCATTAAGTGACACTAGGCTGTTCGTAATGTGACTGACGGGAAATAATAAAGTAGTGGTGGAGTTAGTGGGTGGAGGCGCTGATCGGCCTTACTGTATGGGGAAAGGAACTGTTTTTGTCTTTGTGGGAGGAGGGAGAGCATACAAACTCCTTACAGACAGTGGCGGGAATTGAACTCAGATCGCTGACACTGTGAAGTGTTAAGGCTACCGTGCTGCCCTGTGCACGGAGATGGCCATAGCAGAAGTTGAAGTGTTTGGCACACGTTCCTTCTCCAGGTGCTGACGGAGAAGCGGGGTCTGGGCAGTCGAGACGGCCCCCCACACCTGGTGGCTGTGATCCCCCTGCATGGTGGCATCGGTGTCCAGGATGCCTTGAGGCTGATTTGCAGTGACGAGAAGGCGACTGTGTTTGACGGTGATGGAAGTGGCCAGTGTTTTGGGTTGGTGTCTGCCAGGTTCAAGCGGAGGTTTTACTTTGTACGAGCAAACGCAGGTGAGCAACTGTCTTTACCGATCAGTGTGTCTGTCTAGCATGCAGAAGTTACGAATAGAGGGGATAAAGCTATAACTGTAGTCATGGGGGTGGGGGCCGACAGAAAAGGTGGGAGGTGGAGAAAGCAGTCCTTGTGAGGAGTCATCAGTGGAAAGGTTGAGCAGGTTCAAGTTCCTGGGTGTCAGCATGTCTGAAGTTCTGTCCTGGGTCCAACATGTTGATGCAGTCACCAAGAAGGCACACAGCGGCTCGATTTCATTCGGAGTTTGAGGAGATTTGGTATGTCACCGAAGACACCCAGGAATTTCTACAGATGTACTACGGAGAGCATTGTAACTGGTTACATCTCCGTCTGCTATAGAGAGCTCACTGCACAAGATTGGAAAAAGCTGCAGAAAGTTGTAAACTCAGCCAGCTCCATCATGGGCACCTCACAAAACGCTGGAGCGTCAGGCGGCACCTATAGGGGAAAAAGTACAGTCGACGTTTCAGGCAGAAACCCTTTGGTGGGTGTGGAGGAGTAGATTTGAAAGGTGGTGTGGGGGAGGTGAGAGAGAAACACCGGGTGATAGGTGAAACTTGGAGGGGGAGGGATGAAGCAAAGAGCTAGGAAGTTGATTGGTGAAAGAGACAGAAGGCCATGGAAGAAAGAGGAAGGGGGTGAGGGGAGGAACACCAGAGGGAGGCGATGGGCGGGCAAGGAGATAACATGAGAGAGGGACAAGGGGATGGGAAATGGTGAAGGTGGGGGAGGAGGTAGCATTACTGGAAGTTTGAGAAATTGATGTTCGTGCCATCAGGTTGGAGGCTACCCAAATGGTAATTGTAATGCCTGAAGGCGCACATTCAATGTTTCAGGAACAGCTTCTTTCCCTCTGCCATCAGATTTCTGAATGGTTTGTGATCACTCCCCCAGTGTTCTGTCCCTGTTTTACGCTGTTTATTTTCTCTGTAATTTGTACTGTACTCTATGTAGTGCATTGTGCTGCGGCCGCAAAACAACAACTTTCCCGTGATACGTCAGCAATAATAAACTTGATTCTGGCTGTAAGAAATTGGAGAGGTGTAAATGTGAGGAATTCCCATGAAAGATTTGTGTGATGGGTTCAGTTTGGGCTTTGAGAATTGTGGTTCAGGGCAGTTGTGTTCCGAGCTGAACTTACTGCTCTGCTTTTCTGTTCTATTTTAGGTGACATTCATGCGGTTCTTGACCTGGCCAAGGTAGCTGACACGCTGATGTTTGTACTGGATCCGTATGAGGGATGGGACAGTTACGGGGACTTCTGTCTCTCCTGTCTGCTTGCCCAGGGCTTCCCCAGCCATGGTATGTGGATTCATTTTGGTTCTGCTGAGGACTGGGAGGGTCAGTCATTATATCGACACAGTAGACTGCACTTGCTGGAGATCTGGAGTTAACTCACATAATAGAGCATAGAAATCTACAGCACATTACAGGCCCTTCAGCCCACAATGTTGTGTCAGTCATGTAACCTAGTCAAGAAACTGCCTAGAATTGCCCTACCGCATGGCCCTCTATTTTCCTAATCTCCATGTACCTATCTTAAAAGATCCTATTGTATCCACCTCTACCACCGTCGCTAGCAGTGCATTCCACACACCCACCACTCTGTGTATAAAAAAAACAAACTTACCCCTGACATCCCCTCTGTACCTACTTACAAGCACCTTAAAACTGTATCCCCTCATGTTAGCTATTTCAGCCCTGGGGAAAAAGCCTCTGGCTACCCACACAATCAGTGCCTCTCGTCATTTTACACACCTCTATCAGGTCACTTAACCTATCTATAAGTCTCTGCAGACTCTCTGTATCCTCTGCACAATTTGCTTTTCTACGCAATTTAGTATGATCAGCAAACTTGGATACACTACACTCGGTCCCCTCTTCCAGATCGTTAATGTATATCGTTAACATTTGCAGGCCCAGCACTGACCCCTGTGGCACACCATTCACCACTGATTGCCAACCAGAGAAACACCCGTGTGTCCCAACTCCCTGCTTTCTATCCATACATCACCCCCAACTCTATGCTTTGTTATCTTAAGGATAAGTTTTTTATGTGGTACCTTATTGAATGCCTTCTGGAAATCTAAGTAAATAACGTCCATCTGTTCCCCTCTATCCACTCGTTATATCCTCAAAGAACTCCAGGAAGTTTATCAAACAGGACCTGCCTTTGCTGAATCCGTGCTACGTCTGCCTGGTGGATCCATTTCTTTCCAGATGCCTCACTATTTCTTCTTCAATAGCAGCTTCAAGCATTTTCCTAACTACAGATGTTAAACTAACTGGCCCATAGCTACCTACCTTTGGCCTACGTCCTTTTTTGAACAGTGGTGTGAAATTGACAGTCTTCCAATCCACCAGGACCTGCCCAGAGTCCGGAGAAGTTTGGTAAATTATCACCAAAGCCTCAACTATAACCTCTGCCATTTCTTTCAGTACCCTGGGATGCATTCCATCAGGACCAGGGACTTGTCTCTCTTTCGGCCCACAAGTTTGCTCAGCACTACCTCTTTAGTGATAACCATTGTATTGAGGCCCTCACCTCCCATCACATCCATATTATCTCTCTTTGGCATGTTAGATATGTCCTCCACAGTGAAAACTGACACAAAATAGTCATTCAAAGCCTTGGCCATTTCCTTATTACCCAATATCAATTCCCCCTTCTCGTCCTCCACATTCACTATGGTCACCCTTTTCCGCTTTATATAATTATAAAAATTTCTACAATCGGTTTTTATATTTTGTGCTTGTTTTGTTTTCATAATCTATCTTCCCTTTCTTTATTGCTCGCTTCGTGGTCTTTGTTCCTTTTCAAAGTTTTCCCATTCTTCTAGTTTCCAACTACCCTTGGCAACTTTGTACGCACAAACTTTCCGTTCAATGCTTTATTTCCTCAGTTATCCAAGGTGGGCTCTCCCCATCCTTACTGTCCTTGCTTTTAACTGATATACGCTTTTGTTGAGCACCGTGAAAAATCTCTTTGAAAGTCTTCCACTGTTCCTCAAGCATCTCACCATGTAGCCTGTGCTCCCAGTGTACCCTGTCCAACTCCTCCCTCATCCTGCTGTAGTCTCCTTTGTTTAGGCAAATTACACTTGGAAAGAGTGATCACAGCATGATTGAGTTTCTCAAACAAATGGAGAGTGCAATAGTTCGATCTAAATCCAGTGTATAATGATGGGTTTAGGCATTCAATTCTTCAATGTTTTAAGCCACAAAGAGTATCGTAAGAAATGACAATGAATAGAACATTACAGTACAGTACAGGTTCTTTGGCCCACAACGTTGTGATGACCCTTTAACCTGCCCTAAGATCAACCTCGCCCTTCCTTCCTGTGTAGCCTCCATTTTTCTTTCATCTGTGTGCGTACTTAAGAGTCTCTTCAAAGTCCCTAATATGTCTGGCACAATGTAACATGTAATTACAGTTAAAATTTGGAAAAATAAACACAGAAAATTCTGAAGATGTTGGAAATCCAGAGTAACATGCACAATATGCTGGAAAAACTCAGCAGATCAGGCAGCATTTATGAAGAATAATAAACACTTGGAAATTCAGGATGAGACTTGATCCTGAACTTGTCTGGGACTGCCAACTGTTTATTCCTTTCCGTAGATACAAACCTGTATGCTGCCCCCTTGTGGGAAAGGAAACCGGCTGTGTTTGGATTAAAATTGGCTTCAAGGAGCACCGTGTTGTAGGTTGTTAGAGCAGGACTGACTTCAGGGGGTGTGAACAAATCTGGTAACATGAGTTTCTGTCAGGAGGGTCCCACACCTCTAACTAACTGTTCCTCCGCAGTGTTTGTGGTTCAGGGAGTTAATGACCTTCCCACCAAGAAGAGGGCTGATGCCAAGAGGAATCTGAGCAGGATTTTGGAGCGACGGTTTCTCGACGCCAAGCCCTTTCACCTGGACACTGAGCAGGAAGCCGTTCAGCTCATCAGACACATGGGCGACCAGAAGCAGAGGCAGCTGTCCTATCGACACCACCGTTCCTATTTACTGGCTCAGCACGTGGCATTTGAAGCCAGTGAGGAGAGTGGCCTCGTGGGAACGCTGAAGGTGACAGGCTACGTCCGAGGGAAACCTCTCGATGTCAATAAGCTGGTGTACATTGTTGGACACGGTGACTTTCAGATGAGCCAGGTTGATGGGCCACCTGATCCCATGCCCCTGAACCCCAGAGTCACAAAGAAAACAGCAGGTGCTGAGGTGAGAGCGGATGGGATGGGTGAGGGTTAACCTCCTGCAGGGAGTGAGAGTGGATGGGATGGGTGAGGGTTAACGTCCTGCAGGGAGTGAGAGCGGATGGGATGGGTGAGGGTTAACGTCCTGCAGGGAGTGAGAGCGGATGGGATGGGTGAGGGTTAACGTCCTGCAGGGAGTGAGAACGGATGGGATGGGTGAGGGTTAACGTCCTGCAGGGAGTGAGAGCGGATGGGATGGGTGAGGGTTAACGTCCTGCAGGGAGTGAGAGCGGATGGGATGGGTGAGGGTTAACCTGCAGGGAGTGAGAGTGGATGGGATGGGTGAGGGTTAACCTCCTGCAGGGAGTGAGAGCGGATGGGATGGGTGAGGGTTAACCTGCAGGGAGTGGGAGCGGATGGGATGGGTGAGGGTTAACCTGCAGGGAGTGAGAGCGGATGGGATGGGTGAGGGTTAACCTCCTGCAGGGAGTGAGAGCGGATGGGATGGGTGAGGGTTAACGTCCTGCAGGGAGTGAGAGCGGATGGGATGGGTGACGGTTAACGTCCTGCAGGGAGTGGGAGCGGATGGGATGGGTGAGGGTTAACCTCCTGCAGGGAGTGAGAGCGGATGGGATGGGTGAGGGTTAACGTCCTGCAGGGAGTGAGAGCGGATGGGATGGGTGAGGGTTAACCTCCTGCAGGGAGTGAGAGCGGATGGGATGGGTGAGGGTTAACCTCCTGCAGGGAGTGAGAGCGGATGGGATGGGTGAGGGTTAACCTCCTGCAGGGAGTGAGAGCGGATGGGATGGGTGAGGGTTAACGTCCTGCAGGGAGTGAGAGTGGATGGGATGGGTGAGGGTTAATGTCCTGCAGGGAGTGGGAGCGGATGGGATGGGTGAGGGTTAACCTCCTGCAGGGAGTGAGAGCGGATGGGATGGGTGAGGGTTAACCTCCTGCAGGGAGTGAGAGCGGATGGGATGGGTGAGGGTTAACGTCCTGCAGGGAGTGAGAGCGGATGGGATGGGTGAGGGTTAACGTCCTGCAGGGAGTGAGAGCGGATGGGATGGGTGAGGGTTAACGTCCTGCAGGGAGTGAGAGCGGATGGGATGGGTGAGGGTTAACGTCCTGCAGGGAGTGAGAGCGGATGGGATGGGTGAGGGTTAACGTCCTGCAGGGAGTGAGAGCGGATGGGATGGGTGAGGGTTAACGTCCTGCAGGGAGTGAGAGCGGATGGGATGGGTGAGGGTTAACGTCCTGCAGGGAGTGAGAGCGGATGGGATGGGTGAGGGTTAACCTCCTGCAGGGAGTGAGAGCGGATGGGATGAGTGAGGGTTAACCTCCTGCAGGGAGTGAGAGCGGATGGGATGGTGAGGGTTAACCTCCTGCAGGGAGTGAGAGCGGATGGGATGGGTGAGGGTTAACCTCCTGCAGGGAGTGAGAGCGGATGGGATGGGTGAGGGTTAACCTCCTGCAGGGAGTGAGAGCGGATGGGATGGGTGAGGGTTAACCTGCAGGGAGTGAGAGCGGATGGGATGGGTGAGGGTTAACCTGCAGGGAGTGAGAGCGGATGGGATGGGTGAGGGTTAACCTCCTGCAGGGAGTGAGAGCGGATGGGATGGGTGAGGGTTAACCTGCAGGGGTGAGAGCGGTGGGATGGGTGAGGGTTAACGTCCTGCAGGGAGTGAGAGCGGATGGGATGGGTGAGGGTTAACTCCTGCAGGGAGTGAGAGCGGATGGGATGGGTGAGGGTTAACGTCCTGCAGGGAGTGAGAGCGGATGGGATGGGTGAGGGTTAACGTCCTGCAGGGAGTGAGAGCGGATGGGATGGGTGAGGGTTAACCTCCTGCAGGGAGTGAGAGCGGATGGGATGGGTGAGGGTTAACCTCCTGCAGGGAGTGAGAGCGGATGGGATGGGTGAGGGTTAACCTCCTGCAGGGAGTGAGAGCGGATGGGATGGGTGAGGGTTAACCTCCTGCAGGGAGTGAGAGCGGATGGGATGGGTGAGGGTTAACCTCCTGCAGGGAGTGAGAGCGGATGGGATGGGTGAGGGTTAACCTCCTGCAGGGAGTGAGAGCGGATGGGATGGGTGAGGGTTAACCTGCAGGGAGTGAGAGCGGATGGGATGGGTGAGGGTTAACCTCCTGCAGGGAGTGAGAGCGGATGGGATGGGTGAGGGTTAACCTCCTGCAGGGAGTGAGAGCGGATGGGATGGGTGAGGGTTAACGTCCTGCAGGGAGTGAGAGCGGATGGGATGGGTGAGGGTTAACGTCCTGCAGGGAGTGAGAGCGGATGGGATGGGTGAGGGTTAACCTCCTGCAGGGAGTGAGAGCGGATGGGATGGGTGAGGGTTAACCTCCTGCAGGGAGTGAGAGCGGATGGGATGGGTGAGGGTTAACGTCCTGCAGGGAGTGAGAGCGGATGGGATGGGTGAGGGTTAACCTCCTGCAGGGAGTGAGAGTGGATGGGATGGGTGAGGGTTAACCTCCTGCAGGGAGTGAGAGCGGATGGGATGGGTGAGGGTTAACTCCTGCAGGGAGTGAGAGCGGATGGGATGGGTGAGGGTTAACTCCTGCAGGGAGTGAGAGCGGATGGGATGGGTGAGGGTTAACCTCCTGCAGGGAGTGAGAGCGGATGGGATGGGTGAGGGTTAACCTCCTGCAGGGAGTGAGAGCGGATGGGATGGGTGAGGGTTAACGTCCTGCAGGGAGTGAGAGCGGATGGGATGGGTGAGGGTTAACCTCCTGCAGGGAGTGAGAGCGGATGGGATGGGTGAGGGTTAACCTCCTGCAGGGAGTGAGAGCGGATGGGATGGGTGAGGGTTAACCTCCTGCAGGGAGTGAGAGCGGATGGGATGGGTGAGGGTTAACGTCCTGCAGGGAGTGAGAGCGGATGGGATGGGTGAGGGTTAAGTCCTGCAGGGAGTGAGAGCGGATGGGATGGGTGAGGGTTAACCTCCTGCAGGGAGTGAGAGCGGATGGGATGGGTGAGGGTTAACCTCCTGCAGGGAGTGAGAGCGGATGGGATGGGTGAGGGTTAACGTCCTGCAGGGAGTGAGAGCGGATGGGATGGGTGAGGGTTAACGTCCTGCAGGGAGTGAGAGCGGATGGGATGGGTGAGGGTTAACCTCCTGCAGGGAGTGAGAGCGGATGGGATGGGTGAGGGTTAACCTCCTGCAGGGAGTGAGAGCGGATGGGATGGTGAGGGTTAACTCCTGCAGGGAGTGAGAGCGGATGGGATGGGTGAGGGTTAACCTCCTGCAGGGAGTGAGAGCGGATGGGATGGGTGAGGGTTAACCTCCTGCAGGGAGTGAGAGCGGATGGGATGGGTGAGGGTTAACCTGCAGGGAGTGAGAGCGGATGGGATGGGTGAGGGTTAACCTGCAGGGAGTGAGAGCGGATGGGATGGGTGAGGGTTAACCTCCTGCAGGGAGTGAGAGCGGATGGGATGGGTGAGGGTTAACGTCCTGCAGGGAGTGAGAGCGGATGGGATGGGTGAGGGTTAACGTCCTGCAGGGAGTGAGAGCGGATGGGATGGGTGAGGGTTAACCTCCTGCAGGGAGTGAGAGCGGATGGGATGGGTGAGGGTTAACCTCCTGCAGGGAGTGAGAGCGGATGGGATGGGTGAGGGTTAACCTCCTGCAGGGAGTGAGAGCGGATGGGATGGGTGAGGGTTAACCTCCTGCAGGGAGTGAGAGCGGATGGGATGGGTGAGGGTTAACCTCCTGCAGGGAGTGAGAGCGGATGGGATGGGTGAGGGTTAACCTGCAGGGAGTGAGAGCGGATGGGATGGGTGAGGGTTAACCTCCTGCAGGGAGTGAGAGCGGATGGGATGGGTGAGGGTTAACCTCCTGCAGGGAGTGAGAGCGGATGGGATGGGTGAGGGTTAACGTCCTGCAGGGAGTGAGAGCGGATGGGATGGGTGAGGGTTAACGTCCTGCAGGGAGTGAGAGCGGATGGGATGGGTGAGGGTTAACGTCCTGCAGGGAGTGAGAGCGGATGGGATGGGTGAGGGTTAACGTCCTGCAGGGAGTGAGAGCGGATGGGATGGGTGAGGGTTAACGTCCTGCAGGGAGTGAGAGCGGATGGGATGGGTGAGGGTTAACGTCCTGCAGGGAGTGAGAGCGGATGGGATGGGTGAGGGTTAACGTCCTGCAGGGAGTGAGAGCGGATGGGATGGGTGAGGGTTAACCTCCTGCAGGGAGTGAGAGCGGATGGGATGGGTGAGGGTTAACCTCCTGCAGGGAGTGAGAGCGGATGGGATGGGTGAGGGTTAACCTGCAGGGAGTGAGAGCGGATGGGATGGGTGAGGGTTAACCTCCTGCAGGGAGTGAGAGCGGATGGGATGGGTGAGGGTTAACCTCCTGCAGGGAGTGAGAGCGGATGGGATGGGTGAGGGTTAACCTGCAGGGAGTGAGAGCGGATGGGATGGGTGAGGGTTAACCTGCAGGGGTGAGAGCGGATGGGATGGGTGAGGGTTAACCTCCTGCAGGGAGTGAGAGCGGATGGGATGGGTGAGGGTTAACCTCCTGCAGGGAGTGAGAGCGGATGGGATGGGTGAGGGTTAACGTCCTGCAGGGAGTGAGAGCGGATGGGATGGGTGAGGGTTAACCTCCTGCAGGGAGTGAGAGCGGATGGGATGGGTGAGGGTTAACCTCCTGCAGGGAGTGAGAGCGGATGGGATGGGTGAGGGTTAACTCCTGCAGGGAGTGAGAGCGGATGGGATGGGTGAGGGTTAACTCCTGCAGGGAGTGAGAGCGGATGGGATGGGTGAGGGTTAACCTCCTGCAGGGAGTGAGAGTGGATGGGATGGGTGAGGGTTAACCTCCTGCAGGGAGTGAGAGCGGATGGGATGGGTGAGGGTTAACCTGCAGGGAGTGAGAGCGGATGGGATGGGTGAGGGTTAACCTGCAGGGAGTGAGAGCGGATGAGATGGGTGAGGGTTAACCTCCTGCAGGGAGTGAGAGTGGATGGGATGGGTGAGGGTTAACCTCCTGCAGGGAGTGAGAGCGGATGGGATGGGTGAGGGTTAACGTCCTGCAGGGAGTGAGAGCGGATGGGATGGGTGAGGGTTAACCTCCTGCAGGGAGTGAGAGCGGATGGGATGGGTGAGGGTTAACCTCCTGCAGGGAGTGAGAGCGGATGGGATGGGTGAGGGTTAACCTCCTGCAGGGAGTGAGAGCGGATGGGATGGGTGAGGGTTAACGTCCTGCAGGGAGTGAGAGTGGATGGGATGGGTGAGGGTTAATGTCCTGCAGGGAGTGGGAGCGGATGGGATGGGTGAGGGTTAACCTCCTGCAGGGAGTGAGAGCGGATGGGATGGGTGAGGGTTAACCTCCTGCAGGGAGTGAGAGCGGATGGGATGGGTGAGGGTTAACGTCCTGCAGGGAGTGAGAGCGGATGGGATGGGTGAGGGTTAACGTCCTGCAGGGAGTGAGAGCGGATGGGATGGGTGAGGGTTAACGTCCTGCAGGGAGTGAGAGCGGATGGGATGGGTGAGGGTTAACCTCCTGCAGGGAGTGAGAGCGGATGGGATGAGTGAGGGTTAACCTCCTGCAGGGAGTGAGAGCGGATGGGATGGGTGAGGGTTAACCTCCTGCAGGGAGTGAGAGCGGATGGGATGGGTGAGGGTTAACCTGCAGGGAGTGAGAGCGGATGGGATGGGTGAGGGTTAACCTCCTGCAGGGAGTGAGAGCGGATGGGATGGGTGAGGGTTAACGTCCTGCAGGGAGTGAGAGCGGATGGGATGGGTGAGGGTTAACGTCCTGCAGGGAGTGAGAGCGGATGGGATGGGTGAGGGTTAACCTCCTGCAGGGAGTGAGAGCGGATGAGATGGGTGAGGGTTAACCTCCTGCAGGGAGTGAGAGCGGATGGGATGGGTGAGGGTTAACGTCCTGCAGGGTGTGAGAGCGGGTGGGATGGGTGAGGGTTAACGTCCTGCAGGGAGTGAGAGCGGATGGGATGGGTGAGGGTTAACCTCCTGCAGGGAGTGAGAGCGGATGGGATGGGTGAGGGTTAACCTCCTGCAGGGAGTGAGAGCGGATGGGATGGGTGAGGGTTAACGTCCTGCAGGGAGTGAGAGCGGATGGGATGGGTGAGGGTTAACCTCCTGCAGGGAGTGAGAGTGGATGGGATGGGTGAGGGTTAACCTCCTGCAGGGAGTGAGAGCGGATGGGATGGGTGAGGGTTAACCTGCAGGGAGTGAGAGCGGATGGGATGGGTGAGGGTTAACCTGCAGGGAGTGAGAGCGGATGAGATGGGTGAGGGTTAACCTCCTGCAGGGAGTGAGAGTGGATGGGATGGGTGAGGGTTAACCTCCTGCAGGGAGTGAGAGCGGATGGGATGGGTGAGGGTTAACGTCCTGCAGGGAGTGAGAGCGGATGGGATGGGTGAGGGTTAACCTGCAGGGAGTGAGAGCGGATGGGATGGGTGAGGGTTAACCTGCAGGGAGTGAGAGCGGATGAGATGGGTGAGGGTTAACCTCCTGCAGGGAGTGAGAGTGGATGGGATGGGTGAGGGTTAACCTCCTGCAGGGAGTGAGAGCGGATGGGATGGGTGAGGGTTAACGTCCTGCAGGGAGTGAGAGTGGATGGGATGGGTGAGGGTTAACCTCCTGCAGGGAGTGAGAGCGGATGGGATGGGTGAGGGTTAACGTCCTGCAGGGAGTGAGAGCGGATGGGATGGGTGAGGGTTAACGTCCTGCAGGGAGTGAGAGCGGATGGGATGGGTGAGGGTTAACCTCCTGCAGGGAGTGAGAGCGGATGGGATGGGTGAGGGTTAACCTGCAGGGAGTGAGAGCGGATGGGATGGGTGAGGGTTAACGTCCTGCAGGGAGTGAGAGCGGATGAGATGGGTGAGGGTTAACGTCCTGCAGGGAGTGAGAGCGGATGGGATGGGTGAGGGTTAACGTCCTGCAGGGAGTGAGAGCGGATAGGATGGGTGAGGGTTAACGTCCTGCAGGGAGTGAGAGCTGATGGGATGGGTGAGGGTTAACCTCCTGCAGGGAGTGAGAGCGGATAGGATGGGTGAGGGTTAACGTCCTGCAGGGAGTGAGAGCTGATGGGATGGGTGAGGGTTAACCTCCTGCAGGGAGTGAGAGCGGATGGGATGGGTGAGGGTTAATGTCCTGCAGGGAGTGAGAGCGGATGGGATGGGTGAGGGTTAACGTCCTGCAGGGAGTGAGAGCGGATGGGATGGGTGAGGGTTAACCTCCTGCAGGGAGTGAGAGCGGATGGGATGGGTGAGGGTTAACGTCCTGCAGGGAGTGAGAGCGGATGGGATGGGTGAGGGTTAACGTCCTGCAGGGAGTGAGAGCGGATGGGATGGGTGAGGGTTAACCTCCTGCAGGGAGTGAGAGCGGATGGGATGGGTGAGGGTTAAGCTCCTGCAGGGAGTGAGAGCGGATGGGATGGGTGAGGGTTAACCTCCTGCAGGGGGTGAGAGCGGATGGGATGGGTGAGGGTTAACCTCCTGCAGGGAGTGGGAGCGGATGGGATGGGTGAGGGTTAACCTCCTGCAGGGAGTGAGAGCGGATGGGATGGGTGAGGGTTAACGTCCTGCAGGGAGTGAGAGCGGATGGGATCGGTGAGGGTTAACGTCCTGCAGGGAGTGAGAGCGGATGGGATGGGTGAGGGTTAACCTCCTGCAGGGAGTGGGAGCGGATGGGATGGGTGAGGGTTAACCTCCTGCAGGGAGTGAGAGTGGATGGGATGGGTGAGGGTTAACCTCCTGCAGGGAGTGAGAGCGGATGGGATGGGTGAGGGTTAACCTGCAGGGAGTGAGAGCGGATGGGATGGGTGAGGGTTAACCTGCAGGGAGTGAGAGCGGATGAGATGGGTGAGGGTTAACCTCCTGCAGGGAGTGAGAGTGGATGGGATGGGTGAGGGTTAACCTCCTGCAGGGAGTGAGAGCGGATGGGATGGGTGAGGGTTAACGTCCTGCAGGGAGTGAGAGTGGATGGGATGGGTGAGGGTTAACCTCCTGCAGGGAGTGAGAGCGGATGGGATGGGTGAAGGTTAACGTCCTGCAGGGAGTGAGAGCGGATGGGATGGGTGAGGGTTAACGTCCTGCAGGGAGTGAGAGCGGATGGGATGGGTGAGGGTTAACCTCCTGCAGGGAGTGAGAGCGGATGGGATGGGTGAGGGTTAACCTGCAGGGAGTGAGAGCGGATGGGATGGGTGAGGGTTAACGTCCTGCAGGGAGTGAGAGCGGATGTGATGGGTGAGGGTTAACGTCCTGCAGGGAGTGAGAGCGGATGGGATGGGTGAGGGTTAACGTCCTGCAGGGAGTGAGAGCGGATAGGATGGGTGAGGGTTAACGTCCTGCAAGGAGTGAGAGCTGATGGGATGGGTGAGGGTTAACCTCCTGCAGGGAGTGAGAGCGGATGGGATGGGTGAGGGTTAATGTCCTGCAGGGAGTGAGAGCGGATGGGATGGGTGAGGGTTAACGTCCTGCAGGGAGTGAGAGCGGATGGGATGGGTGAGGGTTAACCTGCAGGGAGTGAGAGCGGATGGGATGGGTGAGGGTTAACCTGCAGGGAGTGAGAGCGGATGAGATGGGTGAGGGTTAACCTCCTGCAGGGAGTGAGAGTGGATGGGATGGGTGAGGGTTAACCTCCTGCAGGGAGTGAGAGCGGATGGGATGGGTGAGGGTTAACGTCCTGCAGGGAGTGAGAGTGGATGGGATGGGTGAGGGTTAACCTCCTGCAGGGAGTGAGAGCGGATGGGATGGGTGAGGGTTAACGTCCTGCAGGGAGTGAGAGCGGATGGGATGGGTGAGGGTTAACGTCCTGCAGGGAGTGAGAGCGGATGGGATGGGTGAGGGTTAACCTCCTGCAGGGAGTGAGAGCGGATGGGATGGGTGAGGGTTAACCTGCAGGGAGTGAGAGCGGATGGGATGGGTGAGGGTTAACGTCCTGCAGGGAGTGAGAGCGGATGAGATGGGTGAGGGTTAACGTCCTGCAGGGAGTGAGAGCGGATGGGATGGGTGAGGGTTAACGTCCTGCAGGGAGTGAGAGCGGATAGGATGGGTGAGGGTTAACGTCCTGCAGGGAGTGAGAGCTGATGGGATGGGTGAGGGTTAACCTCCTGCAGGGAGTGAGAGCGGATGGGATGGGTGAGGGTTAATGTCCTGCAGGGAGTGAGAGCGGATGGGATGGGTGAGGGTTAACCTCCTGCAGGGAGTGAGAGTGGATGGGATGGGTGAGGGTTAACCTCCTGCAGGGAGTGAGAGCGGATGGGATGGGTGAGGGTTAACCTGCAGGGAGTGAGAGCGGATGGGATGGGTGAGGGTTAACCTGCAGGGAGTGAGAGCGGATGAGATGGGTGAGGGTTAACCTCCTGCAGGGAGTGAGAGTGGATGGGATGGGTGAGGGTTAACCTCCTGCAGGGAGTGAGAGCGGATGGGATGGGTGAGGGTTAACGTCCTGCAGGGAGTGAGAGTGGATGGGATGGGTGAGGGTTAACCTCCTGCAGGGAGTGAGAGCGGATGGGATGGGTGAGGGTTAACGTCCTGCAGGGAGTGAGAGCGGATGGGATGGGTGAGGGTTAACGTCCTGCAGGGAGTGAGAGCGGATGGGATGGGTGAGGGTTAACCTCCTGCAGGGAGTGAGAGCGGATGGGATGGGTGAGGGTTAACCTGCAGGGAGTGAGAGCGGATGGGATGGGTGAGGGTTAACGTCCTGCAGGGAGTGAGAGCGGATGAGATGGGTGAGGGTTAACGTCCTGCAGGGAGTGAGAGCGGATGGGATGGGTGAGGGTTAACGTCCTGCAGGGAGTGAGAGCGGATAGGATGGGTGAGGGTTAACGTCCTGCAGGGAGTGAGAGCTGATGGGATGGGTGAGGGTTAACCTCCTGCAGGGAGTGAGAGCGGATGGGATGGGTGAGGGTTAATGTCCTGCAGGGAGTGAGAGCTGATGGGATGGGTGAGGGTTAACCTCCTGCAGGGAGTGAGAGCGGATGGGATGGGTGAGGGTTAATGTCCTGCAGGGAGTGAGAGCGGATGGGATGGGTGAGGGTTAACGTCCTGCAGGGAGTGAGAGCGGATGGGATGGGTGAGGGTTAACGTCCTGCAGGGAGTGAGAGCGGATGGGATGGGTGAGGGTTAACCTCCTGCAGGGAGTGAGAGCGGATGGGATGGGTGAGGGTTAAGCTCCTGCAGGGAGTGAGAGCGGATGGGATGGGTGAGGGTTAACCTCCTGCAGGGGGTGAGAGCGGATGGGATGGGTGAGGGTTAACCTCCTGCAGGGAGTGGGAGCGGATGGGATGGGTGAGGGTTAACCTCCTGCAGGGAGTGAGAGCGGATGGGATGGGTGAGGGTTAACGTCCTGCAGGGAGTGAGAGCGGATGGGATCGGTGAGGGTTAACGTCCTGCAGGGAGTGAGAGCGGATGGGATGGGTGAGGGTTAACCTCCTGCAGGGAGTGGGAGCGGATGGGATGGGTGAGGGTTAACCTCCTGCAGGGAGTGGGAGCGGATGGGATGGGTGAGGGTTAACCTCCTGCAGGGAGTGAGAGCGGATGGGATGGGTGAGGGTTAACCTCCTGCAGGGAGTGAGAGCGGATGGGATGGGTGAGGGTTAACGTCCTGCAGGGAGTGAGAGCGGATGGGATGGGTGAGGGTTAACCTCCTGCAGGGAGTGAGAGCGGATGGGATGGGTGAGGGTTAACGTCCTGCAGGGAGTGAGAGCGGATGGGATGGGTGAGGGTTAACGTCCTGCAGGGAGTGAGAGCGGATGGGATGGGTGAGGGTTAACGTCCTGCAGGGAGTGAGAGCGGATGGGATGGGTGAGGGTTAACCTCCTGCAGGGAGTGGGAGCGGATGGGATGGGTGAGGGTTAACGTCCTGCAGGGAGTGAGAGCGGATGGGATGGGTGAGGGTTAACCTCCTGCAGGGAGTGAGAGCGGATGGGATGGGTGAGGGTTAACCTCCTGCAGGGAGTGGGAGCGGATGGGATGGGTGAGGGTTAACGTCCTGCAGGGAGTGGGAGCGGATGGGATGGGTGAGGGTTAACCTCCTGCAGGGAGTGGGAGCGGATGGGATGGGTGAGGGTTAACCTCCTGCAGGGAGTGAGAGCGGATAGAAGAATGAGGGAGGATCTCATTGAAACCTATCAAATATTGAAAGGCCTAGATAGAGTGGATGTGGAGAGGATGTTTCCTATAGTGGGGGAGTCTAGGACCACGTGGCACAGCCTCAAAAAGGACATCCCTTTGGAACAGAGATGAAGAAGAATTTCTTAGGCTGGAGCGTGGTGAATCTGTGGAATTCATTGCTATAGACTGCTGTGGAGGCCAGGTTAATGGAGGTGATCAGTCAAGGTGTCAAAGGCAGGGGAGTGGGGTTGAGAGGGATAATGATGGAATCTCGGAGCGGACACGATGAGCTGAATGGTCTAATTCTGCTCCTAGATGTTCATGGTCTTATGGATTCAGGCTGTTGCTGATTCTCTGAATAATGTTGTTATTAATAAATGCTCCTGGTTTTGGGGTGAGATTGATTGATTACTAACGATTAAGCCCTTGTTCTGATTTTAGGATGCTTCCTGCGAGATGGAAGAAGATGTGAAAGTTCTGATGAAAGCAGACTGCAGCAAGCAAGAATCATTGGAGTTGGAGGTGGTCCCTGACCCAATGGAAGGGGAGCAGACCTGGCCGACGGATGAGGAGCTGAGGGAGGCCGACGGTGTGTACTGGGCACGCTGCAAACACGTTTCACTCTTCTTTTTTGAGTTGTCTACCACTAACTGCTGCAGCAGAAAGTGGCGAATCTCCTCGTGACTGCTGCCACCCTTCTTGTGAATGTGCTTCTATGGTGACGTTGGCGAAGGAGTTAGAGACATTAGTGATTATTGACCAGTTATACGTTTCCTAATCAGGATAGTGGGTGACTCTACATGGTAATATTCCCTTGCGTCTCCGAGTCCTTTCCCATCTTGATGGTAGGGTCTGTCGGTTTGGGAGGTATTGTCAGCATTTTACAGATGTAGATATATGCAGGAGTGTTTTGGATGGAGGATAGTGGGCTGCTTTGTTGTGTGATGTCATGTGTCCCAGGCAGCCAGAGAATGTTCATCAGAAGCCTGCTCGTCACAACTTCATTAGACACAAAAGATTCTGCAGGTGCTGGAAATCTTGGACAAGACACCAAATGCAGGTCAGCCAGTATCTGTGAACAGGAGTAAACAGTCAATGTTTCAGGCCGAGACCCTTTACCATGACTCAAGTTCATTAGAGATCATTTAATAACTATTGTTTATTTATGGACTTACAGTGAATTCCCTTGGCTTGAACCTCACCACAAACTTGTAAATATGGTAATTTTCCAGATATTTCTCTGGAAGAGTGATGAAAGTTTTAACAAATAATTAAATCCGGGTGATGGGATTAAGGTAGAGTTGAGAGCGAAGAGGAAATGTTGAATTCGAATGTTGATAGAATCAATGAAAATTGGCAATTTGTGCTACTGAAATCTGAAATGGTTGAAAATGCTCAGCTGGTCAGATAACATCCATGGGGAGAGAGACAGAGACCAAGTTAACATTTCAGGTCAACAAACTTTCACTGGAGTTGACAATCATGTTTGATACCAGCAGTTATTAAACCCGTTGCATATTTATGGAGTGTGGAGTGACAGAGTTGTCTCATGGGCCCTTGTACAAACTGTGTGCTTCTCACTAACCTCTTCTTTATTTAACAGATTTATGGAGGCCTCCAATCAGGATGCCATTGACACCTGCCAAATGCTGGAGGAAACCAGCAGGTCAGTCAGTATCTGTGGAAAGGACTTTCGGGCTTAGATCCTTCATCAGGAGACCTGTCATCTGAAAGGGTCTTGGCACGAAACGTTAACTGTCTTTTCCCATAGATGCTGCCTGGCCTGCTGAGTTCCTCCAGCATTTTGTGTGTTACTCTGGATTTCCAGCATCTGAAGAATCTCTTGTGTCTGTGATACCAATGGCGGAGTTTTATTAAGGATTAACATGTTCTTGTTTGTCTTTCTAGCCTGTATAATTAACTCCAACCCACCCACCTCTCATTACCCCCCAACCCCCTGCCCCTAAACTGTCAGCAGTGATCCAGGCAAACAGTCTTTGCCTCAGGCTGGTCTCGTGGCTGGGTTACACCAGCATTAACGCGTTGGTCCTGAATTGTGGGTTGTAGGTGAGCTGTGCTCTCTTTGACTCAAAGCCTTCAATGCCCATTCATAGCTCTGCCAATTTGGCTGATTTAGATGCACTGAGGGAAAGCAGGAAGATCGTTCGAAGGGTCCCAAAAGGCACATCAGACTACCAGGCTGCCTGGATTCTGGATGATGAGGAAGATGTGGACAAGGAGGAAGAAAGTGGTGACGAGATGGAAGAGGAAGAGCTGATGGGAGACGCTGTGTCACAGGTAGGTAACTTCTGGGTGCATTACATCCATCATCTGGAATTAGGGAAGACTGGGCAGAACAGTTTCAGGACAGACAGCCCCTCCTGCATTGGAGGGCTCAGTCTGAAACTTCTGGAGTGAGGGCTTTGTGTCTGGGTCTCATTGACTGGCTCCAACCTGGCCTTCGTCAGTACTGCCAATATTCTCTCTCTTCAGGCCAGCGATGAGAGTGACGATGAAGGGGAAGCTGTGGATGAATGTGAAACCATGACTTTGCCTGAGAGTGTCCGTGATGACAATTACGATGAGAAGATTGACGAAGCTGAGGAGGAGGAGATGCTAGAAAAGTACAAACAGGAACGGATGGATGAAATGTTCCCTGATGAAGTGGACACTCCAAAGGATGTAGCTGCAAGAGTCAGGTACTGGGTGCCGGGGGCAGTTGTCTCAATCGTTTAGTGTCTGCTTACCATGGACAAGTGACACCCTGGTGCACACAATCCTGCTTTTAAACAGAGTGGTGGTGGAACTTGTTTGTTTCTTTAGAGCTGGTAACCGGCCCTTCTCACCCAATGAGTCCACACTGCCCAATTATGCCGATGGAACCACTTAACCTACTGACCTTTACAAGTTTGGAATGTGGGAGGAAAGCAGAGCACCCGGAGGAAGCCCCAGTGGCAGAGAGAATATACCAACTCCTTACGGACAGTGGCAGGAATACCTGGGTCACCGGTGCTGCAGTCATGCTATGCTGCCACGCCACCCTCTGGATATAAGTTATAAACCTTTAGATAAAGAAATTGTTTGTCTCCTTTAAAAATCCTGTGACTGTTCAGATTGAGAAAGAAGCCTCTCTATATCCCCTTTAGACTGACTTTCTTTCATCTAAATCCTAGTGAGAAAAGACCAATTCCACTTTGTCTCAGGCCAGGCTCTCTACGCAACCGTGTGTAACAGTAACATTTTATTCAAGTTCATTGTCACTCAACCATACACAGGTATGGAGCTAAACAAAACTAGGGCCAAGGTCAAAACACAGTTCGTATAGCTGCACACAGCACATATAATTGCAATCCAGTGCATACGGTCACAAAATATTGCTGGAAATCCAGTGAAAAGGAATGCTGGGGGAACTCAACAAGTCAGGCAGCATCTGTGGCGAGACAAATTAGAGACATGAGATACTGCCAATGCTGGAAAATCAGAGGAACACACAAAATGCTGGAGGAACCCAGCAGGTCAGGGAGGAATGAATAGTGTTTTGGCTGAGACCCTTCCTCAGATCTGTGGAGACAACAAGACTGTGCTTGTGTAGATATTGACAAATGTTGCTTTGGGTATTCTTTCTCCACAGGTACTACCTAACCTGCTGAGTACTTTCTGCATTCTCTCTTGTCCAGGTTCCGTCAACTGCACTGTTTTATGTCTCTCAGAATCACCACTGATTTCCCTTGCTCCTCCATTTTTTCATGAGCTGCATCTAAGAAGCTCTTGCCACCCTCTTTCAGTTGGCAATGTCACCTTTTACATTGCCTGGATGATCATTTGCCGCAGGTGTACGGAGTTTGCTGTGGTGTGTGGGTCACCATGTGACATGCAACAAAAAACCTTCAGCACTTATTCAATACACACGCAAATACTATCATTTACAAAGTAAGCAGCATGATAAATAGTGGTTTAAATTGTTTACAGTGTAGTGCAGTGATGGGGTAATAGATAAGGGTGGGAGGGGGTATCTAGAATGGTTGATTAGATTAACTGCCTGGGGATGGAGCCTTTATTTCACTAGCCCTATGTCCTTTCCACAAGGGAAAATCTGGTTTGTTGGGTAGGTAGTGTCCGCAACGATTTTTTCCTGTCCCTTTGTTGAATAGTGATGGTAGACTGCAGCTAACGACCTTTTCTGCTGATCTGACTGTTCACTGCAGGAAGGGTAACCCCCTTAAGAGATTCTAGTATATGCACTCAAAGGCCATTTCATTAGCTACCACTTGTACCTAATAAATCAGCTACTGTGTAGTCTTCTGCTGCTGTAGCCCATCTACTTCAAGGTTTGATGTGTTGTGCATTTAGAGATGCTCATCCCCATGCTACTGTTGTAATGTGTGGTTATTTGAGTTACTGTTGCCTTCCTATCAGCTTGAACTAGTCTCTGACCTCTCATTAACAAGGCATTATCACCCACAGAAATGCCACTCACTGGATTATTTTTTTTACGCACCATTCTCTGTAAACTCTAGAGACTCCTGCATAGATAAAGCAGTAGCTGATTGGCAGGAGGCAAAGAGTGGAAATAAAGGGAGCCTTTTCTGGTTGGCTGCTAGTGACTAGTGGTGTTCCACAGGGTTCTGTGTTGGGACTGATTCTTTTTACTATCAGATGGAGGAGCAGAATTAAGCCATTTGGCCCATTGACTCTGCTCCACCATTTCATCATGGCTGATCTAATTTTCCTCTCAGCCCAATCTCCTGCCTTTTCCCCGTATCCCTTCATGTCCTGACCGATCAAAAATCTATCAACCTCTGCCTTAAATATACGGAAAGACTTGGCCTCCATAGCTGCCTGTAGTAAAGAATTCCATTGATTCAGCACCCTTTAGCTAAAGAAATTCCTCCTCATCTCCATTCTAAAAGGACACCCCCCTATTCTGAGGCTGTGTCCTCTGGTCGTAGACTCTCCCACCATAGGCACATCCTCTCCATACTCGCTCTATCAAGCCTTTCGCCATTCAATAGTTACAAATGAGGTCAGCTCTCATTCTTCTGAATTCCAGTGAATACAGGCCGAGAGCCATCAGACACTCTTCATATGACAAGACATGCAACCCTGGAATCATTTTTGTTGACCTCATTTGTACCCTCTCCAGTGTCAGCACATCCTTTCTAAGATAAGGGGGACAAACCTACTCACATACCCCAAGTGAGGCCTCACCAGTGCTTTATAAAGTTTTAACATTACATCCTTGCTTTTATATTCTTGTCCTCTTGAAATGAATGCTAACATTGCATTTGTCTTTCTCACCACAGACTCAATTTGCAAATTCATCTTTAGGGAACCCTGCACAAGGACTCCCAAGTCCCTTTTGTCTCAGTTTTTTGTATTTTCTCTCCGTTTAGAATCTTTTCATTCCCACTCTTTGCCTTCTGCAGTTAGCCACTGCTTTATCCATGCTGGAATCTTTCGCGTAATACCATGGGATGGTAGCTTGTTATCAGCCTCATGGGTGGCACCTTCTCAAAGGCCTCTGAAAATCCAAGCACACATCAGCTGATAATATGACATGTGTTGTATGTTTCAATGATTTGGATAATGGAATTGATGGCTTTGTTGCAAGAGATCAGCAGTTTCTGAAATACTCAATCCACCCCGTCTGGCACCAACAATCGTTCCATGGTCAAAGTCACTTAGATTACATGACTTCCCTTTTCTGATGTTTGGTCTGAACAGCGACAGAACCGTTTGAACATGTCTGCATGCTTTCATGCATTATTGTTGCCACATGATTGGCTGATTAGATAATGAGCAGGTGTGCCTAATAAAGTGGCCACTTTGAGTGTGCATTCATACCGATAGTCCCAGTGCAGTTTCAGACTGGAGTCTCAGCCATGAGATAATGCCAAGACCTTGCTTGACCAGCTGGATCTAAAATGTCCCTCTGCACATTTTGGAAGGGAAGGTGTGTGTCTCCAGTTGGAAGGTGGAACATAGCAGCCAACTTTTCCTTGGTTTCTGCACTTCCCTTACTCTGGTGTAGCTATTTTTTGTGTATCCTGATGATTTCCTGCAAACTTCACAGGTTTCAGAAATACAGAGGCCTGAAGAGCTTCCGGGCATCACCGTGGGATCCCAAGGAGAACTTACCCCGGGATTATGCCAGGATATTCCAGTTCCAGAACTTTGCCCGAACGAGGAAGCGAATCTTCAGTGAGCAGACGGAGGAGCAGGAAGGTGCAATGGTAACGTGTCTGTGCAGAGCAGTGCTGAATGGCACAAATATCCTTCGCAGTTTACTGCTTCAGCACCCTGATCTCCACTAAAAACATTCGGGGAATGGGGCATACTGTGTACTGATTGTGTGAGGTGTGTTAATACCGACTGGAAGGAGTTTCAGACGTACCTGTCCCCTGCTGTGGGAATACAGAATATGGAGGCCAACACTGGCCAGTATTGTCTCAGTTATGTTCTCCATGAACTGAAGCATAAAATTCCTAGTCTAATCAATTTTCTAGCAGTAAATTTTATTTTATTTAGAGGGGATCACAGTAGTGTAGCAGTTAGCACAACACTATTACAACTTGGGGTTCAATTCCGGCATCCTCCCTAAGGAAGTTTGAATGTTCCTTCCTGTGTGCTAGTAGCTTTCGTCCAGGTGCTCTGGTTTCTGCTCACAGTCAAAAGATGTACTGGGTAGCAGGTTAATTGGTCATTGCAGATTGTGCTGTGATGAGGCCAAGGTTAAATCGGTGGGCTGCTGGGCGGCTAGCTTGTTGATCTGGAAAGGCCTGTTCTGCACTGCATCTCCAAATAAATAAACAGGCACACCACAGTAACAGGCCCTTCTGGCCCAACAAGCACTCATTACCCAATTACACCCGCACGGCTGATTAGCCTGCTAACACATACGCCTTTGTGATGTGCGAGGGAACCAGAGAACCCATGTGGGTGTTGGGAGAATGTACAGTCTCCTTTGGTGGGAGTTGAAGCCAAGTCACTGGCACTGTAATAGCATTATGCTAACTGCTAATTTACTGCACTACCATGGCACCCTAAAGGATAGCATTGGTCAGGTCTGGAGATCATGGTGGGTTTTGGCAGCGGGGGAGTCATTCCCCGCCCCCGGAAAAACTCCTCATTCCAGGTCGCGGGTGCTGTGACTCCACAGTGTGGGAGATTCTCCCTGCTTACAGAGAAGAGCATAGTGCAACTTCACTTCAGATCTGGTTTGACTGAAGCACTGTGCATTGCAACAAGACTTTCTCCATCTAAACACAAGAGATTCTGCAACTGCTGGTAATCTTCACACGTGCGCGCACACAGACACATGCATGTGCACACAGACACACCACACGTGCACACACAGACACACCACACACACACAGACACACGCACTGCACACACACACTGCACACACACAGACCACATGCACGCGCACACAGACACACCACACGTGCACACACAGACACACCACACACACACAGACACACTGCACACACACACACACAGACACACGCACTGCACACACACAGACACACCACACACACACTGCACACACACACACACACACAGACACACCACACGTGCACACACAGACACACCACACACACACTGCACACACACAGACACATGCACGCGCACACACAGACACACCACACGCGCACACAGACACACATTCTGCACACGCACACAGACACACCACGCACACGTGCACACACGTGGAGGAACTCAGTAGGTCAGGCAGCATCTGTGGAGGGGGAAAACAGTCAACTCTTTCATCAGGATGGGTAAGGAAGCAGGCTGAGCAGGATAAAAAGGTGGTGGGGGAATGGGGAAGGAGTACAAGTTAATAGATATTAGCTGTTTATTCCCCTTCAGGGATGCTGCCTGACTTGTTGAACTCCAGTTTTTTGCCCTGATGAAGGGTCTCAGCACAAAACATTGGCCATTTATTGCTCTTCATAGATGTTGCTCGACTTACTGCGTTCCCCCAGCATTTTATTACTTGTGTGTTTCAGCCTCATTTCATTAAGTGCAAATGTACCAATTTAATTGCCAACAAGTTGTAACTGGATTCCTGCTCCACCCTGCACTGCAGTCATGCCCTCTCTCTTGGCTTCTTCCCCAGGCTGGGTGGTACGTCACAGTCCACATCTGCCACGTGCCGCTGACCGTGATGGAGAGTTTCAAGCCTCAGGCACCTCTTGTCCTATTCACCCTGCTGCCCCATGAGCAGAAGGTACGCTGGCCACTGGGGAGGGGGCAGGAAAGGGTGTGGAGGGTAGAGGGGATAAGGGAATGAGTTGGAGATGGTCAGCAGGACTGGACTTTGTACAGTATGCTGGTGTTACACAGTGACAGACCCGTCCCCACCGGTACTGTACCCCGGTGTTATACAGTGACGGACCCATCCCCATTGGTACTGTACCCCGGTGTTATACGGTGACGGACCCGTCCCCACCGGTACCGTACCCGGGTGTTACACAGTGACGGACCCATCCCCACCGGTACTGTACCCCGGTGTTATACACTGACAACCCATCCCCACCGGTACCGTACCCCGGTGTTATACACTGACAACCCATCCCCACCGGTACCATACCCCGGTGTTACACAGTGACGGACCCGTCCCCACCGATACTGTACCCCGGTGTTACACAGTGACAGACCCATCCCCACCAGTACCGTACCCCGATGTTACACAGTGACAGACCCGTCCCCACCGGTACCGTACCCCGGTGTAATACAGTGACAAACCCGTCCCCACCGGTACTGCACCCCGGTGTTACGCAGCGACGGACCCGTCCCCACCGGTACTGCACCCCGGTGTTACACAGCGACAGACCCGTCCCCACCGGTACCACACCCCGGTGTTACACAGCGACAGACCCATCCCCACCGGTACCGTACCCCGGTGTTACACAGCGACAGACCCGTCCCCACCGGTACCGTACCCCGGTGTTGTACACTGACAGACCCGTCCCCACCGGTACCGTACCCCGGTGTTGAACACTGACAGACCCGTCCCCACCGGTACCGTACCCCGGTGTTACACACACGGTGACATACCCGTCCCCACCGGTACCGTACCCCGGTGTTACACAGCGACAGACCCTCGCAGGAAGAACACCAGCAGTACCAAAGTCTGTATTGACCTGGGTACCCATATGTGGGTCATTGCTGCTTTGCAGCACGAGTGTGTCGTCCCGTGTCACAGGCAGACAGACTTGAGTTGGGGTTTCTGTAGCATGGGCTTTGTGTGTTTGAGGGTAATCTCGTGATGAGGACTGCCTCAGGAATGATGCTCTGTTTTCTAGATGTCCGTTGTCCATTTTTTGCTGAGGAGACATGCGAGCAACAGCGAGCCTGTTAAGTCGAAGGAGATGATGGTTTTCCACTGTGGCTGCAGGCGATTCCGGGCTCCTCCACTCTTCTCCCAGCACACAGCAGGTGTGCACCACCCTCTGTTGCCAGCGGATACGTTTGTAATCCAAAGGTTATTCACAAGGATGAGACTCAAGACCTGTTGCTTACGACCATTTTTTAAAATGCTACGAGAATGGAAAGTGAAAGAGGAGCTGAGAACAAAGAAGAAAATAGTTGAGGATGTCACATACTCAGCTGGCTAACGATCCAGTGTTAACAATTAACCTCTAACTAACGATCCAGTGTTAACAATTAACCTCTAGCTAACGTTCCAGTGTTAACAATTGACCTCTAGCTAACGATCCAGTGTTAACAATTAACCTCTAACCAACGTTCCAGTGTTAACAATTAACCTCTAACCAACGATCCAGTGTTAACAATTAACCTCTAACTAACGATCCAGTGTTAACAATTAACTCTAACTAACGATCCAGTGTTAACAATTAACCTCTAGCTAACGTTCCAGTGTTAACAATTGACCTCTAGCTAACGATCCAGTGTTAACAATTAACCTCTAACCAACGTTCCAGTGTTAACAATTAACCTCTAACTAACAATCCAGTGTTAATAATTAACCTCTAACGTAGCCAGATTTAAGTGGCTTGATATGTAGAGTGAAAACTAAGAAGCTTCTAGAAGAATACAGAAGTAACTGTCATAATTACTGTAAAATTCACTGAACAATTGCATTTACGTAGATGATTATATACAATTCTAAACAAGCAAAGGAAAGCTGAGCGGCAAAGAAGATGGTTCTTCTCTGCAGTCCAACACCTCTATGGCTGGCGATCCAGAGTGGGTCAAGGGGGGACACTTCCATGCGGGGATCGTCAGGGCACGTTTGATGAGATGAGGGTACCTCTGGCAATGTCAGTATTTAGAGAAATCAACCTAAGTTTGTCCAACTCTGCTTGTAACACCTGCTGCCTAATCCAGGTAGCGTCCTGGTGAAGCTGGTGCGGTGCTGGTTAAAGGAGTGGCTGTGCTGCGCCAGCCTGCCCTGTGGGATACCTGACGGGTGGCCAGAGTGTTTGGACCAACTTGGGGTGTTTTCTCTGAAGCAGCAGAGGCTGTGGGAAGACCTGATAGAGTAATAGGCAGCATCTATGAAGGGGAATAGACAGTGGACATTTTGGGCTCATACCAGGGGGCAAGCATTTAAGGTGAAAGGAGGTAAGATCAAAGGAGATGTGTGGGGCAAGTTTTTATTTACACACAGTAAAGTGCTGCCGGGTGCGTTGGGGGCAAATACAACAGGGGTATTCAAGAGGCTCAGAGAGAGACAGCTGAATATGAGGAAATGGAGGAATTTTGTGTGGGCAGAAGAGATCAGTTCGGCATTTGATTTACTAACATAATTACTTCACACGACGTTGTGGGCCAAAGGCCTTGCTCCATGTTCATTAACTATGTGGATATTTCACTGGGTATGTCAGTCAGCACAGCTGATACTCGTGGAATGAGGCTCTCCGAGGATGTGAGGCAGGTCTCTTCATTCACCAACTACTTCTCCTCCGCAGCCAACAAGTTCAAGTGTGAGAGATTTCTGCGTCCTAATACCACAGTGGTGGGCACGGTGTACTGCCCAATAACGTTTCCTCCAGCAACGGTCTTGATGTTCCGGCAAAGAGCCAACGGTACGTCCTGCTGATTTTCAGCAGGTCTGGACTTGGGGTGGGGCATGTGGGTGTAGGTGGACATGAAGTGCTTATGTGTGAGTAGGGAGCTAGGGGCTGGTGTCTGTACAGTAGAAATGTGTCCATAAGAATTTAGGTAAGGTGTGTGTGTGTATACTGGTATAGATAGTTGTGTGCGTGTGCATGAACAGTGTTGGGGACGAGCACGTGTGTATAAAGCATCTGGTGTCCATGTGTCACTGTGGCTGGCGTTGCCTGTCAGTACATGTGCTCTGCCTGTGCCTGGGACTTCAGTGGGTCCAGACTCGGTGGTACTGCAGTGAAGTTGCGCTGTCAGGGGTGCCCAGGCCTGCTGCTTGCTGAGTAATTTTTTTAATTTAAAGATATAGGATGGTTAACGGGTCCTTCTGGCACAGTAAGCCCATGCTGCCCTTTTACACCCATATCACCAATTAACCTACTAACCAGTACATCTTTGGAATGTGGGAGGAAACCAGAGCACCCTGAGGAAACCCACACGGTCACGGGGAGAACTGGGTCATTGGCATTGGAAAATGTTACACTAACCATTATGCAGCCATGCCTCAAATTATCATGGCTGATGGCTCACTGCTGGTGTGACCAGGTCCCAGGATGTTAACAGCTGACTTGTGCGTTTATGGAAACCTAATTCTGTGACTCTCCAGTGGATGACGGCAGTTGTCTGTGATGCCCCGTGCTCTGGAACTGCTACCCATGAGTGAACGTTGCGGTAGGTGTGAGTGGTTCAGTGCAGGGAAGGTGAGTTTCACAGTGACCTGTTCCCATCACTTACAGCCTGTTACACCTTGCACTTGCCCAGGTATGCAGGACCTGATAGCCACGGGCTCTGTGCTAAAAGTTGACCCTGACCGAGTGATCGTGAAGCGAATCACCCTGAGTGGACACCCTTTCAAGATCATGAGCAAAACCTCGGTGGTTCGATACATGTTCTTCAACCGTGGTGAGTGGAGGGAGGGACTTGACTTTGGAGGTGGTGGGGAAAGGGGATGAGAGTGGGGTGGCAGGAATCATATTAGAATGTGAGTTAACAGCTGACATTTCATGACAAGTGTCTGAATATTACATGTCAAGGGTCCCTTCATTTGAGTGTGTCATGTGTCACTGCAGAGGGAGTTTCACTCTGTGTCTGAACCTTTTTTTTAAAACAAATTCTTTATTACAAATGTCGGTGCTATACAATATGTACAAAACCAGTGACTAACACATTTACTACACTACAAACAGACCCAATACATGTTAAACCAATATATTACCATCCTCATCAATGATGGCATTTACACCCCGCGGAGCCCAACGGTTCCGGAACACCTCTACGGTCGCCGTGGACTGTGCGTATTCCTTTTCAATGTTCACCCGGGCACGAACATACCCCCTAAACATAGCCAGGCAGTCCGCCCGGGAAGAACCTCCTGCCACCCTTTTCCAGGAGCCACAGATGGCAATTTTCGCCAGCCCCAGGAGCAAGTTGACAAGGACATCCTCATCCCTCTGTGCCCCCCTCCTTACTGGATGACCATATATGAATAGGGTGGGACTGAAATGCAACCAGAAGGCGAGAAGCAGCCCACGCAAATACGCGAAAAGGGGCTGCAGCCTCATACTCTCCACGTACATATGGTACACGGTCTCCTCCAGCCCGCAGAAGTGACACACGGCTGGGAGATCCGTGTACAGACTAAAGAACTTATTGCAGGGCACCGCTTTATGCAGCACCCTCCAGCCGAGATCCCCAAGGTGCATGGGAAGGACTCCCTTGTAAAGGGACTTCCATTTCGACCGCCATGGTGTGTCGGGACGGTGGACAAAGGCTAGGAAGTGGAGGGTGTGGAGCAGCAGCCCATAAAGGTACCTCCTGCCTGCATCCCTGAATGGGATTGTGGGTGTCGACGAGAGACGGCTCAAGTTGTGTGGATTCGTCTCTCGGGTAAGGCTGCGGGGCCTGGGCCCGACGAGCAGCTCAGCTTGAGTCGATCCACACACCTGAGCCGCACCAACATCCGCTGAGGCAGGGCAAGGGTCGGCCAGGACCCCGCCCTCTGCCAGAGGAGGGGATTCCCGGCCTGAGGCAACCATGTTCCAGACTCTCAGTAGGTCCTGATAGAAGCCGGGCAGCCTCTGCAAAGCAGCACGGCTGACGCCCGCCGGTGGTAGCTGCATATCTTCGTGAAGCCAGCAGCCCCCCCGGAGGAAGAAAGTCGCCAACACGTGCCACCTGGGAGGGTGTTCGGCGTACAGGAATCTCTGCAGAGTCCTGAGGCAGAGAGCCGCCAGTCGTGTGCGTACACACACCAGCGACTGTCCGCCCTCTCCTACTGGGAGACTCAGAACCGCTGCAGAGACCCAGTGTTTCCTGTTTTCCCAGAAGAAGTCCACTAGCTTCCTCTGCATTCTCGTGACAAAAGGGGCAGGGGGGGCCAAGGTGACCATCCCGTACCACAACATGGAGGCCACCAGCTGGTTTATGACCACCACCCTGCCTCGATAGGAAAGCACCCTGAGAAGGCCTGACCAGCGCCCCAGCCGGACCATGACCTTTGTCTCCAGGTCCTGCCAGTTCGCCAGCCAGGTCTCCCCAGAAGGACTCGGGTAGACTCCCAGATAGAGAAGGCGTCTGGTGCTCCACTCAAAAGCTCTCATCTCCTCCGGCAGGGAGTCCACCTGCCACTGGCCTACTAAGAGTCCGGAACATTTCGCCCAGTTGATCCTTGCGGAGGATGCCGCCAAGAAAACATCTTGGCACTCGCGCATCCTCCCCAGGTCACAGGGGTCTGTCATCATGAGGGGTACGTCATCGGCGTAGGCCGAGAGGATGACCTCCATGTCGGGTTCGCGCAGAACCAGACCTGTCAGCCTTCGTAGAAGAAGGCTGAGGAATGGCTCATCAGAGATGGCATACAATTGATCAGACATGGGGCACCCTTGACGCACTCCTCTTCGGAAGGGAATAGGTCATGTCAATGATCCGTTAATCTTAACTAGGCACTCTGCGGCAGAGTACAGGAGCCGAACTCGGGCCACAAAGTGTGGTCCGAGCCCAAAAGCCTGCAGGGTGCCCACCAGGAAACTGTGGTCCACCCGGTCAAACGCCTTCTGGTCAAGAGAAAGAAACGCTGCCGGGGTCCCAGTCTCCTGGAGTAGGTGGATCAGGTCCCGTACTAGGTGGACATTGTCCTGGATGGAGCGGCCCGGGACTGTAAGATTGGTCAGGATGGACCACCTGTCCAATTACCGAACCCAGACGGTTGGCCATTGCCCGGGCGAAGATCTTATAGTCCGCGCACAAGAGGGAGACCGGCCGCCAGTTCTTTAGCAGGCGGAGGTCTCCCTTCTTGGGCAGTAGGACCACAACAGCTCTTCGCCATGAGAGGGGCATTTCTCCGGTGGCTAGGCTCTCCCCTAGGACAAGGCTGTAATCATCCCCCAGGACATCCCAAAAAGCCTGATAAAACTCAACACTCAGTCCATCCAAGCCAGGGGACTTGCCCCTCCGGAGTTGCCGAAGGGCAGTGGACAGCTCCTCCCGAGTCAGGGGAGCATCCAGATGCACTGCGTCCTCTGGACTGACCTTAGGCAAATCCTTCCAGACCTCATTAAACGCCTCCGCATTTGACGGATCAGGCGAGAATAAGTGCTTTTGATCTCCCCGCCACCTCTCCAACGAGTAGAAGAAGGGTGAGCCACGGTCCAAATCCTGCAGCATTTGGATCCGTGACCTCACGTACGCACCTCGGGACTGCTGAAGCTGCAGGTCCCTTAGTGCGTCCTTCTTCTCCTGGTATTCCTGCCACAGCTGCTGGTCTCCAGCGGTCGGACCGAGGCGGGACTCCAGGTCAAGCAACGCTCTCTCAAGCCGCTCAATCTCAGAGCCCCGCCCTTTTGTCGACCCCCTAGTGTACTCCCGACATAAAAACCGGATGTGGGCTTTGCCCACATCCCACCATAGCCGTAGGGAGCAGAACTCTCTCCGCCTCTCCTTCCAGGAGACCCAGAACGCTCGGAACGAATCCCGGAATCGGCTGTCCTCCAGCAGCCGGTTGTTAAAATGCCAATACCCGGATCCCACCCGAGGGTGTAGTGGAATAAATTCCATCCACACAAGGTGGTGGTCCGAGCACGACAATGGCCGCATGGAGGACGCCGACACGCGGGAGACGTAGGCCCGAGAGATGTAAATGCGGTCTATCCTGGAACCTCCTTCTCTAGACCTTCTCGAGAAGGCGCTAGAGTCGGGGTGAAGATTCCGCCAGCTGTCCACCAAGTCAAAGGAGCCGACTAGCTCCTTTAACTTTTTTGCTGATGCTGGCTGGCGTTGGAGGCCCGAGCAGTCCTCCGCCTCGAGGGTACAGTTGAAGTCTCCCCCAAGGATGACGCAGTCCCCAGGATCGATGGAGCTCAGCAGGGTGGACAGCTGGCAGAATAGGCGCGTCTGCATCACCCCGCGCCTGGGAGCATACACATTGATAAAATGCAATGGTACGCCATCCAGGCGCACAACCGGGTGGAGCAGACGGCCGGGCACAACGTCCTGGACTCTTTCAATTACTGGCTGGAAGGTCGGGGCCAACAGGATCGCCACCCCGCTAGAAGTGGAGCTGAGGTGACTCATGTAGACCCTGCCCTGCCACTCCATGGAGCCAAGCAGACTCGTCCCCAGGGATGGTATGGGTTTCCTGCAGGAAACTCACCGTGGACCGCCCATCCCTGAGGACTGAGAAATTGTTATGCCTGCGAAGAGGACCCCTGCTGCCGTTTACATTTAGACTAGCTATGGTAAGCTTCATGGCGGGAGCACACTAGGCCTCAGCAGCTGTGCCCATTTCGGTGAGAGCGGAGGCGCCCTCCACCACACTGTCCCGAAAGAAAGCAAGGATACTTTTTGCCTTCCGGGCTCGAGTGGTACCAGCGACACCCTGTGACCCGCCATCCCCCGTTGGAGCGAGGCTGCTTCTCCCTCTGATGTCCCTCATCTAGGAAATATTTTAGTTGCCGTCTGTCGTTCCCCGACACCGCATTCCTCTTCCCCTTTCCCTTCCGTCTGAGGATGACTCGCAGGGAATTCACCAGCCTCGGCATGCTGGGCCAGCGAAGCGAGGCTAGTTGAGGCCGGCGCTTGGCACCCTCAGAGGTGAGAATGAAATGCTTAATTTCCTCTACAGGTATCAATGGGGATTTCTCAGGAGGGGGAGGATGTCCATTGTTTCACTATGGAAGGAGTCCCCCTCCAACCCGTCACTGCAGACAGAATCCCCATCGGCCTCCCCGCATGTTCCAATAGATGGCTGCGCCTGTGACCCACACCGCGCAGCAGGCACCTCGCTCTTACCTGCCTTCTCCACCGTCGCATCAGCCTCATCCACATTTGCCACAGTGGAGGGACAATCCCCAGGGACTCCCTGCAAGCCATTTATTGCTGGGGTTGACATGCATAGAATATCGTCCTCCTCAGGGGGCAGGTATAGAGGGGAACCCGGCACCTTTGGTCCAAGGGATTCACAAGCAGCCTGGTGCTGAGAATGAGAGAGCTTTGCCTCGTCTCCTCTTACACTATTTGGTACACTTGCCTCCAGGGAGGCGCTGGCTAGTAAGTCCAGGGTGGAGGTCTCCAGGGCTGTCTCATTTGTGCAAGCAGGGCTATCACAAGCTTTTTGCACAACCACACCAGCTACCCCAGGACTGGTGGCTACATCTGGGGACTCAGGTTTGGAACTAACATCCGCCAGGATTCCCACCCCTTCCTGGGACTCCCCCGCATCTACATCCCCTGCCCTCTTGCGGGAACGTTCCCTTCTCCTCTTCACGCCGGAGGAGCACACAGGTGCAGGCTTCACTGATGGGGCGGTGCTCTCTGTTTCCATCGCCCCGTCTGCTTGTGCACCTCCCCGAGCCCCACGCTCCACTTCAGGCGAAATGGGCGTGAGCTCTGCGGCCTCAGAGGCTGGCTTCTTAGGGTGTTTGGATTTCTTCTTTGCCTTCTTACTCCGCACAGACTCCACCCCATCCCCCACCTGAACCACAGGGAGAGGAACAGGGACCGACCCAACCGCAGGAGTAGGGACAGGGGTAGGGGCAGGGTGAGGGGCTGGGGCAGGATCACGGGTGGGGGCAGGGTCAGATGCAGGCGCAGGCGCACGCGCAGGAGTAGGATCAGGGGCAAAGGTAGCTGGGGCACTGGTGCCCGAAGTGGGCTCCCTCGGGTTCCGGGTGGTAGGACAGTCCCTCCGAAAGTGCCCCACCTCCCTGCATGGCACCGTGGGCGCTTGGAGCTCCAGTACACCTGATAATCTACTCCCTCGTGCCGGACAGTAAACCGGCCCTCAACATCGTCCTCCCTTTCCAGCTGCATGAATACCTGACGCCGGAAAGAGATTACGGTGCGGAGGGTGCGTCTCTTAAATTTGTGTCGGATGGCAGTGATCTCCGACCTTACTTGCCCTAAACGAGCCAGTGGGGGAAGCAGGTCCTCATTTGGAATGAAAGGCTTAACATGCCCAAGCACGATACGTTGCGTGGGGGCCGTCACCAGCTGCATCGGTAAAAAGATGTTGTCTACCATGACTCCCCTGCCTAGGGCCCGGTGCACTAGCTCTTCATTCGCCAGATAGAACACCGCCTTTCCGAACTCATTTTCGGTGGCCAGAATACCACCTTTCCCCACAAGGTCCTCCATGGCCTCCGCACACTTTTCTAGTGTCATTCCCGGGCGCAAAATACATTGCACCCCGCGTTGCACCTTCACCGACCGAAACAGGGCGTTGTCCGAGGCCGGGGAGGCAGCCGACCTTGTGTAACTCCCCGAAGGCCCGCGACTCCCTGGAGACCGGTCCGGCATGCTGGCGCTCTTTCCAGTCCGAGAATTTTACAGCGGTGTCGATTAGAAGTCCTGGAGCGAATCGAGTAACTGGCCGGGAAAGTTTGCAGTCGACAGTTCCTCGCTGGCTCGGCGCCAGGAAAGGCTCCGTCGGGCTTGCAGAAGCCCAGGCCAGGAGAGGTCGAAACGTCCTTTCAGATGCTCCAGCTCCGACACCGGACGAAAATCAGGAAAATAATGGAGGAGGAACGTTGCCCCAATGTCAATGGGGGGGAACGACGGCGTTTGCCTCCGGTTTTGGAGCGAACTGGCTTCCTGGCGAGTTGCCAGCGGCCGCAGCTGGGAGCTACGCAGTTAGCAGCCGCCAACAAACTCAGCCCAAACCGGCAGTAAAACTCCACACCGAGCTTCCACACCAACGCCGTCACTCGCTCAGTTGTCCAAGAGACTTTTAGTGCCACCTCCAAAATATTCCACGAACTTTATCCAGTAGTTTTGCCTCGATTTCTCCCAGCTCAGTCAGCACAGCTCCTCTCTGTGTCTGACCCCGGGAGTGTGTGATGGAACAGTGAGGAGGGAGCTTCACTCTGTGTCGGACCCCGGGAGTGTGTGATGGGACGGTGTGGAGGGAGCTTCACTCTGTGTCCGACCCCAGGAGTGTGTGATGGGACGGTGTGGAGGGAGCTGCACTCTGTGTCTGACCCTGAGAGTGTGTGATGGGGTGGTGTGGAGGGAGTTTCACTCTCTGTGATGGGACGGTGTTGAAGGAACTTCACTCTGTGTCTGTCCCCGGGAGTGTGTGATGGGATGGTGAGGAGGGAGCTTCACTCTGTGTCTGACCCCGGGAGTGTGTGATGGGATGGTGTGGAGGGAGTTTCACTCTGTGTCTGACCCCGGCAGTGTGTGATGGGACGGTGTGGAGGGAGATTCACTCTGTGTCTGACCCCGGGAGTGTGTGATGGGATAGTGTGGAGGGATTTTCACTCTGTGTCTGACCCCGGGAGTGTGTGATGGGATGGTGAGGAGGGAGCTTCACTCTGTGTCTGACCCCGGGAGTGTGTGATGGGACAGTGTGGAGGGAGATTCACTCTGTGTCTGACCCCGGGAGTGTGTGATGGGACGGTGTGGAGGGAGCTTCGCTCTGTGTCTGACCCCAGGAGTGTGTGATGGGATGGTGTGGAGGGAGTTTCACCCTGTGTCTGACCACGGGAGTGTGTGATGGGATGGTGAGGAGGGAGCTTCACTCCGTGTCTGTCCCTGGGAGTGTGTGATGGGGTGGTGTGGAGGGAGTTTCACTCTCTGTGATGGGATGATGTGGAGGGAGCTTCACTCTGTGTCTGACCCACTTTTTTTTCTTGGTCAATTTTATTGAATGTAGTTTGTGCAGGAGTCCTGACCATCCATCACCTCTTCATTGTGATTGAGGTGAAGGTAACCGAGTTTGCAGTTCACTTTTCATGAGCTGAGTGTTGCATATTGTTCCTCTGAAGATGTTCCTGAGGTGTCTCGGGTATCTCAGGAGCTCGGAAGCTGTGGTGATCCCTCTGTTGTTCTCAGTAGTTACCCAGGTTTCCCCTTTAGCTCAATGTGTTCCCAAGGAGCTGTTCAAAACTGACAGCCCAGTGATTTTGTCCAACTGGTGTTGCCACTGCTGTTGGAGGCTGTGACAAGGTAAGGTGAGTGTGGAGGGAGATTTCCTTTCTGCTACCCAAAGTTGAAAGTAAATTTATTATCATAGTACATGTGTGTCACCCTGAGATACAGGAAGTACGGTAAAATAAAGGAGTACAATAGAATCTGTGCGAAGCTGTACATAAACGTAGACTGACAAGCAATGTGCAAAAGCAGACACAGTGCAATTAATAAAAATAATGAGAACACAAGTTGTAGATTCTTTGAAAGTGAGTCTGTATGTTGTGGAATCAGTTCAGTGTTGTGAGTGAAGTTGTCCACACTGATTTCCGAGCCTGATGGTTGTAGGGTAATGACTGTTTCTGGACCCGAGGCTCCTGTACCTCCTGCCCAATACTAGTACTAAGACGATTCAGGATTGTTTAATGTCATTTCCAGTACACAAGTGTAAAGGAGAATGGAATAGTTGTTAGCATACAACAAGATAAAGAACCTAATAATAATAAAATCACAATAAATATAGGTTATCCATCCATAAAGTGACACCAGGCACAGGAGTGTCTGTACACAAGGTGCCTCTGACAGGAAATGATAAAGTAGTGGTGGTTGGGGGTGTGGAGGGGTGGGTTCATGGGTGGAGGTGTTGATCAGCCTCACTGCTTGGGGAAAGTAACAGTTTTGAGTCCGGTGGATGCTAGGTAGCCACCTCAAAGATGGGAGTGGGACAAAAAAATCCCTGAGCAGGATGGGTGGAATCCTTCATGATGTTACTGACCCTTTTCCGGCACCTTTCTCTCTACAATCCTTCACGGTGGATAGGCTGGTGCTAGTAATGCATTGTATAGTTCTGACTCCTCGCCGTACAGCCTTCCTGCGTGCCGCACTGCAGTTTCCATGCCAGGCAGTGTCACAGCGTAGTAGGATGCCCTGCACTGCACATCTGTAGGAGGACAGCATTGGTTGGGTGGTGGGGATCCTTGATAACGGAGGGTTTGATAGAGGCATTGATGCCCTGGGTAAGGACACACAATTCTGCTGTTTTTCTTTCAGATGATGTTCTGTGGTTCAAACCAGTGGAGCTCCGTACCAAGTGGGGTCGCAGAGGCCACATCAAGGAGCCTTTAGGTAAGCAGAGCACAGTGAGACGTGGTAGGACAGTGCTGTGGCAGGATGCTCTATGGAGTCTCATTACTTCAGCACCAAGGTGACTTTTCCCTTGCAGCTTTTCACCGAGTGGAGCATCAAAGAGCTCAGGCAAAGCTGGGCATTGAGGGGAAATGGGGATCAGACCTCACCCAGAGGAAGATGGGGGTGGGTGTTGGAGGTCACTCACCCTAGCCCCAGGACATCACACAGGAGTCCCTTGGGGCAGGGTCCTGAGGTCAACCTCCTTCAGGTGCTTCAGCAGTGATCTTCCATCCATCAGAAGCTCAGTGGAGATGAAGAAAGAAAGGATGAGTTTATTTGTCACTTCGAAGTTCGTACAGATGGTTGAGGCAACAGGTTAGGGGGCAGGTGAGTAGAGTTAGGGGACAGGTTAGGGTTTTTGGATAGTGATTTGGGGATTTAAGGACCCTGCAGAGACCACATCTGGAGTTGTGTGGACAGCTGTGATCTCCTCACCTGAGCTTGGATGCTCTCACCACAGAGTTCAATGGACTGATTTCTGGGATGGCAGGACTGGAGGGTAGAACGAGTCAATCTTGGAGGGTCTGTTGTAATCTAGAAGCAACAATACTCAGTTTTGCACCTCACATTTACTGTATTCACTAAAACACAAAATACTGGAGGAGCTCAGCAGGTCAGACAACCTCTATGGAAATAAACATTCAGCATTGGGCTGAGATCCTTCTCCATAGATGCTGCCAGACACCTGCAAAGTTCCTCCTGCATTTTGTGTGTGTTAGTCTGCATAATCTCTTTTGTTATACAACATTAACTGCTTTTAACTTTTTTTTCTTGATTTGATAAGTCTGGACTTTATCTGATCCTTGGTACACCTTATGATTGCTGATGAACCTTTAACATTTACTGTCAGCATTTACCATTTAACTGGGTCATAACTTAAATGTGCTGTTGACACTATGGCCTTCCCAATGTTCTACCTTTCCCTTCCTCAACAGTTTTACCTCACAATCAGAATCAGGTTTAACAACACTAACATATGTCATGAAATTTTTGTTATGCAGTAGCTGTACATTGCTGAGCATAATTTTAAAAACAAAAAATATGAAAAATAAAATAAATAGTGAGGTCGTCTTCATAGGTTCGTTGTCCATTCAGAAATCTGAAGGTGTTCCTGAGTGTGGGTCCTGTACCTCATCCCGGATGGCAATAAGAAGAGGCCTGTCCTGGTGACGGGGGTTCTTCATGACAGGTGTCACTTCTTTGAGGCGTCTCCTTTTGAAGTGCCCCGGATGTTGAGACAAGCAGCCATGATGGTGCTGGCTGAGTTCAGAACTTTCTACCCCTTCTTCCTATCCTGTGCAGTCGCCCCTCTATACCAGACAGTGGTACAACGTCAGGAATAGGAAGAACATGTATTATTGTAAAAAGGGTGAAGGAATGTGGGGAAAGGTTGGATCAGGGTACAGAAGTAGCGGTGTTAAATGGTGGAACAGAACTGAAGCTTTAACGAGTCTCCTGCTACTTCTGTCTGTGTCTGTTTGAGAAGTTGTTCTGATCTATGCTCCAGTCTGACATGGCGCCTTTCTCTTGTCTGCAGGGACTCATGGACACATGAAATGCTTGTTTGATGGCCAGCTCAAATCCCAGGACACTGTGCTGATGAACTTGTACAAGAGGGTTTTCCCACGTTGGGCATATGACCCCCACGTTCCCAATCCCGTGCCGTGGGAAAAGTCTGAGGATGGCGTCAGTGTGCAGGAGGTGCCAATGGACTAGAGTAAACAGCAGGAGTTTGGAGTTGCTGCCTTCTTATTAAAATGTTTCCGTTCAACATCCTTTGAATTGTGAAGTGTGTCAGTGCCCGCATCTGAGAGGACTACAGTACTGTGGACCGCCACAGGGAGACACCAGAGTGCTGTCAGAAAGTTGCCACATAATATTGGGAACAAACAGTATTGGATACTCTCCACTGTTTCCATCCCGTACACTCCCTGGCTTTTACTGCCCCTAAGTCCGTGCTTCACCTGCCATCATTCTGGGCAGGAGAAGCATGCGATGTTGGGAACATTTCCCTAGCCTGCTGCTGTTTGTGGCTAGTGGCTATCGTAGATCATAGAACAATACAGCAGAGTACAGGCCCTTGGTTCTATGATGTTGTACTGACCTTTTAACCTACTCTAAGATCTATCTAACGTTTCCCTCCCACATTGTCCTGTATTTTTCTATCACCCATGTGCCTTAGAGTCTCTTAAAAGTCCCTAAAGTATGTTTCTCAGCTACCATCCCTGGCTGGGTGTTCCATGCACCCACCAGTCTCTGTGTTAATAAAAAAAAAATTAAAAGGTAAAAAAACTACCTTTGACATTCACCCTGCCTAGACTTTCCTCAAATCATCTTAAAAATTATGCCTCCCTTGTATTAACCATTTCTGCTCTAGGGAAATGGCTGTGCACTTGATCGATGGCTCTTATCATCTTGTAGAATTCTAACAAGTCATCCTCCTTCACTCCAAAGAGATAAGCCCTAGCTCGCTCTACCTATCCTCATAAGGCACGCTCTCTAGTCCAGTCAACATCTTGGTAAATCTCTGCACCCTCTCCAAAACTTCCACATCCTTCCTATAATGAGGGGGCCTAATCCTATCCACTCAGTCTGTGCCCCTTATTGTCTTGTACACCTCTATCAAGATGCCAGTGAGCTGGGAACCGTGGTGACACTGGTGTGGGGGTTGGAGTATCAGTGGGGAGTGTATCGGGTGACACCGAGCTTGCAAGGAGACTTCCTCTGCGTCAAGCGAACAGAACAGCGTCATCTGTTAAATGGGTTTGTTGGGTCGGAGATCGGAGATGGTGTCCCCTCCCCCACCTCTCTCTCCTCGGTGAAGTCTGTCGCTCCCTTACGAGGTTTCCTGTGGCGGCATCTGGGAAGGGGGTGGGAGGACAACCTGCACCTCACCCTCAGCAGAGTGCTGTGTGGTTGGCCTGAAGTCTCTCCAGCCGAGGTGAAGCCTTGTTCAAGGATGGAAAACGTGCCCAGTCTCTGGCCCACACGCCCCTGTTCCCAACCTCTGACCCCCCCTCCCCCCATTCACACTATCTCTGTGCTCCCCACCGCCACAAGCCCCCTGTGGTTCTGAGGGGGGAGTTTGGGTCGGTTCAGTACATGGATGGGCGGGGCACGGAGCACTCTGGTCAAGGTGCATGTCGGTGAGATTAGGCAAAATAACAGTTCTGCACGGACTGCGGGGGCTAAAGGATGTTTCTGTTCATTTATTACCAACACATGTTTACCACATACAACCTTGAAATTCGTCTTCTTGCACACAAAACAAAGAATCACATTAGAATTCACAAAAAAAAACACATAGAATAGATTGGAAGCACCCAATGTGTGGAAAAAATCATGCAAACAATAAAAAAGTAAATAAATAATACATAGAACCGCAGAGTCCCTGAAAGTGCATCCAGGGCCACACGGAGCCAGTTCGGTGCTGAGGTGCGTGAAGATGGATACAGGCCATGGAGCCAGTTCTGAGGTCAGTACTGATGGTTGCAGGCCACAGCCATGGAGATTGTTCAAAAACACAGCCCCCAAGGGGAAATTACAAGTGGTGGATGACTATAGAGCAGTGTCTTTCAGTGAGATACTTATCTGACATTTGCCTTCTAGGCCCATTGTCCTCCACTCAGGTTTCTGGTGATTCACTGTAGATTTCTCGGGGGTGGGGTGGGGAGGGCAGCGATTGCTATTGCTCAATTTTGCCCTGTGTGGTGTGTCCATAGCCTGCCAGGGAAGAAATGCCCCTTGGAGGGGCGGTGGTGTGCTTGCCACCCTTCCTTGCACACTGTGTAGGACCACAGGTAGCTTGAGCTGAGTATGCTGGTTTGACAGGAACACATTGGCTGTGCAGCCTTCCCTCGTCAGGACCAGAATTATGTAATTTGGCCCATCGAGTCTGTTCCACCATTCCATCGTGGCTGACATTATCCCTCTCAACACTATTCTGCCATTTCCCTGTAACCTTTGGCACCCTGACTAATCAAAAGCCCCCAACCTCGGCTTTCAATATTCCCAATAACAAGCTTTCAATATTCCCAATGACAAGCTTTCAATATTTCCAATAACAAGCTGTCAATATTCCCAATAACAAGCTTTCAATATTCCCAATGACAAGCTTTCAATATTTACAATAACGAGCTTTCAATATTCCCAATAACAAGCTTTCAATATTCCCAATAACAAGCTTTCAATATTTCCAATAACGAGCCGTCAATATTCCCAATAGCAAGCTGTCAATATATCCAATAACAAGCTGTTGCAGGGAATGTTGTCAGAGTGGGTTATGTTAACTGCTATTTTTGCATCCGCCACTGACAATACCTTGCTCCCACCCTCACCATTCTTGGGTGCAGAGAACCATGCCTGATGCCTCTGACCTGATCATAAAAGCTAGTGGAGATTAAAAACGAGCCGAAGCAGAGGATGATACAGCACACCCACTCCATACTGATCACCCATTTCCACCGATCTGGGATTTGTGCTCATTCCCCCTACGCTCCCATCAACCCCACCTCTCTCCCACACATAGTGGCAGGTGGGGGGCGATTTGCTGTCTACATCTCTGGGATGTGTGGGAGGAGACCAGGGAATTTCATGCCGTCACAGGGACCATGTGCAGACCCCAATGGGGAATTGGGCTGGTCTCCATGGAGTTGTGACCTCGATCTTGGGTCAGAATCCAAACCGAGGATTGACCTCGACTGAGTCTGCAATGCAGACCTGTGGAGTCAATGAATGCTGTTGTGGAGCCTCCTGAGCCAGCCATTCACACCACTCCAGAGGAAATGGTGCAGAGGGTTTGGGCTTTCATAAAGCATTACAGGCCCTTCGGACCATCAAATACTCTCCCACATAACCCTCCATTTTCTATCATCCATGTGCTTATCTAAGAGTCTAATGTCCCTAATGTATCTGCGCGTCCCACACACCCACCACTCACTATATTTTAAGAACACCTCCGATATCCCCCTTGTACTTTCCTTCATACGTCTCCATCAGTCCAATGAAACAGTAAGGAAATGCACAGGGTGACCTGTGACAGGTGTGTCCAGCTACTTACTGGAATACAGTGTTGCGAAATGTATGATAATGCATTTTGGTAAAAGGAACAATAATGTGGACTATTAATCTAAATGGGGAGGAGGTTCAAACATCAGAGATGCAGAGGGACTCGGGAGTCCTCATGCAAGACTCCCAGAAGGTTAAATTACAGGTTGAGTCTGTGGTAAAGGCAAATGCAATGTTGCCATTTATTTCAAGGGGAATAAGAGTATAAAAAAAAGGAGATAATACTGAAGCTCTATAAGATACTAGTCAGGCCACACTTGGAGTATTGTCAACAGCTTTGGGCCCCATATCTAAGAAAGGATCTGTTGTTATTGGAGAGAGTGCAGAGGAGGTTCACAAGGATGATTTCAGCAATGAAGGGGTTAACATGAGCAGTTGGGAGCTTTGGCCCTGTACTCACTGGAATTTAGAAAAATTCAAGGGAATCTAATTGAAACCTACCGAATGTTGAAAGGACTAGATAGGCTGGTTGTGGAGAGGATGTTTCCTGTGATGGGAGCATCCAGAACTAGATCCTCAAAACTGCACGGTGACCCTTTAGAACAGAGGTCAGGAGGATTTTTTTTTTAGCTGTTAAATCTGTGGAATGATCTGCCACAGACTGTAGTGGAACCCAAGTCTGCGTGTATATTTAAGGCATAAGTTGATAGTTTCCTGATTGCTCAGGGTATCAAAGAATATGGTGAGAAGGCAGGTGGTATGCAAGGCATTTGATAAGGTGCCCCATGAAAGGCTTATTGAGAAAATAAGGAGTCATGGGATCCAAGGGGACATTGCTTTGTGGATCCAGAATTGTCTTGCCCACAGAAGGTAGAGTGGTTGTAGATGGGTTATATTCTGCATGGAGGTCGGTGACCAGTAGTGTGCCTCAGGGATCTGTTCTGGGACCCCTACTCTTCGTGATTTTTATAAATGACCTGGATGAGGAAGTGGAGGGATGGGTTAGTAAGTTTGCTGATGACACAAAGGCTGGGAGTGTTGTGGATAGTCTGGAGGGTTGTCAGGTTACAGCAGGACATTGATAGCATGCAAAACTGGGCTGAGAAGTGGCAGATGAAGTTCAACCCATGTAAGTGTGAAGTGGTTCATTTTGGTTGGTCAAATATGATGGCAGAATACAGCATTAATGGTAAGACTCTTGGCAGTGTGGAGGATCAGAAAGATCTTGGGGTCCGAGTCCAGAGGACACTCAAAGCAGCTGCGCAGGTTGACTCTGTGGTTAAGAAGGCATACAGTGCATTAACCTTCATTGACCGTGGGATTGAGTTTAAGAGCCAAGAGGTAATGTTCCAGCTATATAGGACCCTATCAGACCCCACTTGGAGTACTGTGCTCAGTTCTGGTCGCCTCACTACAGGAAGGACGTGGAAGCCATAGAAAGGGTGCAGAGGAGATTTACAAGGATGTTGCCTGGATTGGGGAGCATGTCTTATAAGAATAGGTTGAGTGAACTCGGCCTTTTCTCCTTGGAGCAATGGAGGATGAGAGGTGACCTGATAGTGGTGTACGAGATAATGAGAGGCATTGATCGTGTGGATAGTCAGAGGCTTTTTCCCAGGGCTGAAATGGCTAGCACAAGAGGGCACAGTTTTAAGGTGCTTGGAAGTAGGTACAGAGGACATGTCAGAGGTAAGTTTTTTTACGCAGAGAGTGGTGAGTGTGTGGAACGGGCTGCCAGTGGCGGTGGTGAAGGTGGAAACGATAGGGTCTTTTAAGAGACTCCTGGATAGGTACACAGAGCTTAGGAAAATAGATGGCCATGGGAAACCCTAGGTAATTTCTAAGGTAAGGACATGTTTGGCACAGCTTTGTGGGCTGAAGGGCCTGTATTGTGCTGTAGGTTTTCTGTTTCTATGAATGGGATCTGGGATCTGCCATGATGGAATGGCGTGGCAGACTCGATGGGCTGAATGGCCTAATTCTGCTCCTGTGTCTTATGGTCTTATCGTTCAGCCTTAGGGCAGTGATCCTATCAGCCTCAGAATAGAAGGACAAAGATAAGAAGGAATGTGATGATTCAGGCAGATGGTGATTCTGCGGAATTCATTGCCACAGGCGGCTGTGAAGGCCAAGTTTATGGGATATTTAAAGCGGAGGTTGATAGGTTCTTGCCTAGTCAGGGTGGGAAAGGATGTGAGGAGTAGGCAGGAGAATGGGGCTGAGAGGAATAAAAATCAGCCATGGTGGAATGGCGGAGCTAAGTCAATGACCTAATTCTGCTCCAATGTCTGATGGTCTGGTGGTCTTATGGATTTGGAGTGTATTGTCACATATGCCCATTAACTAGAGACAATTGGCAGCAGCAGCTCTGTGGGAGGAAACTGGAGGAGTGTGTATACACACACACACACGAATTGTACCAGGCTTTGAGGTTGCATTCGGCATGTTGTGTTCAGTTTCAGTTCCCACCAAGCCAGAAAGAATGCAGAGGAGATTTCTGATGTTGCCAGGACTTAAGGGACTGAGTTACCGAGAGGTTGAATAGGTTGCGCATGGTTTTTCATTGGACTTGGGAGAATGGTGAGTGATGTTATATATGGTTCCATGATGTTATGGGGGCAGAGTAGTTATTGTCTGATCACTTGCATATGATGTCCTAAGGCAGGGGTTGTCTATTGGTGCGTTTTCAGGTAGCTGTAGAGGCCAGTCCAGGATCACCACAGGATGTTAGCATGGATTCAACGGGGAATCCCTATGCCTGATTTTGGTGGAGAAGCTGATGCTTGACAGATCGGAGTCAGGGTTCAGTGGAACAGAGTTCATGATGACTGGGGACCCTTCGCTGCTGCCCCCTGCCTCCACCTTCACCGCCATTGTGATGTGTCATCATCTTCCGCCAGCTCCACCGTTGAGGGAGGTGCAGATAGGGTGAGTGTGCAGTCTTTCTCCCCAAACTGGAGAATCAAGAACATGATGGCATAGGTTTAAGGTGCAAGGGGAGACATTTAGTGAGAGTGTTTTTTTGTTTTCCCTCACCCAAAGAGTGGTGAGTGTGTGGAATGAGTTGCCAGAGGAAATCTTTGAGGTGGGTACATTAACATTTAACAGACACTTGGATGGGTATGTGGGGAAAAAAATATTTATTTCAAGATAGGGTGCAGAACAGGCTCTTCCTGCCCGAAGAGCTGCGCTGCCCAACGGCCCATCTATTTAATCCTAGCCTAGTCATGGGACAGTTTACAATCATCAATTAGTCGACAAACCGGTATGCCTTTGAACTGTGGGAGAAAACCAGAGCACCCAGAGGAAACCATGTTTCACAGGGAAGATGGCATCGGAATTGAACTCTGAACTCCACCCTGAGCTGTAATTTGTCATGATAACCACTACGCCACCATTTAGAGGGATATGGGGCTTAGTTGGATGGGAATCTCACTGGGGCTGAAGGACCTGGTTGCACAATGTATGACAGAATAACACAGGCAGTCCCCAAACACCGCATCTGCCGGGGTTCCTGCAACCGAGAGTCAGCCGCAGGGGTAAGATCTGGTGAGGGAGGACACTTAACAGCCGCCCTTAGGGCAGCACATGTGATGCAGTTCAGTGTTTTGGACTGGCGGCAGAGTTTTGACATATATGTTGTAAAATCAAAGCCCTTAAAAAAAGCCTGGCGACCCAGAACTGTGGCCTGGAACTGGCAAAAACAATTAAACTCTGCCTGACCTGTCTGTGTGATGCCAAGTAAACTGGCCTTGATCACCTTTCAAGCTGTCAGCAAAGGCAGGAAAACATGCAAGCAATCAGTAATTATTTTGGGAGCCAGTGTTTCCAATGTGTGTGCCAGCTGACATCGATTCAAACACAGGCTCTCACTTAAGTGCAGCTTCAAAAATATCCCCAGTAACCAAAGAAACAAAAAAAATCAAACTGGGAAAAGGGTTGGAAAATGGGAATGCAGAAAATAAGCTGCATTGGAAATGTGAAATAAAAAAACCATGAGAAGAGATTGGGAGAAGCAGAGTGGTGAGGGAACATAAATCAGAGGAACAGTGCTCCGGGACACCACGTCCCCACCACTCTTCCTAAAAGCATCAGTAGCTTCCCTCACATTGGGGCATTCTTAGTTTTAGAACAGTACAACACAGGAATGGGTCCTTCAGCCCACAATCTTGTGCTGAACCAAATAAATTAAAATGGATAACTAAACGAATCCCTTCTACTGACACAATGTCCATATCTTTCCATTTTCCTCACGTTCATGTGCCTATCTAAATGTCTCTTTTAAAAGTCTTTAATGTATCTGCCTCTACCACCACGCCAGGAAGCACATTCCAGGCACCCACCAATCTGTGTATGAAAAACAGAATTTGCCCCTCGCATCTCCTTTGAAGTTACCCCCTCTCACCTTCAATGCACGACCTCAGGTATTAGACATTTCAACCCTGGGAAAAAGGTACAGAGGGCCATTACACTTCCTTTCAGATTCCCCCTTCTCCAGCCCTGTATCTCTTTCATCAATCAACTTCAAGCTCTTTACTTCACCTCTCCCTCCTGGCTTCACCTTCCCTCCTACCTTCTAACTCTGACTCTTCGTCCTTTTTTTCTCCAGTCCTGATGAAGGGTCTCAGCCTAAAACTCTTTTCCATAGATGTTGTCTGGCTTGCTGAGTTCCTCCAGTGTTTCATGTGTATTGCCAAGAGATTTTATTTTTATTTACAGATAAAGCCTGGAACAGGCACTTCCAGGCCAACGAGCTGCACTGCCCAGCAGTCCACTGGTTTAACACTAGCCTAATCACAGAACAACCCACCAGTTTAACACTAGTCAAATCACAGAACAACCCACCGGATTAACACTAGTCAAATCACAGAACAACCCACCAGTTTAACACTAGTCAAATCACAGAACAACCCACCAGTTTAACACTAGCCTAATCACAGAACAACCCACCAGTTTAACACTAGTCAAATCACAGAACAACCCACCGGATTAACACTAGTCAAATCACAGAACAACCCACCAGTTTAACACTAGCCTAATCACAGAACAACCCACCAGTTTAACACTAGCCTAATCACAGAACAACCCACCGGATTAACACTAGCCTAATCACAGAACAACCCACCAGTTTAACACTAGCCTAATCACAGAACAACCCACCGGTTTAACACTAGCCTAATCACAGAACAACCCACCGGTTTAACACTAGTCAAATCACAGAACAGCCCACCAGATTAACACTAGTCTAATCACAGAACAACTCACCGGTTTAACACTAGTCTAATCACAGAACAGCCCACCAGATTAACACTAGTCTAATCACAGAACAACTCACCGGTTTAACACTAGCCTAATCACAGAACAGCCCACCGGTTTAACACTAGTCTAATCACAGAACAGCCCACCAGATTAACACTAGTCTAATCACAGAACAACTCACCAGTTTAACACTAGCCTAATCACAGAACAGCCCACCGGATTAACACTAGCCTAATCACAGAACAACCCACCAGTTTAACACTAGCCTAATCACAGAACAACCCACCGGTTTAACACTAGTCAAATCACAGAACAACCCACCAGTTTAACACTAGCCTAATCACAGAACAGCCCACTGGTTTAACACTAGCCTAATCACAGAACAACTCACCGGATTAACACTAGCCTAATCACAGAACAACCCATCCGTTTAACACTAGTCAAATCACAGAACAACCCATCCGTTTAACACTAGTCTAATCACAGAACAGCCCACCGGATTAACACTAGTCTAATCACAGAACAACCCACCGGATTAACACTAGTCAAATCACAGAACAACCCATCCGTTTAACACTAGTCTAATCACAGAACAACCCACCGGTTTAACACTAGTCAAATCACAGAACAACTCACCGGTTTAACACTAGCCTAATCACAGAACAACCCACCGGATTAACACTAGTCAAATCACAGAACAACCCACCGGATTAACACTAGTCAAATCACAGAACAACCCATCCGTTTAACACTAGTCTAATCACAGAACAACTCACCGGTTTAACACTAGCCTAATCACAGAACAGCCCACTGGTTTAACACTAGTCAAATCACAGAACAGCCCACCGGTTTAACACTAGCTTAATCACAGAACAACTCACCGGATTAACACTAGCCTAATCACAGAACAACCCATCCGTTTAACACTAGTCAAATCACAGAACAACCCATCCGTTTAACACTAGTCAAATCACAGAACAACCCACTGGTTTAACACTAGTCAAATCACAGAACAACCCACCGGTTTAACACTAGTCAAATCACAGAACAACTCACCGGATTAACACTAGCCTAATCACAGAACAACCCATCAGATTAACACTAGTCTAATCACAGAACAACTCACCGGTTTAACACTAGCCTAATCACAGAACAGCCCACCGGTTTAACACTAGTCTAATCACAGAACAGCCCACCAGATTAACACTAGTCTAATCACAGAACAACTCACCGGTTTAACACTAGCCTAATCACAGAACAACCCACCAGTTTAACACTAGTCAAATCACAGAACAGCCCACCGGTTTAACACTAGTCAAATCACAGAACAACCCACTGGTTTAACACTAGTCAAATCACAGAACAACCCACCGGTTTAACACTAGCCTAATCACAGAACAACCCATCAAATTAACACTAGTCTAATCAGAGAACAACTCACCGGTTTAACACGAGCCTAATCACAGAACAGCCCACCGGTTTAACACTAGTCTAATCACAGAACAGCCCACCAGATTAACACTAGTCTAATCACAGAACAGCCCACCGGTTTAACACTAGTCTAATCACAGAACAGCCCACCAGATTAACACTAGTCTAATCACAGAACAGCCCACCGGTTTAACACTAGCCTAATCACAGAACAACCCACCAGTTTAATACTAGTCAAATCACAGAACAACCCACCGGTTTAACACTAGTCAAATCACAGAACAACCCACCAGTTTAACACTAGCCTAATCACAGAACAACCCACCAGTTTAACACTAGCCTAATCACAGAACATTTTTCCATGACCATTTGGTAGGGAGATGACAACCAGTATGATAGAGCTGAGGATGAGCCAGCAGGTTTACACATAGATGATGGATGTAACATGAATATAAGGAAGAACAAGCCAATGATTGGCTACAAATTCAGACAGAGCAAAGAGTTAAATTGTACCACAGTGACAAAATTCAAAAGGGTGAAGAACGCAGGACTAAAGATGCTGTATTTAAATGCGCGTAGCATTCAGAATAAGGTGGATGAACTCATGGTGCAGTTAGAGATTGGTCGGTATGATGTTGTGGGCATCACTGAGTCATAGCTGAAAGAAGGCTGTAAATGGGAGATTAACATCAAAGGATATAGTTTGTATCGAAAGGACAGGTAGGAAGGTATAGGCGGTGGTATGACTCTTAGTAAGAGATGGAATTACATATTTAGGAAGAGGTGACATAGGGTCAGAGAACGTTGAATCTTTGTGGGTGGAGTTAAGAAATTGCAAGGGTAAAAAAACCATGATGGGGATCATATATTGACCTCCAAATAGTAGCCAAGATGTGGGGTTGAGAATGCAAAGGGAGCTGGAAAGGGCATGTAATAAGGGTAATGTCACAATTGTGATAGAGGACATCAATATGCAAGAGCTTTGGGAAAAGCAGATTAGTGTCAGGTCACAAGAGAGGGAATTTGTTGAATGCCTACGAGATGGCTTTTTAGAGCAGCTTGTGCTTGAGTCTATTCAGAGAAAGGCTATCTTAGATTGGGTATTGCGTAATTACCCAGATCTTACTTGGGAGCTTAATGTAAAAGAACCCTTAGGAGACAGTGATCATAATAAGATTGAATTCATACTGCAGTTTGAGAGGGAGAAGCATAAGTCACATGTATCAGTTTCACAATGGAATAAAGGGAATTACAGAGGCATGAGAGAGGAGCTTGCCCAGGTGGATTGGAGGAGGATACTGGCGAGGATGACAGCAGAGCAGAAGTGGCTGAAGTTTCTGGGAATAGTTCACAAGATTCAGGATAGACAAGTCCCACAGAACAAGTTCTCAAATGGCAGGGGTAGGCAACCGTGGCTGACAAGGGAAGTTAAGGACTGTGTAAAAGCCAAGGAAAGGGCATATAAGGCAGCAAAAGTGAGTGGGAAGTTGGATGATTGGGAAGCTTTTAAAATACAACAAAAGGCTACTAAAAAACCTATAAGAAGGGAAAAGATGAAATATGATGGCAAACTAGCCAATAACATAAAGCAGGATACCAAAAGTCTTTTCAGTTATATCAAGAGTTAAAGGGAAGTTGATATTGAACCACTGGAAAATGATGCTGGAGAGGTAGTAATGGGAACAAAGAAATGCAAATAAACTTGAGGAGTATTTGCATTTGTCTTCACTGTGGAAGACACTGAGAGTGTGCCAGAGGTCTGTGAGTGCCAGGGAGCAGCAGTGAGTGCCATTACTGTTGCAAAGGAAAAAGTGCAGGCATGCTCAAAGGTCACCTGGGCCAGATGGACGACATCCCAGAGTCCTGAGAGAGGTTGCTGAAGAGATAATGGATGCAAAATATCAAGACACAAGCGTGGCGTGTTGGAGAAGGTGTGGCTCCAAGGATCACTTTCACTTTCATATTTTTTGGGATTGCCTTAAATTAAGTTTATATTGGAAAGATATACACAGAACATTAGTTAAGGTATTTAAGACTCAGATACCTCTGAACTTAGAGACTCTCTACTTGGGGGATGTATTGTTTTTGGAGCAGAAGGAAGATATAAAGTTGCTGCAGGCCCTTTTAGCGGCAAGTAAGAAATCAATCACCAGGAAGTGGCTAAATCCAACATCACCTACATTAGAAGATTGGCATGAAATTATTTTGGAAATATTTAAAATGGAAAAGATGACTTACTTTCTGACAATTCAAAAAGAAGAATTTTATCAAATTTGGAATAAATGGATTGAATTTATAACCCCAATGCGAGCAGACTTTAGATGACTCTCCTTAAGGTTCCTACTGATTTCCTCATCAATATAGTTATAGTGTTAGTGTAAACTCCCTTGGTTAGAATGTTCACTGTTTTATTTATGGAAAACATGGAATTAATACAAGTAAAGGTAAAGATTTGGGAAAAAATTATAAAATGAAGTAAATAAGTACACAGGGATTGGATAAGTGTATCTGTGGGTAGGAACAAATATGAATGTGTACTTGTGAATGTATAAATATATACAGACTTATACATGTATAAAAAAATGGAAAAGGTTTTTATATGTAAAAAAGTTTGTGTAATATCTTTCCCAAATAAAAAAATATTTTAAAAAAAGATAATGGATGCATTGGACATGATCTTTCAAGAATCACTTGATTCTGGCATGGTCCCAGAGGACTGAAAAATTGCAAATGTCACTCCACTCTTTAAGAAGGGAGGAAGGCAAAAGAAAGGATGAGCCTAACCTCAGTGGTTGGGCAAGTGTTGGAGTCTGTTATTTAGGATGAGGTTTCGGGGTACTTGGAGACTAATGATAAAATAAGTCAAAGTCAGCATGGTTTCTGTCAAGGGAAATCTTGCCTGACAAATCTGTTAGAGATCCTCGAGGAAGTAACAAGCAGGGTGGACAAAGGAGAGGCCGTGGATTTCATTGACTTGAATTTTCAGAAGGCGTCTGATAAGGTGCCACACATGGAGGCTGCTTAGTAAGATAAAATCCCATGACATTACAGGAAAAATACTGACATGGATAGAGGAATGGCTGACAGGCAGGAGGCAGTGAGTGGGAATAAAAGGGGCCTTTGGCTGGCTGCCAGTGACTAGTGGTGTTCCTCAGGGTCAGTACTGGAACGGCTACTTTTCACATTGTTTGTCAATTATTTGGATAATGGAATTGATGGCTCTGTGGTAAAGTTTGCAGATAATACAAAGATAGGTGGAGGGGTAGGTAGTACTGAAGAAGTAATGTGATTGCAGCAGGACTTGGGCAAATTGGAAGAGTGGGCAAAAAAAGCGACAGATGGAATACAGTGTTGGGAAATGTATGATAATGCATTTTGGTAAAAAGGACAACAATGTTGACTGTTATCTAAATGGGGAGCAGGTTCAAACATTAGAGGTGAAGAGGGATTTAGGAGACCTCGTGCAAGACTCCCAGAAGGTTAACTTGCAGGTTCAGTCTATGGTAAAGAAGGCGAATGCAATGTTGGCTTTTATTTCAAGGGGAATAGAATATAAAAGCAAGGAGATAATGCTGAACCTTTATAAAAGACTAGTCAGGCCACACGGAGTATTGTCAACAGCTTTAGGCCCCATATCTTAGAAAAGATGTGTTGTCATTGGAGAGGGTCCAGAGGAGGTTCGCAATGATGATTCCAGGAATGAAGGGGTTAACATTTGAGGAGCACTTGGCAGCTTTGGGCCTGAACTCACTGGAATTCAGAAGAATGCAGGGGGTATCTCAATGAAACCTACCAAATGTTGAAAGGACTAGATAAGGTGAATGTGGAGAGGATGTTCCTACGCTGGGGGTATCCAGAATTAGAGGGCACAGTCTCAAAATTGAGGAGTGATCCTTTAGAAAAGAAGTAAGGAAGAATTTTTTTTAGCCAGAGGGTAGTGAATCGGTGGAATGCTCTGCCACAGACTGCGGTGGAGGCCAAGTCCGTGGGTATATTTAAGGTGGAAGTTGATAGTTTCCTGATTGGTTAGAGCATCAAGGGATATGGTGTGAGGGCAGGTGTATGGGGTTGAATGGGATCAGCCATGGTGGGGCAAACTCGATGGACTGAATGGCCTAATTCTGCTCCTATGCCTTATGGTCTTATTAACCAACTAACCAGTACATCTTATTAACCTACTAACCAGTACATCTTACTAACCAACTAACCAGTACATCTTATTAACCTACTAACCAGAACATCTTTGGACTGTGGAAGGAATCCAGGGAAAAACCACACACCCTTGACAAGAGCATGCAAGCTCCTTACAGCCGGCACTGGATTTGAATTCCAAACTGCAATGTCCCAAGCTGTATCAGTATCGTACTAACCACTACATTACTGTGGCACCCAATTTAGCCCTTCCCTCCTATATAGCACTCCATTTTTCTACCTTTCATGTGCCTATTGGAGAGTTTTTTAAACGTTCCTTGTGCATCTGGCTTTACCACCGCCGTGGCAGAGCATTCCACACACCCACCACGCTCAGTGGAAAGAGAAACCTACCTATGATATCGCCTCAAAGTTGCTGGTGAACGCAGCAGGCCAGGCAGCATCTATAGGAAGAGGTGCAGCCGACGTTTCAGGCCGAGACCCTTCGTCAGGACTAACTGAAGGAAGAGTGAGTAAGGGATTTGAAAGCTGGAGGGGGAGGGGGAGATCCAAAATGATAGGAGAAGACAGGAGGGGGAGGGATAGAGCCGAGAGCTGGACAGGTGATTGGCAAAAGGGGATACGAGAGGATCATGGGACAGGAGGTCCGGGAAGAAAGACAGGGGGGGGGTGACCCAGAGGATGGGCAAGAGGTATATTCAGAGGGACAGAGGGAGAAAAAGGAGAGTGAGAGAAAGAATGTGTGCATAAAAATAAGTAACAGATGGGGTACGAGGGGGAGGTGGGGCCTTAGCGGAAGTTAGAGAAGTCGATGTTCATGCCATCAGGTTGGAGGCTACCCAGACGGAATATAAGGTGTTGTTCCTCCAACCTGATGGCATGAACATCGACTTCTCTAACTTCTGCTAATGCCCCACCTCCCCCTCGTACCCCATCTGTTACTTATTTTTATACACACATTATTTCTCTCACTCTCCTTTTTCTCCCTCTGTCCCTCTGAATATACCCCTTGCCCATCCTCTGGGTCCCCCCCGCCTTTCCTTGTCTTTCTTCCCGGACCTCCTGTCCCATGATCCTCTCGTATCCCCTTTTGCCAATCACCTGTCCAGCTCTCGGCTCTATCCCTCCCCCTCCTGTCTTCTCCTATCATTTTGCATCTCCCCCTCCCCCTCCAGCTTTCAAATCCCTTACTCACTCTTCCTTCAGTTAGTCCTGACGAAGGGTCTCGGCCTGAAACGTCTGCTGCACCTCTTCCTACAGATGCTGCCTGGCCTGCTGCGTTCACCAGCAACTTTGATGTGTGTTGCTTGAATTTCCAGCATCTGCAGAATTCCTGTTGTTTATGATATCGCCGCCCCCCCCCCATACTTTCCTTCAATCATTTTACAGTTATGTCCCCTGTATTAGCTATTTCCGCCACAGGTAAAAGGCACTTCCTGTCCACTCAGCCTCATTATATTGTACACCCTACAAGTCACCTCTCGTCCTACTTGTCTCCATAAAGAAAAGCTCACTCGACCTATACCCATAAGACGTGCTTTCTAATCCAGACACCATCCTGGTAAATCTCATCTGTACCCTCTAATGCTTCGATGTCCTTCCTATAAAAACTTTTTCTATGCCTAAGGCTTGTTTCGCCGCTGGTCTGTCGGCTCAGACTGTGTCTGCCCTGATTTACTCTCTGAGGCCATGCTATTAGGAATGACAACATTTGACGATGCTGAATGTTCTGGGAGGAACAGGACTTGTTGCAAGTGGAAAAGATTGAATTGCTTCTTAGGACTGATAATCCCTCCCCAAATATTGCTCTGATTTCAGCAGGAGTTTCTGCTAAAACAGTTTGCCTGAACCAGTTCTACACACTGGCATGCATTTACAAGCATTGGAAAGAAGTGTGATTAGATTTCTGTGACAAGTATAACAAAGCCAGATACCTCCTGTTGGACGCCAGCCACCACATTCGTGGACTTCACTCCTGGGACATCAGAACCATTGTTTTAATTCTGTTTGTCAGTTTGTTAGGGGTTAGATGTTTAAGATATCACGACTTGAAGTCAGCCAGGGGAGTTCTTGTAGTGTTTCAGCCAACAGTTATCCCTCAACTCACACCATCGGAATAAAACTAGCAAGTTGTCCATCTAGCTGCTTGTGAGGTTGCGGGAGGTGCAGTGACGGTGGTGTGAGCTGACTGTCTATATCACACTTCATGCTTCACGCACCGAGTCGCTTTACAGCTCCCCAGCCCCCTGGCAGCAGAAGAACTGAAGCTTACCACCAAAGTTTAACACTTTCATTACCCAGAAAACTCCATCAAACAGGAACCTTGCACCATAACATGTGATTCATAGAACAGTACAAGCCCTTCGGCCCACAATGCTGTGCTGACCGTTTACTCTGGGTGCCAGTGGTAGAGTAGCAGTTTGTGCAACACTATCACAGGTCAGGGAACTGTTCAGACTTCAATCATGATGTCATCTGTATGGAATCTCTGTCCTCCCACAGTCCAACGGTGTTGCTAACCAGTTAGCAGGTGAATTGGTTGTTGGAAATTGTCCTGCGATTAGGCTAGAGTTAAATCGATGGGTTGCTGGGTGCTGTGATTCAAAGGGCCCGTTCCATGCTGTATCTCTAAATAAAATTTTACAATACTCCAAGATCAATCTAACCTTGCATTTTTCTATCTCTATATCCCTATCTAACTGTCTCTTAACTGCCCCTAATGTATCTTCTCTACCACCACCCTTGGCAGTGTGTTCCACATATCCACCACTCCCTGTTTAAAAAAAAAACCCTCTCGCATCCCCTCCATACTCGTCTCCAATCACCCTTGTATTTGCCATTTCCACCTTGAGAAATTTCTCTGGCTGTCCATTCTATCATCTTATCATCTTGCACACCTCTATCAAGTCATCTCTCATCCTCCTTCGCTCCAAAGAGGAAAGCCCGAGCTCACTCTACCTTTCCTCATAGGACACGCTCTCTAGTCCGGGCAGTATTCTGGTAAATCTCCTCTGCACCCTCTCTAAAGCTTCCACATCCTTCCTATATTATGAGGCAAATGGAGGGGCATAGATATTGGGAGGGAGGGAGAATGTGTATCCTCAGTGTGAATTGGACCATGATTGACGGTGCTGTTGGAGTGTGTTTTGTCTTTTGGCAGTGAATGACCATGGCTGGAGGCATCTGCGCGTGACCCAGTTGTCACATGCCCAACTTGCCACACTGCTGTGAGATCTGTGAGCAGCTGGGTATTGCCAATTCAGAGAGCACAACAAAGATCTTAGAGTTATAGAACACTACAACACAGAAGCAAGCCCTTCATCCCATCTGGTCTATGCTGAACCATTAATCTTCCTAGTCCTATTGACCCGCTCCTGGACCATAGCCCTCCATACTGCTCCCATGTACTTGTCCAAATTTCTCTTAAAAGTTGAAATTGACTCCACACCCACCATTTGCACTGGCAGCTCATTCCACACTCACCACCCTCTCATCCCCCCTCGTGTTCCCCTTAAACCTTTCACCTATAACCCATGACCTCTAGGTTTAGTCCCACTTGCACTGGCAGCTCGTTCCACACTCACCACCCTCTCATCCCCCCTCATGTTCCGCTTAAACCTTTCACCTTTCACCTATAACCCATGACCTCTAGGTTTAGTCTCATTTACCCCATCTATACCTCTCATAATTCTGCATACCTCTATCAAATCTCCCCTCGATCTTCTACGTTCTAACCAGTTCAACCTTTCCCTGTAACTCAGGTCCACAAGTCCCATCAACATCCCTGTAAATTTTCTCTGTACTCTTTCAACCTTATTTACATCGTTCCTGTAGGCAGGTGACCAAAACTGCACAAAATACTCCAAGCAACATACATCAAAGTTGCTGGTGAACGCAGCAGGCCAAGCAGCATCTATAGGAAGAGGTGCAGTCGACGTTTCAGGCCGAGATCCTTCGTCAGGACTCCAAATTGGGCCTCACCAATACATTGATTTATGAAGGCCAATGTACCAAAAGCTTTCTTTATGAACCTATCTACCCGTGACTCCACTTTCAACATATTACGGATCTGTACTCTCAGATCTCTTTGTTCTACCGCACTCCTCAGTGCCCTACCGTTCACTGTGTAAGACCTACCCTGATGGGCCCTACGTACCTCACACTTGTCTGCATTACATTTCCCTGCCATTTTTCCAGCCGGTCCAGATCCTGCTGCACGATCTGATAGTTCAAGATTTCTGGTCTAAGATGGCACTGGCGATGCCAAGTGACTACTTACGGGTGTCAAAAAACAAATCAAAGGAACCTACTCTGTACCTTATTGATAACGATCAATGGAGAAGCAACCAAAGGGTGGTCAGGGTGAGTGGTGGCAGAAGCGCAGGCAAGCGGAGGCGGAGTTGGGGTCAAAGCAGAGTTGTTACGTCCCCGAGAACAAGGAGAATCCCAATGACCGGTCGATTTAAGTGGCGGCAGGTTCCAGGCTGCAGAGTGATCCGAAAGTGAGAAAGAACATGACGTTTGGATGACTTAAGTGCCAGGCCAGGGTGTCAGGACTGGAGGCAAAGCGAGGGCTTGCTGATCAGTACTGGTTACTTGGTTCTATGCTATCACTCTCTGGCTTCTTCCTTAAGGTCAATGTCTAATCCAATTTACCAGCTCATCTCGAATGCTGAGGGCCTGGGCCTCCTTTACCAACCTCCCGGACAGTACCTCGTCAAAGGCCTTGCTAAAGTCGATGTAGACAACATTCACTGCCTTGCCTTCATCAACCTTTCTTGAAAAGATTGCTAAGACATGACTTACCAGGCACAAAGCTATGTTGATTACTGCTAATCAGTCCCTGTCTATCTAAATACTTATATAACCAATACCTTCCCAATAACTTTCCCACTACTGATGTCAAGCTCACCGGCCTAAATTTTCCTGGCTTATTCTTAGAGCTTTTCTTAAACAACTGAACACCATTAACTATGTTTCAATCCTCGGGCACCTCAGCCATGGCAAAGGATGTTTTAAATATCTGCTAGGGCTCCTGCAATTTCTGCATTTGCCTCCAGTGGGGTCGGAAGGAACACATGGTCAGACCCTGGGGAATTATCCACCCTAATTTGCCTCAAGGTAGCAAACATCATCTCCTTTGTAACCTGTATATGGTCCATGATCTTGCTACTGCATTGCCTCTCATCTACAGACTCTGGGTCCGTCTCTTGAGTAAATACAGAAGCAAAAAAATCCTTTTAAAATCTCCCCTGTCTCTTTTGGCCCCATGCATACAATAGCACTCTGATTTTTCAGAGGACCAGTTTTGTTCCTTGTAATCCTTTTGCTCTTAATATAGTATCTGCAGAGCTTGTTAGGATTCCCCTTCACCTTGTCTGCTAGAGCAACCTCATGCCTTCTTTTAGCCCTCTTGATTTCCTTCATAAGTGTTCTCATGCATTTCTTATGCTCTTCAAGTGCTTTGTTTCTCCCTGCCTGCCTACACTTGCTATGCACCTCCTTCTTCTTAACCAGGGCCTCAATATCTCGAAAACCTGCCATCCTTGCCCTTCATTCTGATAGAAACATACAAACTGTGTATTCTCAAATGTTAATTTTGAAGGCCTAGCACTTACCAAGCACACCTTTGCCAGAAAACAATCTGTCCCAATTCGCAGTTGCCAGATTCTTTCTGATACCATCAAAATTAGTCTTTCTCCAATTGAGAATCTCAAACCAAAGGCCAGACCAATCCTGTTCCATAATTACCTTGAAGCTACAGGCATTATGATCACTAGATGCAAAGTGTCCCTTACAGAAACTTCTATAAGCTGCCCTGTTTCATCTCCTAATAGGAGATCTAGTATTGCACTCTCTCTAGTTGGGACTTCTATGTCCTGATGAAAGAAACTTTCCTGAACACATTTGACAAACTCTTTCCTATCCAGCCCTGTTACAGTATGGCAGTCCCAGTCAATGTGTGGAAAGTTGAAAACAGCTATGATCACAACCTTATGTTTCTTGCAAAGGTCTGCGATCTCCCTACAAATTTGTTCCTCTAAATTCCAAGAACTGTTGGGTGGCCCATGAGATAATCCCATGAATGTGATCATACCTTTCTTATTCCTCAGTTCCACTCATAAAGCCTCAGCAGATGAGCTCTCCAGTCTGTCCTGACTGAGCACTGCTGTGACATTTTCCCTGACTGGTAACGCCACGCTTTAATCCCTCCCGCTCTGTCACTTTTAAAACAACGCAACCCCAGAGCATGGAGCTGCCAGTTCTGCCCCTCCTGCAACCAAGTCTAAATAATGGCTACAATGTCATAGTTCCACATGCTGATCCATGCCCTAAGCTCAATTGCCTTTCTAACAAAACTTCTTGCATTGAAATATATGCATCTCAGGACATTAGTCCCACCATGCTCACCTTTTTGATTCCTGACCTTGTATGTAGGCTTAATATCTGTGTTTACAACCTCTCCACTATCTGTCCTGGTGCTCTTAGTTCTCCCATCCCCCAGTACCTTTAGCTTAACTCCCCCCACCCTCCAATGCAGGATTGGCAAACCTTCCCATTAGGAATTAGTCCCCCTCCTGTCCCAGTACAAACCATCCTTCTGTACAGGTCCCACCTTCCCTGGAAGAGAGCCCAATGATCCAAAAGTCTGAAGCCCTCCCTCCTGCACCATCTCATTGGCCACATGTTAAACTGTATGATCTTCCTAGCTTTTTATTTCTTTTTAATATTTTTGGCCTCACTGGAACATGGCACAGGTAGCAATCCTGAGATGACAACCTTGGTTGTCCTGCCCTTTAACTTTGCTCCTAACTCCCTGAACTCACTTTGCAGAACCTCGTCACTTTCTGTGTGTCATTGGTACCTACACAGACCATGACCTCTGGCTGCTCACCCTCCTACTTAAGAAAGTTATGGACTCAATCGGAGATGTCCCAGACCCTGACACCCTAGAAGCAACATACCATCAGGGAATCTCGTTCTCGTCCACAGAACCTTCTTTCTGTTCCCCTAACTAATGAATCCCCTATCACCACAGCTTGTCCTTTCTCCCCACCCCTTCGCTTCTGAGTCACAGAGCCAGACTCTGTCCTAGGGACCTGACTGCTGTGATTTCCTATACTCGGTCATACCCCACAATAGTATATCCTGTTTCTCAACCCCTCAGCCTCCCAAATAATCCAGAATTAGAAACATAGAAAACCTACAGCACATACAGGCCCTTCTGCCCACAAAGCTGTGCCGAACATGCCCTTACCTAAGAAATTACCTAGGGTTACCCATAGCCCTCTATTTTTTTGAGCTCCATGTACCTGTCCAGGAGTCTCTTAAAAGACCCTATTGTTTCCGCCTCCACCACTGCCGCCGGCAGCCCATTCCACTCTCTGCGTAAAAAACTTACCCCTGACATCTCCATCATTAGAGTTCCAGCTCTAACTCCTTAACATGGAGTGTTAGAAGCTGCAACTGGATGCGCTTCTTTCAGGTGTAGTGGTCAGGGACACTAGAAGTCTTCCTGCCTTTCCCACATCCCACAAGAGGAGCACTCCAGTATTCTGACTGGCATCCCCAATGCTCGAAATGTGCAATAAGAAAGAAATAAAGAATAATTTTTTGAAAAGAATCTATGTACAGCCGACACCTCTCCTTATCACTAAGGGGCAGAAGACGCTGGTGGGAGTTGTGTACAGGCCACCTAACAGTAGTAGTGAGGTCGGAGATGGTATTAAACAGGAAATTAGAAATGTGTGCAATAAAGGAACAGCAGTTATAATGGGTGACTTCAATCTACATGTAGACTGGGTGAACCAAATTGGTAAAGGTGCTGAGGAAGAGGATTTCTTGGAATGTATGCGGGATGGTTTTTTGAACCAACATGTCGAGGAACCAACTAGAGAGCAGGCTATTCTGGACTGGGTTTTGAGCAATGAGGAAGGGTTAATTAGCGATCTTGTCGTGAGAGGCCCCTTGGGTAAGAGTGACCATAATATGGTGGAATTCTTCATTAACATGGAGAGTGACATAGTTAATTCAGAAACAAAGGTTCTGAACTTAAAGAGGGGTAACTTTGAAGGTATGAGACGTGAATTAGCTAAGATAGACTGGCAAATGACACTTAAAGGATTGACGGTGGATATGCAATGGCAAGCATTTAAAGGTTGCATGGATGAACTACAACAATTGTTCATCCCAGTTTGGCAAAAGAATAAATCAAGGAAGGTAGTGCACCCGTGGCTGACAAGAGAAATTAGGGATAGTATCAATTCCAAAGAAGTAGCATACAAATTAGCCAGAGAAAGTGGCTCACCTGAGGACTGGGAGAAATTCAGAGTTCAGCAGAGGAGGACAAAGGGCTTAATTAGGAAGGGGAAAAAAGATTATGAGAGAAAACTGGCAGAGAACATAAAAACGGACTGTAAAAGCTTTTATAGATATGTAAAAAGGAAAAGACTGATAAAGACAAATGTAGGTCCCCTGCAGACAGAAACAGGTGAATTGATTATGGGGAGCAAGGACATGGCAGACCAATTGAATAATTACTTTGGTTCTGTCTTCACTAAGGAGGACATAAATAATCTTCCAGAAATAGTAAGGGACAGAGGGTCCAGTGAGATGGAGGAACTGAGTGAAATACATGTTAGTAGGGAAGTGGTGTTAGGTAAATTGAAGGGATTGAAGGCAGATAAATCCCCAGGGCCAGATGGTCTGCATCCCAGAGTGCTTAAGGAAGTAGCCCAAGAAATAGTGGATGCATTAGTGATAATTTTTCAAAACTCGTTAGATTCTGGACTAGTTCCTGAGGATTGGAGGGTGGCTAATGTAACTCCACTTTTTAAAAAAGGAGGGAGAGAGAAACCGGGGAATTATAGGCCGGTTAGCCTAACGTCGGTGGTGGGGAAACTGCTGGAGTCAGTTATCAAGGATGTGATAACAGCACATTTGGAAAGCGGTGAAATGATCGAACAAACTCAGCATGGATTTGTGAAAGGAAAATCATGTCTGACGAATCTCATAGAATTTTTTGAGGATCTAACTAGTAGAGTGGATAGGGGAGAACCAGTGGATGTGGTATATTTGGATTTTCAAAAGGCTTTTGACAAGGTCCCACACAGGAGATTAGTGTGCAAACTTAAAGCACACGGTATTGGGGGTAAGGTATTGGTGTGGGTGGAGAATTGGTTAGCAGACAGGAAGCAAAGAGTGGGAATAAACGGGACCTTTTCAGAATGGCAGGCGGTGACTAGTGGGGTACTGCAAGGCTCAGTGCTGGGACCCCAGTTGTTTACAATATATATTAATGACTTGGATGAGGGAATTAAATGCAGCATCTCCAAGTTTGCGGATGACACGAAGCTGGGTGGCAGTGTTAGCAGTGAGGAGGATGCTAAGAGGATGCAGGGTGACTTGGATAGGTTGGGTGAGTGGGCAAACTCATGGCAGATGCAATTTAATGTGGATAAATGTGAAGTTATCCACTTTGGTGGCAAAAATAGGAAAACAGATTATTATCTGAATGGTGGCCAATTAGGAAAAGGGGAGGTGCAACGAGACCTGAGTGTCATTATACACCAGTCATTGAAAGTGGGCATGCAGGTACAGCAGGCGGTGAAAAAGGCGAACGGTATGCTGGCATTTATAGCGAGAGGATTCGAGTACAGGAGCAGGGAGGTACTACTGCAGTTGTACAAGGCCTTGGTGAGACCACACCTGGAGTATTGTGTGCAGTTTTGGTCCCCTAATCTGAGGAAGACATCTTTGCCATAGAGGGAGTACAAAGAAGGTTCACCAGATTGATTCCTGGGATGGCAGGACTTTCATATGAAGAAAGACTGGATGAACTGGGCTTGTACTCGTTGGAATTTAGAAGATTGAGGGGGGATCTGATTGAAATGTATAAGATCCTAAAGGGATTGGACAGGCTAGATGCGGGAAGATTGTTCCTGATGTTGGGGAGGTCCAGAATGAGGGGTCACAGTTTGAGGATAGAGGGGAAGCCTTTTAGGACCGAGATTAGGAAAAACTTCACACAGAGAGTGGTGAATCTGTGGAATTCTCTGCCACAGCAAACTGTTGAGGCCAGTTCATTGGCTATGTTTAAGAGGGAGTTAGATATGGCCCTTGTGGCTACAGGGGTCAGGGGGTATGGAGGGAAGGCTGGGTTCTGAGTTGGATGATCAGCCATGATCATAATAAATGGCGGTGCAGGCTCGAAGGGCCGAATGGCCTACTCCTGCACCTATTTTCTATGTTTCTATGTTTATCAAAGCCTTGATGAGTCAAGTCCTCAACTCCCCACTCCAACACTGGCCCACTCATACAATGGCCGCTCTGTTTAAACTTAACTTCTTTTTGTTGGCTCTGCCAAGAGCCTAATCATGCACAATTCAATGTCTCCACGGGAACTGTGACAAGTAGAATTTGTTTGTTTATTTATTTATTTATTGGAATACAACATAGAATAATCCCTTCTGGGCCTTCGGGTCATACCATCCAGCAACCCCCGATTAACCCTTGTAGAATCATAGGACAATTTACAAGGACCAATGAACCTACCAACCAGTAAGTATTTGGAAGAAACCTACGCAATCACGGGGAGAACGTACAAATTCTTTACAGGCAGCGGTAGAAATGTGCCAACTTCCCCCACTCACTTCTTTTAAACTGTTTCTCCTTCTACGCAATCTAATGACTTCTTGGGAATTGTGGCACACAAGATGAGGTGTTATCCTACCACAGGGTCAGGGGAAGGTGATCAAACATGCCTCCATTTGGGGTAAGGAAGAACACAACAAACACCAAACTAAAACAACAACAGCAAGACGACAGAAGAAACTCTTTTCACACTCGCACACAGACAAGCCTCCAACTCCAGCACAGCTCACCTCCAGACTTCCAGTCCTTAGCCCTTGACCTCCAGACTGGCTGACCCGTGGAGTCACTGGCCCTCGTACCTCAGGCTTATGTGGACCTGTGACCTGGGGATTTGCCGACCCGGGGGTCGCTGGCCTCTGTCCTCAGCGCCTGCTGATTTGACTTCCCAGACTGCTGGCCTTCGAGCATGGAGCACTTTGTCTTCAACACCGGCTTCTGCCCCGACCTCTAACTCTCCCTCACCCTAACCTGCCCCCTAACTTCCCGCGCAGTCTCCAAACCATCCCTACAAACCTAAAAAACCAACGGTCTGAGCTATGAACTCGATGGAAACCACAGCGCAGTGACACCTTCACTGGAACAGTTACTGAAGTGTTAGGCCAGGGAGGGACAGACCTGGGCAGAGTCACGTCAGCCGATCACTCCCAGCGCAGTCACTCCTGCTTAAAGTGTTTCACCAGAGCATTGCCGTTCAATCCAGATGGTGTTAAGAGGCCACGAGTGAATTAAAGTTCGAAAGGCAATACGGTGATGTGTCAGAAATTCGTGCGGAAACAAGCGTAGAATTCTCCCAATTACCCAACTCTGACTCAGCTTTGCAGCCTGATCTCTCTGTAGGGTTCCCTCAGCATCATGGACAGTCAAACAAATGTGACCACCAGCTGTTTCTTCGTATCAGATGTACTGTGGTGTCCGAGTGTCCTTGGAATGTTAGCTACCTTGTAACCCTACCCAGTCCAGCGTAGGGTTACAGCAGGTTTCACCACGGATGCTGGTTACCTGTAGGTAATCCGTGGAGGAGAAGATTCAGGATGCTTGAGACATGGTGATGTAGTTGGTCTGGCCGAGAACTTGCAATTCCCTGCACCAGCCTCTTCCTGTGTCAGAAGAATATAACAGGACCCCTGCCTGTCTGGCAGGGACGACACAGCTTTGTTTGGCTGCTGCGGCAGCATAACTGTTAGTGCAATGCTAGTTCAGGGCGTTCTGGAGTTAGGTGTTCAATTCCAGCGTCGTCTGTAATGAGTTTGTACGTTCTCCCCATGAACTGTGTGAGTTTCCTCTCACTGTCGAAAGATGTACCAGTTAGCCGGTTAAGTTGTAAATTGTCCTGTGACTTGGCAAGGGTTAAGTAGGCGGGTTGTTGGGCAGTGCAGCTCATTTGGCCAAAAGGGTCTGTTGTGCAATGTATCTTGAAATAAAAAGAAAAATAAATAATATCTGTTTGACATCAAATGAAATGTCAGTCCAACCCAATCTGAAGAGCCCTCCCACTGTGGGAGGGAAGGGCTAGATTCATCTTGGAGCAGGTTAAAAGGTTGGCACAATATTGTGGGCCGAAGGGCCTGTACTGTTCTATATTCAGAGACTGAGCCTCCAGGTTCCTTTTGGTGGAAAATTCCTGAGATTCACTGGGTGGGACATTTTTCTCAATTCTGTCCTTGACCTAGCCGTCTCTTTGGTTCTGGACATCCAGCAAGCAGTCATCAATTCCGTATCTGTCCTCTTCACTATCTGTGACCTAGCAGATTTTGGTGCCATAGGGTCATAGAGTCAAGGAGGTGGTTGTGGGAGGCAGAGGAGCGGTTTTGAGCCGGTGGACTGGGCCGTGTTCAAGGACTCACATGTGGATCTGGATGAATACACCATAGTTGTCACAGACTTTTTAAAACAGTTTGTAAATGGGTGTGTCCCCACAAAATCATCCACCCAGCAGCCCAGGATGAACCATGAGATCGGCAATCTGCTGAGGGCCTGGTCAGAGGCATTCAGGTCTGGTGACCAAGAAAGTTACAAGCGGTCCAGGCTTGATCTCCAGAAAGCCATCTCATGGGTGAAGTGGCAATTCTGGACCAAACTTGAATCAACAAAGAATGCTTGACAGCTCTGGCAGGGCCTGAATGTTATCACCTGTTATAAAGTAAAATTAAGCAACATTGGCAACAATGGGGCTTCACTTCCAGGTGAGTGCAAAGCCTTCTCTGCTCATTTTGACCATCAAAACATGGGGAAACCATCAGCAACTTCTGCAGCCCACGATAATCCTGTGACTTCATTCTCTGAGGCTGACGTATGAGCTGCCTTCAGGAAGGTGAACCCACAAAAAGCATCAGGCCCAGACGCCAGTTGGCCAAGTATAAAAGATATCTACTGATCAACTGGCTGGAGTGTTCACCAATATCTTTTATCTCTTGTTTTGGCAGTCTGAGGTACCTACCTGCTTCACACATCTATCGTTGTGTGGTGGAGAGTAAGCTGACTGGCTGCATCACAGCCTGGTATGGAAACACCAATACCCTTGAATGGAAAATCCTACAAAAAGTAGTGGATACAGCCCAGTTCATCACAGGTAAAGCCCATCTTTGAGCATATTTACACGTTGTCGCAAGAAAGCGGTATTCATTGTCAGGGACCCCCACCACCCAGGACACGCTCTCTTCTTGCTGCTGCCATCAGGAAGAAAGTACAGGAGCCTCAGGACCCACAGGTTCAGGGGTTTTAATCCCTCAACAATCAGGCTCTGAACCAGAGGGGATAATTTCACTCAACTTCACTTGCCCTTCCAATGAAATGTTCCCACATCTATAGAAGTTTGTCAAAGTTTTAGATGTTAAATCTATGTAAACTCTTAAGACAGTAGAGGAACTACCATGCTTTTTTCATAATTATGCTTACATGCCGGGCTAGGACAGATCCTCTGAAATAGTAACACCCAAGAATTTAAAGTACTGACCCTCTCCACCTCTGATCACCCGGTCAGGACTCCGGTTTCTCTCCCAAGGTCAATAATCAGCTGCTTGGTCTTGCTGACACGGGGTGAGAGGTTGTTGTGGCACCACTTGGGCAGATTTCCAATCTCCCTCCAATGTGCTGATTCACCACCTTTGATTCAGTCTACAACAGTGGTGTCGTCAGCAAACTTGAACACGGCATTGAAGCTGTGCTTAGTCGTGGGTGTAAAGCGAGTGGAGTGGGGACTAAGCGCAGCCTTGTGGAGCACCTGTGCTGATGGAGATTGTGGAGGAGATGTTGTTGCCAATCCAAACTGACTGGCATCTGTATGTGAGGAAATCAAGGATCCAATTGCACAAGGAGGCATTGAGCCCCGGGTATTGGAACTTATTGATTAGTTTTTAGGGGATGATGGTATTGAATGTTGTCGATAAAGAGCATCCTGATGTATACACCTTTGCTGTCCAGATGTGTCAGTGAAGAGCCAATGAGATGGTAATCTGCTGTCGACCTGTTATTCCGGTAGGAAAATTGGAGCAGATCCAAGTTGCTTCTCAGGCAGGAGTTGATATGTTTCATCACCAACCTCTCAGAACACTTCCTCACTGTGTACGTAGGTGCTACTGAACGGTAGTCATCGAGGCAGGTTACCGCATTCCTCTTAGACACCAATATAACTGAATCCTGGTTGAAGCAGGTGGGTACCTCAGACTGCCGAAGTGCGAGGTTAAAGATCTCAGTGAACACTCCAGCCAGTTGATCAGCACAGGCCTTTGGTACTTGGCCAGGTGCCCCACCTGGGCTGGACATTTCTCATGGGTTTACTGAACAGTTAACAACGGGCCCAGCACTGATCCCGGGGGCACTACCAGTCGCAAGCCTCCAGGCTGAGAAATAACCTTATATCTTCACCCTCAGTATTCCACCTCCCGGTCAATTCTGTGCCTAGTTTGCTAGCTCTCCTCACGATATGCAATCTAACCTTCCGAGGCAGCCCATCACGCAGACCTCTATCAGAAGTCAGTACCCCTGTGGCCATCATCCTCAACCATGGTTACACTGCTTCAGCTCTGTGGCTCAGGAGGGGTGGGGGGGAGACAGACGCGAGCTGTAGTGAGAGGGGATTTGTTAGTTAGGGAAACATAAGGAGGTTCTGTGGGTGAGAATGAGATTCCTGGAAGGTAGGTTGCCTCCCAGGTGCCAGGATCTGGGACGTGTCGGATCGAGTCCTCAGCATTCTGAAGTGGAAGAGTGAATAGCCAAAGGTTGTGGTCCCAATGCCATGGGTAGGATGAGTGATGAGGTTCTGCATAGGGGGTTCAGGGAGTTGGGTGCTAAGTTAGAGGACTGGACCTTCAGGGATTTGATCTCAGCATTGCTACCTGTGCCACATGCTAGTGCGTTCAGAACTAGGACGATTATACAGTTTAACATGTGGCTAAGGAGTTGGTGTAGGAGGGAGGGAGGGCACAAGATTTTGGATCATTGGGCTCTCTTCCAGGGAAGTTGGGACCTGTACAGAAGGGAAGGTTTGCACCTGAACTGGAGGGGGGCTTAATATCCTCGTGGGAAGGTTTGCTAGTGCTGCACAGTGGGGTTTAAAATAGAGTCGCAGTGGGATGGGAACCAGAGTGCCAAAAGAGTCAGCGGAGAGGCTGTGGAGCCAGATGTCGCTAAGACCTCAGGCAAAGTCAGGAATCAGAGAGTTGAGTCCGGTGGGCCGAATGTTCCGAGTTGCATATATTTCAATGCAAGAAATATCGTAGGGAAGGCAGTTGAGCTCAGGGCATGGACCAATGCATGGAAGCATGATACTGTAGCCATTAGTGAGACTTGGTTGCAGGAGGGACTGGACTGGCAGCTCAGTTTTCCGGGATTCCATTGTTTTAGACATGGCAGAGTGGGAGGGATTAAAGGGGGAGGGGTGGCATTACTGGTTGGGGAAAATGTCACAGCATTGCTCAGTCAGGACAGTCTGGAGAACTCGTCTAGTGAGGATTATGGGTGGAACTGAGGAACAAGAAAGGTATGACCACATCAGTGGGGCTGTATTACAGATCACGCAACAGTACTGGGGACAAAGAGGAACAGATTTGTAAAGAGATCACAGATTGTTGCAAGAAACATAAGGTTGTGATAGTAGGTGATTTTAACTTTCCACATATTGGCTGGGACTGTGGCTTCCAAACTGTAAAATGACTAGATGGGACAGAGTTTGTCAAATATGTTCAGGAAAGTTTCCTTCATGAGGGCAGGTGACAGAAATTTGTAACAGGGAACACTTTGCATCTAGTGATCCCATGCCATTAGTTTCAAAGTAAGTATGGAAAAGGATCGGTCTGGTCCTCGGGTTGAGATTCTAAATTTGAGAAAGGCCATTTTTGATGGTATCAGAAAAGATCTGGCAAGTGTGGATTGGGACAGGCTGTTTTCTGGCAAAGGTGTACTTGGTAAGTGGGAGACTCTGAAAAGGGTAAATTTCATGCCTGTCAGAATAAAAGGCAAGGATACAAGTTTAGGGAACCTTGGTTTTCCAGAGATATTGAGGCCTGGTTAAGAAAAGAAAGGAGGTGCATGGCAGGTAAAGGCAGGTGGGAACAAGTGAGCTCCTTATGGAGTACAAGAAATGCAAGAGAACACTTAAGAAGGAAGCAACACACACAACGTGCTGGAGGAACTCAGCAGGCCAGGTGGCATCTATGGAAAAAAGTACAGTCAACGTTTCGGGCAGAGGCCTTTCATTAGGATTCTTTTTTCTCCAGTTGTGATGAAGGGTCTTGGCCCGAAATGTCGACTGTCCACTAGAAGATCAGAATAAGAATTCATGTGTGAAGCCGAAAGAGATGGGGAAGATCTTAAATGGAGCTTTTGCATCTGCGTTTCCTCAGGAGATGGACTCAGAGTCGAGAGAAGTGAGGCAGACCAGCAGAGAGGTCATGTACAGATTACAGAGGAGGAGGTGTTTGCTGTCTTCAGGCAAATAAGAGTGGATAAATCCCCAGGGCCTGACAAGGTGTTCTCTTGGACCCTGTGGGAGGCAAGTGCAGAAGTTTCAGGAGACCCTAGCAGAGATATTTAAATCATCCTTAGTGACAGGTGAGATACTGGAGGAATGGAGGATAACTAATGTTGTGCTGTTGTTTAGGAAAGGCTCTAAAAATTAACAAGGAGATTATAGGCTGGTGAGCCTGACATTAATAGTAGGAAAAGGTATTCTAAGGGACCAGATATATGAGTATTTGGATAGGCAGGGACTGATTAGGGATAGTCAATATGGCTGTATAGTCAATAGGTCATGTCTACTGTGGATGTTGTCCTCATGGAATTTACAGCCATTTTGACTATCCCTAATCAAGACATTTGACAAGGTCCTGCATGAGAGGCTGGTCAAAAAGGTTCAGTCGCTTGGCATTCAGGACGAGGTAGTATATTGGCTTTGTGGAATAAGCCAGAGAGTGGTATTAGAGGGTTGCCTCTCTGACTGGAGGTCTGTGATGAGTGGAGTGCCACAGGGATCGGTGTTGTTTGTCATCTATATCAACGATCTGGATGATAATGTGGTGAACTGAATCAGCAGATTTTCGGATGACGCCGAGATTGGGAGTGTAGTGGACAGCGAGAAGAACTATCACAACTTGCAGCAGGATCTGGATCAGCTGGAAAAAATGGCAGATGGAATGTAACGCAGGCAAGTGTGAGGTGTTGCATGTCAGAAGGACCAACCAGTGTAGGTCTTACACAGTGAACGGTAGGACACTGGGGTGTGTGGTAGAACAAAGGGATCTGACAATTCATTGAAAGGGGTGTCACAAGTAGACAGGGTTGTAAAGAAAGCTATTGGCACATTTGCCTTCATCAATCAAAGTACTGAGTACAGAAGTTGGGATGTTATGTTGAAGTCGTATAAGATGTTGGTGTGGCCAAATTTGGAGTTTTGTGTGCTGATTTCGTCATCTACCTACAGGAAAGATGTAAATAAAGTTGAAAGTTTGAGAAGAAAGTTTAGAAGGATATTTGCCAGGTCTGGAGGGCCTAAGTTATAGGGAAAGATTGAATGGGTTAGGACTTTATTCCTTGGAATGTAGAAGATTGAGGGGAGATTTGATAGAGGTATACAAAATTATGAGGGGTATAGATAGGGTAAATGCAAGTAGGCTTTTTCCACTGAGGTTGGGTGGGACTACAACCAGAGGTCATGTGTTAAGGGTGAAAAGTGAAAAGTTTAAGGGAAATTTCTTCACTGAGATGTCGTGAGAATGTGGAATGAGCTGCCAGTGCACTTGGTGGAAGTGGGCTTGATTTCAATGTTTGAGAGAAGTTTGGATAGGTATATGGATGGGAGGGGTGTGGACCACATGCAGGTTGATGGGGACAAGGCAATTTAAAAGGTATGGCACAAACTAGGTAGATGGGCCGAAGGAACATGCACAGAGGAAGGAATTTAGCAAGCCAGGCAGCATCTGTGGAAAAAAAGTACAGTTGATGTTTCATCTGGGACCCTTCCAGTATTTTGTGGATGTTGCTTGGATTGCTGGCATCTGCAGATTTTCTCTTGGGCTGAGGGCCTGTATTTGTGCTGTAATTTTCTATGATGCTATGACTTAAAGCCTGTCGGGGTTCTGAACACAGTTATTGATTTTAGCACCGTGCTGAACGGACTCACAACTGTGCTCGGTGTACTGAGGAGGCATCTGAGGGACACAGTTGCATCTGTGGAAAGAGAAGCAGTTAATGTGAAGGCACTTCAGTGGAAGTATTGATTTCTCATTGAGGTCGGGGCAGCAGACACTTGAAGAGAATATCTCCAGGATGTGGTGCCTCAAAGACATCAGGACACACTCTCCTAATTCCTACCCCCAGGGAGGTGGTACAAGAACCCAAAGATCCGGACTCAACAATTCGGGAACAACTCTTTCCCCTCTGCCATCCGACTTCTGAATGGTCCATAAACCTATGAACACTATCTTGCAATTCCTCTTTTGCACTATTGATTTATGTTATGATATTTTCCATGTTCTTTATCTCTTGCACTGTTCTACAGGCTCAAATCAAGAAGTTTCTTGTCGGACGTCAGTGACAGAGGGCTGGGTTCACGGCAGGACATCAGGAGCGCCTATCCGCCGCCAGGGGAGGCTGCATGGCCGCCGCGAGCCACCGTGGCGCGGTGCAGTGTGGGGCATGTAGTCCAAAGCGGGGAGAAGATGGCGGAGTGCTTGGAGCGAGTGCGGGTGTCGGAGGCCGAGCTAAGGGAACTGGTCAGGAGCCTTGGTCCAGCGACAGCCCGCGCCGGTAAGGATCTGTTGTATGCTTGCTTACGGGCCCGGGAATCCTCAGGTGCGCTTCTGACTCTGAGCGGCGGTGCCGATGCCGCAGGCCCACAACCTGGGGCCCAAGCGCGATTCCAACCGGCAGCCGGCGGCTCGAGCCGCCCGTCACAGCTCCCTCACCGACCCAGAACTCCCTCCTACCCACTACCCTCTCCCTTCCTTCCCACTACCCTCTCCCCTCCTTCCCACTACCCTCTCCCTCTCTCTCCCCCTCCCCTCCCCTCCCCTCCCCCTCTCTCTCCCCCTCCCCTCCCCTCCCCTCCCCCTCTCTCCCTCCTACCCACTACCCTCTCCCCTCCTTCCCACTACCCTCTCCCTCTCTCCCCCTCCCTCCCCCTCCCCTCCCCCCTCCCCCCTCCCCCCTCCCCCCCTCCCCTCCCCCATCCCCCCCTCCCCTCCCCCCTCCCCTCCCCCTCTCTCCCCCTCCCTCCCCCTCCCCTCCCCCTCTCTCCCCTCCACTCCCCTCCCCCTCCCCTCCCCTCCCCCTCTCTCCCCCTCCCCTCCCCCTCTCTCCCCCCCCTCCCCCTCCCCTCCCCCTCCCCTCCCCCTCCCCTCCCCCTCCCCTCCCCTCCCCCCCCCCCCCTCCCCCCTCCCCTCCCCCTCTCCCCCTCCCCCTCTCCCCCTCCCCTCCCCTCCCTCTCTCCCCTCCCCCTCTCTCCCCTCCCCTCCCCCTCCCCCTCTCCCCCCTCCCCCTCTCCCCCTCCCCCTCTCCCCCCTCCCCCTCTCCCCCCCTCCCCCTCTCCCCCCTCCCCCTCTCCCCTCCCCCTCCCCTCTCCCCCTCCCCTCTCCCCTCTCCCCCTCCCCTCCCCTCTCCCCCTCCCCTCTCCCCCTCCCCTCCCCTCTCCCCCTCCCCTCCCCTCTCCCCTCTCCCCCTCCCCTCCCCTCCCCTCTCCCCCCTCCCCTCTCCCCCCTCCCCTCTCCCCCCTCCCCTCCCCTCCCCTCTCTCCCCTCCCCTCCCCTCTCCCCCCCCCCTCCCCTCCCCTCCCCTCGCCCCCCTCCCCTCCCCTCCCCTCTCCCCCCTCCCCTCCCCTCTCCCCCCTCCCCTCCCCTCCCCTCCCCTCCCCTCTCCCCCTCCCCTCCCCTCTCCCCTCTCCCCTCCCCTCTCCCCTCTCTCCTCTCCCCTCCCCTCCCCTCCCCTCCCCCTCCCCTCCCCTCCCCTCCCCTCCCCCCTCCCCTCCCCCCTCCCCTCCCCCCCTCCCCTCCCCCTCCCCTCCCCCCTCCCCTCCCCCCTCCCCTCCCCTCCCCCCTCCCCCCTCCCCCCTCCCCTCCCCCCTCCCCTCTCCCCTCCCCCTCTCCCCTCCCCTCCCCCTCTCCCCTCCCCCTCCCCCTCTCCCCTCCCCCTCCCCCTCTCCCCTCCCCCTCCCCTCCCCCCTCCCCTCCCCTCCCCCTCCCCTCCTCCCCTCCCCCTCCCCCTCTCCCTCTCCCTCCCCTCCCCTCCCCCTCTCCCTCTCCTCCCCTCCCCCTCTCCCTCCCCTCCCCCTCTCCCTCCCCTCCCCCTCTCCCTCCCCTCCCCTCTCCCTCTCCCTCCCCTCCCCCTCCCCTCCCTCCCCTCCCCTCTCCCTCCCCCTCCCCTCCCCCTCTCCCTCTCCCTCCCCTCCCCTCTCCCTCCTCCTCCCCTCCCCTCCCCTCCCCTCTCCCTCCCCTCCCCCTCCCCTCCCCTCCCCCTCCCCTCCCCTCCCCCCCCCCCCTCCCCTCCCCTCTCCCCTCCCCCTCCCCCTCCCCCCCCTCCCCTCCCCCCCCCCCTCTCCCCCCCCCCCCCCTCCCCCCCCCCTCTCCCCCCCCCCCTCCCCCTCTCCCCCCTCCCCCTCCCCTCTCCCCCCCCCCCCTCCCCCCTCTCCCCCCTCCCCTCCCCCCCCCCCCCCCCTCCCCTCCCCCCCCCCCCCCCCCTCCCCCCCCCCCCCCCCCCCTCCCCCTCCCCCCCCCCCCCCCCCCCTCCCCCCTCCCCCCTCCCCCCCCCCCCCCCCCCTCCCCCCTCCCCCCCCCCCTCTCCCCCCCCCCCCCCCCCCCCCCCCCTCCCCCCTCCCCCCTCCCCCCCCCCCCCCCCCCCCTCTCCCCCCTCCCCCCTCCCCCCTCCCCCCTCCCCCTCCCCCTCTCCCCCTCCCCCTCTCCCCCTCCCCCCCCCCCTCCCCCCCTCTCCCCCCCTCCCCCTCTCCCCCTCTCCCCCTCTCCCCTCCCCCCTCTCCCCCCCCCCTCCCCCTCCCCCTCCCCCTCTCCCCCCCCCCCCTCCCCCCCTCCCCCCTCCCCCCTCCCCCTCTCCCCCCTCTCCCCCCTCCCCTCCCCCCTCTCCCCCTCTCCCCCCTCTCCCCCCCCCTCTCCCCCTCCCCCTCTCCCCCTCCCCCTCTCCCCCCTCTCCCCCTCCCCCTCTCCCCCTCCCCCTCTCCCCCTCCCCCTCTCCCCCTCCCCCTCTCCCCCTCCCCCTCTCCCCCTCCCCCTCTCCCCCTCTCCCCCCTCTCCCCCTCCCCCTCTCCCCCCCTCTCCCCCTCCCCCTCTCCCCCCTCCCCCTCTCCCCCTCCCCCTCTCCCCCCTCCCCCCTCTCCCCCCTCCCCCCTCTCCCCTCCCCCTCTCCCCCCTCCCCCCTCTCCCCCTCCCCCTCTCCCCCCTCCCCCCTCTCCCCCTCCCCCTCTCCCCCCTCCCCCCTCTCCCCCCTCTCCCCCTCCCCCCTCTCCCCCTCTCCCCCTCTCCCCCTCTCCCCTCCCCCCTCTCCCCCCTCCCCTCCCCCCCTCTCCCCCTCCCCCCTCCCCCTCCCCCTCCCCCCTCCCCCCCCTCCCTCCCCCTCCCCCTCTCCCCTCTCCCTCCCCCCTCTCCCCTCTCCCTCCCCCTCCCCCCTCTCCCCTCCCCCCTCTCCCCTCCCCCTCTCCCCTCCCCTCCCCCCTCTCCCCTCCCCCTCCCCCTCTCCCCTTCCCCCTCTCCCCTCCCCCCTCCCCCTCTCCCCTCCCCCCTCTCCCCCTCTCCCCTCCCCCCTCTCCCCCTCCCCCTCTCCCCCCCCCCCCTCCCCCTCCCCCTCCCCCTCCCCCCCCCTCCCCCTCTCCCCCCTCCCCCTCCCCCTTCCCCCTCTCCCCCCTCTCCCCCCTCCCCTCTCCCACCCTCTCCCCTCCTCTCCCACCTCCCCCCTCTCCCACCCTCTCCCCTCCTCCCCTTCCCCTCCCTCTCCCCTCCTCCCCCTCCCTCTCCCCTCCTCCCCTTCCCCTCCCTCTCCCCTCCTCCCCTTCCCCTCCCCTCCTCCCCTTCCCCTCCCTCCTCCCCTTCCCCTCCCTCTCTCCTCCTCCCCTTCCCCTCCCTCTCTCCTCCTCCCTCCTTACCACTACCCTCTCCTTCCCACTACCCTCTCCCTCTCCTCCTCCCCTCCCTCCTCCCCACTACCCTCTCCCTCTTCTTCCTCCTTCCCACCTCCCCCTCCTCATCCCTCCTCCCCTCCTTCACATGGCATTCAGCTGGCCCCTTGCTCACTACCCCTCCCCAGCCTGCCCAAGGGTCCCTCACATTAAATTTCCCTCTCCCTCTGTATTTCTGTGAGTTGGTTTCTAAACATGACGACTCTGCTTCCTTTCCAGACATGTGCAAAGAAGTTAAAGAGCCTCGGCAAAGGAAGGACAACCGGCGCCCTGATATTCAGATCTACCAGCCCGGTATATCGAGGCTAAGCACAAACAAGCAGAGAGCCACAGAGGGTGAGGAAGTAGATCATGGGGGACGTAAGGATGGCTCTTGTAAGTTAGTGCCAGAGAGGAGCACTCCCTCAACTGGTGAGGACCATCGTTTTGGAGTTAGTACTCAGAGATGTATGAACAGGAATGGGCAGCTGGATAGAAATGGTGATGAAGATTTGAAGTGGACTGATGAGCAAACTGGGCCAAATTGCAGTTGTGCTACTGTTGGGAAGCAGTTAAAAAAGACGAAGAAACCCGATCGGCAGATCTACCAGCCAAATAGACGGATGCAAGGGCTCAGCGTGGAGTCAACTGCTGGCCTAGGCAACGAGGAACTGGTGAGGAAGGTGGAGGAGCTGAGACTGGCAGACTACGGTAAGGCTGCCTGTCCCGGCGAGGAGCGCCTGGAGGTCCGAGAGAAGATCCAGCCAGCTGAGGGGGCCAAACCTGGGAAGAGGGAGAAGGGGAGAAGAGGGGGGAGGGAAGATGGTGCAGACGAACCTGTGGACAGTCAAATTAGCCGCTCGCAGGCCAGAGCGGAGAAAGCGGGGGGGCCGTCCAAGCGTTACTCCAGGTCTGACAAACGCAGGGGCCGCAAGCGTACTTGCAGTACGAGCTCCGCAGGAAGCAGCAACAGTCTAGATGGTCCCCAGTGCCCACACCGGCCCGCTGACGGGGAAAGGAAGAGGACAGTGGGGAAGGACAGGAAGACTGCCGGAGAGCGGAAGGAAAGGTTGAGACCTTACAAGCAGGTTTCAATCTCCTCTACAGACTCTTTGGAGGAAGATGTTGCTGAAGAGAACAGAGCTCACACACCTGAAAGGTGGAAAGCTTTTGAGAAAGAGTGGCCTGTTGGCAGAGATGATGGGCGGTCAGACTGCAGGACCAGGGAGGATAAGGCCTCGCCCAAGGTTGTGTTCGACAGTGAGACTGTTACATCCAAGTTAAACTCTGAGGAAAAGACTAAAGGGAGAGGCAAAGCCAGCAGACCAGTGTCCAAACTCAGCCTGTCAGCAGGCAAGTTCCATCAGAGCACAGAGAGAAGGGAGAATGTGGAAGAGCCCAGAGGGAAGGGACGGGGTATCTTGGTCCTGCCTGCCAACACCGATCTATCGTCCACAGCGCCTGGGTCTCCTGACACCCCACAAGCGGGGCCAAGGCTCCTCTTTGGTCACAGTTCCCGCAGCCGGGGTCGAGGTGGGACATCCCGCCGTCTCTGGGACCCCAACAATCCCGACCAGAAACCTGCACTGAAGGGTCAGGCCACCCTGTTGCACTTCTTGGACACTGATGATGAATGCAGTTCATCCTCCCAAGGTGAGACCTACTCCTCATACTCACACCCGACCCCCACGGCGTTCTACAAGTTCCAGAACTCGGACAATCCGTATGGTTACTCTAGGACGGCGGTGACTGGCCCACAGTATTCCTACGGGGCGTATCCCATACCCTACCAGATGGGTGGTAATAACAGCCTCTACTCAGCGCAGTATTACCCGGGCTACCCGCCTCCGCAGTTGGTGGCTCCCTACCAGGCTGGGCAGATGAACCCAGAGGAGGTGGAGCAGCACGTGCAGACCCTGCATCACCAGGAACTGGGGAAGCTGCTGCGGATGGCAGACAACCAGGAGCTGCAGCTTAGCAACCTGCTGTCCAGGGACACTGTCAGCAAGGACGGCTTGGAGAGGATGGCCCAACTCAGGTGAGTGTTATTCAGATTCAGATTTATTAATCACATACAGGTGTCCCCCGCTTTTCGAGCGTTCGCTTTACGAAACCTCACTGTTATGAAAGACCTACATTAGTACCCTGTTTTCGCTTTCAGAAGGTGTTTTCACTGTTACAAAAAAAAATCAGCGCGCGATAAAAGGCAGCGTGCGCCCTGAGCAGCCGCTCTCCCCCGGATTCGGAATGGCTTTCTCGCCGGCATTGCTTAAACACATGCCTGTGAGCAGTCGTTTGTAAGATGAGTTCTATGATATCGGAAAAGCCTAAAAGAGCTCGTAACGGTGTTACACTTTGCGTTAAACTAGACGTAATTAAGCGTTTCGATCGTGGTGAACGAAGTAAGGACCAAGTGAGTTTGGCTTGTGGAAGTTGACTAAGATGATGTTGAAGACGTTTTGGCATCCCATGACCAAGAACTGATAGATGAGGAGCTGATGTATCGCTCGGCAGCCTGGAGGGTGGGGCCACTGCACCACCCAACCTCCGACTCAGTCTAACACACCATCATCAGTGTGCTCTGCGCTGTCTTCCCGATTCCCGTAAGTGATACTACACTGTACATACATTGTTTCTACTTTATATAGGCTGTGTATTTTTACGTGTTATTTGGTATGATTTGGCATCTTCATAGCCTAAAGGTTACTGGAGAGCGCTTGTGCCAACAGTACTTGCGTGAGATTTTCGCTACGGAGAACAGTTCAGTAATGATTGTGGAGAAGTATTTCTACTTCATATAGGCTGTGTATTTATCATATCATTCCTGTTTTTACTATATGTTACTGTTGTTTTAGGTTTTATGTGTTATTTGGCATGATTTGGTAGGTTAATTTTGGGTCTGCGAACGCTTACAAAATTTTCCCATATAAATAAATGGTAATTGCTTCTTCGCTTTACGACATTTCAGCTTACGAACCGTTTCATAGGAACTCTTACCTTCGGATGGCGGGGGAAACGTGTACAGTGAACTGCATCATTTTCTGTTAACAACTAATGCACTCAAAGGATAAACACAGAGATTCTGCAGATTAACACACAAAATGCTGGAGGAATTCTGTAGATCAGGCAGTAACTATGGAGGGGAATAAACATTCAACAGTTTTGTCCGAGACCCTTCATTGGGACCGGAAAAGAAGGGGGAAGCAGCCAGAATATGAAGGGGGAGGGGAAGGAGGACAGGATGAAGATGGGGGGGGGTGGAATGAAGTGAGAAGCTGGAAGGTGATAGATGGAAAAGGGAAATGACTGAAGAAGGAATCTGATTACTAGGGGAGAGTGGACCATGGGAGAAATGGAAGGAGGTTGGGCACCAGAGAGAGGTGATAGGCAGGCAAGGAGAAGAGATGAGCCAGGGGAATGGAAGAAGGAAAGGGGGGAAGTAAAAGAGAAATCAATGTTCACCTAAGGATGGGCTTCACAATTGTTCCAAACTAACTCTCCGCTAGTTCCTGTCTAACGCTCTCGTTATTTGTCTTGCTCCAATTTAATATGAGGTCCATATAGATTTCTTAAACTGCTCACCGACTGCGAGTCAGTTACCCGAGCAGACTCATTCCCCATCACCAGGTCCAGTTGGACTATCTACATATTGATTGAAGAAATGCTCCTGGATGCATCAAACAAACTCTACCCCATCTAATTCTCTTGCACTGATGAATTTGGAAATCAGAGGTGCAAAGGGACCTGGAATCCTATTGCAGCATTAAAAGGTTAACTTGCAGGTTGAGTCAGTAACAAGGAAGACAGTGCAATGTTAGTATTCATTTTCAGAGGTCTAGAATAAAAAAGCAAAGATATAACGCTGGGACTGGCGAAACCACACTCGAGTATTGTGAGCACTTAAGGGCCACATATCTAAGAAGAGATGTGCTGGTGTTGGAGAGGGTCCAGACAAGGTTTACAAGAGTGATCCCAGAGTTGAAAGGGTTATCCCGTGAGGTGCTCTGGGCCGGTATTTGCTGGAGTTTGGAAGAATGAGATGGGTTCTCATTGAAGCCTATCAAATATTGAAAAGTCTAGATAGAATGGATATAGAGAGGATGTTTCCTATAGTGGAGGGAGTTTAGGACGAGAGAGCACAGACACAGTACAAGAACATTATTTTAGAACAGCTGAGGAGGACTTTCTTTAGTCAGGGTGGGGAATCTGTTGATATCATTGCCATGGATGGCTGTGGAGGCCAGTTTGGTATGCAGGTTTCCCCCGCTATCTGAAAGTAGAGCATTCCTATGAAACAGTTCGTAAGTTGGAATGTTGTAAAGTGAGTAAGCAATTACCATTTATTAATATGGGAAAAATTTTTGAGTGTTCCCAGACCCAAAAAATAACTACAAAATCATGCCAAATAACACACAAAACCTAAATTAACAGTAACGTATAGTAAAAGCAGGAACGATATGATAAATACACAGCCTATATAAAGAAGAAATACTTTTCTGCAATCATTGAAGCACTGTCTAGCGCAGTGAAAATCTCATGCAAGCGCTCTGGGCAGAAACACACTCTCTCCAGTAACCTTTAAGCTATGAAGCTGCCAAATCATACTAAATAACACATAAAAACACACAGCCTATATAAAGTAGAAATAATGTATGCACAGTGTAGTATCACTTACCGGAATCGTGAAGACAGCGAGCACACTGATGGTGTGTTAGACTGAGTCGTCGGAGGTTGGGGTGGTGGGACGCTGGGGTGTCATCTCATCATCGTCTGTTTCCATCAGGGCAGACAGGTCATCTTCTATGTCTGCCTGCCTCGATGTCGAAGGTCGAGGTTCGTCATCTGCTGTGGCTGAAAAACGACAGTATGCTTGACTGCTAGCCTCATGCATTTTTCTATTGTACAGTTCTTTGTAAACACTCAAACCATCCTGCAAATATGCCCTAAACCTACATACCCTTTCAAAGTCGTACTTTTCTGCAATCATTGTCGTCAATTGCAGTGAAAATCTCACGCAGTTGCTTCACGTTCAGTTCCTGGATGACTTCACTTTCGGTCCGTTTGCTACTGCGTTCGGTTTCGATTGTTATCCTTTCCTCTTCCAATTGCATCAGCTCCTCATCTATCAGTTCTTGGTCATGGGATGCCAAAACCTCTTCAACATCATCTTAGTCAACTTCCACAAGCCAAACTCACTTTGTCCTTACTCGTTCACCACGATCGAAACACTTAATTATGTCTAGTTTTACGCTAAGTGTAACACCCTTATGAGCTCTTTTAGGCGTTTCCGATACCTTAGAACTCATCTTGCTAACGGATTCTCAAAATAAATTGACATGAAGCATAGATGCTCACAGGCACGTGTTTAAGCAGTGCGGGCTAGAATACAGTTCCGGGGGAGGAGCTTGGCTGCTCGGGGCGCGCGCTGCCTTTTATCGTAACAGTGAAAACACCTTCTGTTAGTGAAAACAGGTAACTAATTTAGGTCTTTCGTAACAGCGAGGTGTTGTAAAGTGAACATTCGAAAAGCGGGGGGACACCTGTGTTTAAATTGGAGGTTAATAGGTTCTTGATTGGTCAGGGTGTCAAAGGTTACAGGGTTGAGAGGGGTAATAAATCAGCTGTGATTAGATTATGAGGACACTCAGTCCTCGTTTATTGTCATTTAGAAATGCATGCATTAAAAAATGATTCAATGTTCCTCCAGTATGATATCACAGAAACACAAGACAGACATAGATGAAAACTGACAAAAACCACATAATTATAACATATAGTTACAACAGTAATTTGATAAGAGCAGACCATGGGCACGGTAAAAAAAAAGTCTCCAAGTCCCAATAGCCCCAACATCTCACGCAGACGGTAGAAGGGAGAAACTCTCCCTGCCGTGAGCTTCCAGCGCTGTAAGCTTGTCGATGCAGCATCCTGGAAGCACCCGACCACAGTCCGACTCTGAGACTGTCTGAAAACTTCGAGCATCCGACCAGCCCTCTGACACCGAGCACCATCTCTGTCAAGCACTTCAACCCCGGCCCTGGCCGCCGAGCAACAGGCAAAGCCAAGGATTTGGATCCTTCCCTTCCGGAGATTTCGGATCACACAGTAGCAGCGGCAGCGAAAAAGGAATTTCAGAAGTTTCACCAGATGTTCCTCCGTGCTCTCACATCTGCCTCCATCAAATCAGAATTGTGCACGGCCTCCTACTTGACAGATAACTGATAGTCATCACCGGAGAGGCCGCGCGTGCTGCATTGCTCCGCCATCTTCTCCTCCTGCCGATGGAGTGATGGGGCAGACTTGATGGGCCAAGTTCTGCTCCAGTATCTTATGTCGTGAAATTAGTTATTTTGCAGTACTGCGCAATACATAACATACTATACATTACAATAAGAATATATATAAAAAAAACAAGCCTCTGTTGTCCTTCTCTGCAGATTAATAGCTCGGTTTTTGCTGGTGAATGGGCTGCCTCATTGCTTCTACCTTTGTTCTTGTTCTAGCTGAGGTCTGAGGGACTGACCATTCTCCGGGCACCTGTAATGCAGTACACTAACCGCAAGGATATAAATGTAACAGGTTAGCAATGATAGTATACACATATAAACAGAAATAGGGTAATAGGAATCAACCAAGCTCTATCGCAGTCGAGGGGTAAAATGATCAGTCTTAGGGTGAAGCAGAGTTCAGTTCAGTCTAGTGTAGTTTGAAGTAATCGCTGTTGTTGTACCGTTGGGGGGGGAGAGAGAGAGAGTGAGAGATACACTTGGTTTCAGGCAAACCTTTCGATGCCTTCTGATCCCGCTGTAGTCACCGATTGTGACCCCTCCGTTCTGGATGCGACCGTTCTTCCGTGGTGAACCCGGTACCCAGGCAAGGGCAGACACACAGCAGGTCCCCACTGGTTGTACCTTTACACCCTGTGAGCCTCTGGCCAATTCCTGCGAATCGGTCCTCCAACTTCCACCAACTTGTGGGGCACAATGCTCTTTCCAGGGTCTCGTGGCGTGTGTCTTGTGCCTTAGCAAACCCGCTATTTTTATCCCCCTGATGGGGTATCACCTGTCCATCAAACTTCACACTTCCTATTGTCTCAGCAGGATTGTTAATGAACAGTTCAGGTTCAAAGCAAACTGTCTGTGGCAGATGCCAACATCTGAATTATGTGTCTCTCTCTCGTTATCTCTCTCTTCTCTCTTATTAGCACTTTGAATGGCTCTCCGCTGTCTCTCGTTATCTCTCTCATTAACATCATCCGTCCTGCAGCTCTACTTGGTTTCACACATGACACAGTGGATACCCTTGCTATATTTAGAAGCATTAAGAGCATCAGTAGGGCAGCGTCTCCACACCCCGCTGCCCACGGGAGGACTGCAGTGAGGAGGAGTCTGTGACCCACCTCTGCACACTGTGGGTTTGCAGAGAAGGTGTGGTGGAGGATGTAAGTGACGGTGTCACGTTTCACCCCCAGCAGCTGAGTAACAGAGGACTCTCTGATCTGCAGGCTGCTCCCGGGGACGCACACGGAGACCAACATCTGGTGCTGCTGGCAGATCATCAACTCAGTGAAAGACGCTCTTTGGTAGGCCTGAAACTTGATGATCTACCAGCACATGGAGATGTCCATGGGAGAATGCTGCCGACTGGCACATTCTCGGCTGCACGGCTGCAGGAGTATGTGCTGAGGGACGCGCTGAAACTTGGTGCAGACACTGCAAGGGCCCAGTGGGGAAGGACCGCGGTTTAGGGTTCTTCTCCCGCGGGAGTGGGAGGGGTCGGGTGGTGGGGAGTATACCCCTCAACAGTGGTGTGGAAATATGAAACAACAGAGCGCCACGTGGGTGGCTAAAAGTGTGGAAATGTAAAGCCTGTAATGGAAACATCTGTAAAGGATTGAGAGTCATTGAATGGTTTATTGTACATAATTTTATTTTTGAATAAAGTATATTTTGAAATTAAAAAAATCAGTGGGGCACGAATAAGTGAGTGCTCCTTTGACTCTTCTCTCTCATTCCTCCCACATCTACTTGTGTCATTTTCTAGCATTGTCAACAAAAAATGGAGGCTGTGTAAGAGGGTTAAAGGGTCAGTACAACATGGTGGGCTGAAGGGTCTGTACTGTACTCCCTGTTACGAGAATACACATAAAATTAAGATGTTTGCTGGCCTGGGCTAGCATCAGTGGCATCAGCAGTTGGTCTGCCACCTGCCCTCAGGGGAAGGAGAGATAAGGAACAATGGAGCAGCGTCTGGAGATGTGTAATGAAGGGATGTGGGAGGAAGAGCTGTCTGGAGCGGCTCCCCCCTTTGAACCCTGAACTGTTTGAAGTGATGGACAGGCGATACCCCAGCAGGGGGATAAAAAGGGACAGGTTCGCTAAGACAGACACACGCCACCCGAGGTAATGAGACCCTGGAAGCGGTACGCTTCTCACGAGTGGGTGGAAAGGTACGATCAGCGGGAACCCGGTGTGTGTCCGCCCTTGCCTGGGTGCCGGGTTCACTGCAGAGGATCGACCGCATCTGGAGGAGGGGTCACAGTCGGTGACCTCAGGTGACATCACCAAGGACCCGCCCAAAAGCTGTTTGTGAACCATCTCGCTGGTCTGTGAGCCATCTTGCTGGTCTGTGAGTGAAGCCGTTCTGAATGATGAGTTGTTCCTATTCTATCTCTCTCTTCCCCCACCTTGTCCATCGCCATGGCAACGATTACTGCGAACTGAACTACAAACTGGACTGAACTTTGAGTCATTTTGAAATTGGTCATTTAACCCCTAGACAACGATAGAGCTTGATTGATGCTGTTATCTTAATTCTGTGCACATGTGTGGTTATCATTGTTGAATTGTTGCATTTATTATCCTTTCGATTACTGTGTTGCTTGTCTCTTTAATAAAACTTTCTTAGTTCTAGTACTCCAGACTCCAACTGAGTGATCCATTTCTGCTGGTTTGGCAACCCAGTTACGGGGTACGTAACATCCCTTAACAAGTCTGCGAGTCTGATCCATTCTATGCTTTCATCTGACATGCTGGCATAACGTGGACTAGGAACTGGGAATGGATTCAAAATCCCTTTTTTTTTGACATGTGCATGCACAATAAGTTGAATGCTAACCTGTAAATTTTGAGTAATATTCAGCCAAACAGAAGCTCAGTTCTATTGGCAAGGTCTTTACCTGGTTCAGTTTTGTGTACAGTCAGATCTGCAGAGAAACACGTTGAAAGGAAAAATTCAGTCACTTTTGTTTCACTGACAGATCAGCCTTTTGGTTGACAGTGAAGTAATGTTTATATATTTGGAGAAAAGGCCTGAAAATCGGTTGTTGGGTGCTTGTGTGAGTTCAGTCGAAGTCTCGCAGTTCTGTGCAAGTTCCACAGTGAGATTCAGACCTGGGCTGCTCAGAACTTGGTACGATCTACGGGTCAGACTCTAAGTAAGAGTCTTGGGTGCCATACCATGAGCAGTATAGTGGTTAGCCCCACTCAACCAGGTGCAATTGCTTGGGTTTCCCCCACGGTCCAAAGATGTACAGGTTAGGGTTAGTGAGATGCCAGCTTTCAATGTTGGATTTGGAAGTATGACAGCACTTGCAGGCTGACCCCAGCATTTCCTTAGATTTTATTGGCTGTTGACTCAAAATACGCATTTCACTGTATGTTTTGAGGTTTGGACCGATATGGTGTGCAATAAATTTAATCTTTTAAGCTTTCTGCAGATAACTCCCTGATCAGGCTAAGTTTGCTGTTTCCACTTTGAGCAGTGCCCAGCCCTGCTGTTCACTGGCCACAGGATACAACCTGTACTTTTATCTTACTACAGTAACTCAGTTACAAATATTCCTTAAGTAGTAAAAAATGTTCTTCAATGGGGAACTGTTAGACAAGATGCGAAACAAAATACTGGGCTGGGTCACCAAGAGATTTATCAAGGAGTTAGGTAAAAAGAAGTCAGATGGGTTTAACAAAAGAATTCACTACTTTAGCAAGGGGTAAGTGATGTGTGGGTGCTCTGTACTGGGGTTGGACATGGGGTAAGTGATGTGTGGGAGCTCTGTACTGGGGTTGGACGCGGGGTAAGTGATGTGTGGGTGCTCTGTACTGGGGTTGGACATGGGGTAAGTGATGTGTGGGAGCTCTATACTGGTGTTGGACACGGGGTAAGTGATGTGTGGGAACTCTGTACTAGGGTTGGACACGGGGTAAGTGATGTGTGGGTGCTCTGTACTGGGGTTGGACATGGGTTAAGTGATGTGTGGGAGCTCTGTACTGGGGTTGGACACGGGGTAAGTGATGTGTGGGAACTCTGTACTAGGGTTGGACATGGGGTAAGTGATATGTGGGTGCTCTGTACTGGGGTTGGACATGGGGTAAGTGATGTGTGGGAGCTCTGTACTGGGGTTGGACACGAGGAAGTGATGTGTGGGAGCTCTATACTGGGGTTGGACATGGGGTAAGTCATGTATGGGAGTTCTGTACTGGGGTTGGACACGGGGGAAGTGATGTGTGGGAGTTCTGTACTGGGATTGGATAGGGTAAGTGATGTGTGGGAGGTCTTTACTGGGATTGGATGGGGTAAGTGATGTGTGGGTGGTCTTTACTGGGATTGGACACGGGGTAAGTGATATGTGGGAGCTCTATACTGGGGTTGGACACGGGGTAAGTGATGTGTGGGAGCTCTGTACTGGGATTGGACGGGGTAAGTGATGTGTGGGAGGTCTTTACTGGGATTGGACACGGGGTAAGTGATGTGTGGGAGGTCTTTACTGGGATTGGACACAGGGTAAGTGATGTGTGGGAGGTCTGTACTGGTGTTGGACACGGGGTAAGTGATGTGTGGGATTTCTGTACTGGGGTTGGACACGGGGGAAGTGATGTGTGGGAGCTCTGTACTGGGGTTGGACACGGGGTAAGTGATGTATGGGAGTTCTGTACTGGGGTTGGACACGGGGGAAGTGATGTGTGGGAGTTCTGTACTGGGATTGGATAGGGTAAGTGATGTGTGGGAGGTCTTTACTGGGATTGGATGGGGTAAGTGATGTGTGGGTGGTCTTTACTGGGATTGGACACAGGGTAAGTGATATGTGGGAGCTCTATACTGGGGTTGGACACGGGGTAAGTGATGTGTGGGAGCTCTGTACTGGGATTGGACGGGGTAAGTGATGTGTGGGAGGTCTTTACTGGGATTGGACACGGGGTAAGTGATATGTGGGAGCTCTATACTGGGGTTGGACACGGGGTAAGTGATGTGTGGGAGCTCTGCTGGGGTTGGACACGGGGTAAGTGATGTGTGAGTGGGAGCTCTACTGGGGTTGGACACGGGGTAAGTGATGTGTGGGAGCTCTACTGGGGTTGGACACGGGTTAAGTGATGTGTGGGAGCTCTACTGGGGTTGGACACGGGGTAAGTGATGTGTGGGAGCTCTACTGGGGTTGGACACGGGGTAAGTCATGTGTGTGTGGGAGCTCTACTGGGGTTGGACACGGGGTAAGTGATGTGTGGGAGCTCTGTACGGGGATTGGACGGGGTAAGTGATGTGTGGGAGCTCTATACTGGGATTGGACACGGGGTAAGTGATGTGTGGGAGCTCTGTACTGGGGTTGGACACGGAGGAAGTGATGTGTGGGTACTTTTTACTGGGGTTGGACACGGGGTAAGTGATGTGTGGGAGCTCTACTGGGGTTGGACACGGGGTAAGTGATGTGTGTGTGGGAGCTCTACTGGGGTTGGACACGGGGTAAGTGATGTGTGGGAGCTCTGCTGGGGTTGGACACGGGGTAAGTGATGTGTGAGTGGGAGCTCTACTGGGGTTGGACACGGGGTAAGTGATGTGTGGGAGCTCTACTGGGGTTGGACACGGGGTAAGTGATGTGTGGGAGCTCTACTGGGGTTGGACACGGGGTAAGTGATGTGTGGGAACTGTACTGGGGTTGGACACGGGGGAAGTGATGTGTGGGAGCTCTGTACTGGGGTTGGACACGGGGTAAGTGATGTGTGGGAACTGTACTGGGGTTGGACACGGGAAGTGATGTGTGGGTGCTCTGTACTGGAGTTGGACATGGGGTAAGTGATGTGTGGGAGCTTTATACTGGGGTTGGACATGGGGTAAGTGATGTGTGGGAGCTTTATACTGGGGTTGGACACGGGGTAAGTGATGTGTGGGAGTTCTGTACTGGGATTGGATGGGGTAAGTGATGTGTGTGAGGTCTTTACTGGGATTGGACACGGGCTAAGTGATATGTGGGAGCTCTGTACTGGGATTGGACGGGATAAGTGATGTGTGGGAGGTCTTTACTGGGATTGGACACCGGGTAAGTGTTATGTGGGAGCTCTATACTGGTATTGGACACGGGGTAAGTGATGTGTGGGATCTCTGTACTGGGGTTGGACAAGGGGTAAGTGATGTGTGGGTGCTCTGTACTGGGGTTGGACAAGGGGTAAGTGATGTGTGGGAGCTCTGTACTGCGATTGGACACGGGGTAAGTGATGTGTGGGAGCTCTGTACTGGGGTTGGACACGGGGTAAGTGATGTGTGGGAGCTCTGTACTACGATTGGACACGGGCTAAGTGATGTGTGGGTGCTCTGTACTGGGATTGGACACGGGGTAAGTGATGTGTGGGAACTGTACTGGGGTTGGACACGGGGGAAGTGATGTGTGGGAGCTCTGTACTGGGGTTGGACACGGGGTAAGTGATGTGTGGGAACTGTACTGGGGTTGGACACGGGAAGTGATGTGTGGGTGCTCTGTACTGGAGTTGGACATGGGGTAAGTGATGTGTGGGAGCTCTGTACTGGGGTTGGACATGGGGTAAGTGATGTGTGGGAGCTTTATACTGGGGTTGGACACGGGGTAAGTGATGTGTGGGAGCTCTGTACTGGGGTTCGACATGGGGTAAGTGATGTGTGGGAGCTCTGTACTGGGGTTGGACATGGGGTAAGTGATGTGTGGGAGCTTTATACTGGGGTTGGACACACAGTAAGTGATGTGTGGGAGGTCTGTACTGGTGTTAGACGCGGGGTAAGTGATGTGTGGGAGCTCTATACTGGGGTTGGCACGGGGTAAGTGATGTGTGGGAGCTCTATACTGGGGTTGGACACGGGGTAAGTGATGTGTGGGAGCTCTATACTGGGGTTGGACACGGGGAAGTGATGTGTGGGAGCTTTATACTGGCGTTGGACACACAGTAAGTGATGTGTGGGAGCTCTGTACTGGTGTTGGACATGGGGTAAGTGATGTGTGGGAGCTCTATACTGGGGTTGGACATGGAGTAAGTGATGTGTGGGAGCTCTATACTGGGGTTGGACACGGGGTAAGTGATGTGTGGGATCTCTGTACTGGGGTTGGACAAGGGGTAAGTGATGTGTGGGTGCTCTGTACTGGGGCTGGACACGGGGAAGTGATGTGTGGGAGCTTTATACTGGCGTTGGACACACAGTAAGTGATGTGTGGGAGCTCTACTGGGGTTGGACACGGGTTAAGTGATGTGTGGGAGCTCTACTGGGGTTGGACACGGGTTAAGTGATGTGTGGTAGCTCTACTGGGGTTGGACACGGGGTAAGTGATGTGTGGGAGCTCTGTACTGGGATTGGACGGGGTAAGTGATGTGTGGGAGATCTATACTGGGATTGGACACGGGGTAAGTGATGTGTGGGAGCTCTGTACTGGGGTTGGACACGGAGGAAGTGATGTGTGGGTACTTTTTACTGGGGTTGGACACGGGGTAAGTGATGTGTGGGAGCTCTACTGGGGTTGGACACGGGGTAAGTGATGTGTGGGAGGTCTTTACTGGGATTGGACACGGGGTAAGTGATGTGTGGGAGGTCTTTACTGGGATTGGACACGGGGTAAGTGATGTGTGGGAGGTCTTTACTGGGATTGGACACGGGGTAAGTGATGTGTGGGATTTCTGTACTGGGGTTGGACACGGGGTAAGTGATGTGTGGGAGCTCTACTGGGGTTGGACACGGGGTAAGTGATGTGTGTGTGGGAGCTCTACTGGGGTTGGACACGGGGTAAGTGATGTGTGGGAGCTTTACTGGGGTTGGACACGGGGTAAGTGATGTGTGGGTGCTCTGTACTGGGATTGGACATGGGGTAAGTGATGTGTGGGAGCTCTACTGGGGTTGGACACGGGGTAAGTGATGTGTGTGTGGGAGCTCTACTGGGGTTGGACATGGGGTAAGTGATGTGTGTGTGGGAGCTCTACTGGGGTTGGACATGGGGTAAGTGATGTGTGGGAGCTCTGTACTGGGGTTGGACATGGGGTAAGTGATGTGTGGGTGCTCTGTACTGGGGTTGGACACGGGGTAAGTGATGTTTGGGTGCTCTGTACTGGGTTTGGACACGGGGTAAGTGATGTGTGGGAGCTCTGTACTGGAATTGGACACGGAGTAAGTGATGTGTGGGAGCTCTGTACTGGGGTTGGACACGAGGAAGTGATGTGTGGGAGCTCTATACTGGGGTTGGACATGGGGTAAGTGATGTATGGGAGTTCTGTACTGGGGTTGGACACGGGGAAGTGATGTGTGGGAGTTCTGTACTGGGATTGGATAGGGTAAGTGATGTGTGGGAGGTCTTTACTGGGATTGGATGGGGTAAGTGATGTGTGGGTGGTCTTTACTGGGATTGGACACGGGGTAAGTGATATGTGGGAGCTCTATACTGGGGTTGGACACGGGGTAAGTGATGTGTGGGAGCTCTGTACTGGGATTGGACGGGGTAAGTGATGTGTGGGAGGTCTTTACTGGGATTGGACACGGGGTAAGTGATGTGTGGGAGGTCTTTACTGGGATTGGACACAGGGTAAGTGATGTGTGGGAGGTCTGTACTGGTGTTGGACACGGGGTAAGTGATGTGTGGGATTTCTGTACTGGGGTTGGACACGGGGGAAGTGATGTGTGGGAGCTCTGTACTGGGGTTGGACACGGGGTAAGTGATGTATGGGAGTTCTGTACTGGGGTTGGACACGGGGGAAGTGATGTGTGGGAGTTCTGTACTGGATTGGATAGGGTAAGTGATGTGTGGGAGGTCTTTACTGGGATTGGATGGGGTAAGTGATGTGTGGGTGGTCTTTACTGGGATTGGACACAGGGTAAGTGATATGTGGGAGCTCTATACTGGGATTGGACGGGGTAAGTGATGTGTGGGAGGTCTTTACTGGGATTGGACACGGGGTAAGTGATATGTGGGAGCTCTATACTGGGGTTGGACACGGGGTAAGTGATGTGTGGGAGCTCTGTACTGGGATTGGACGGGGTAAGTGATGTGTGGGAGCTCTATACTGGGATTGGACACGGGGTAAGTGATGTGTGGGAGCTCCACTGGGGTTGGACACGGAGGAAGTGATGTGTGGGTACTTTTTACTGGGGTTGGACACGGGGTAAGTGATGTGTGTGTGGGAGCTCTACTGGGGTTGGACACGGGGTAAGTGATGTGTGGGAGCTCTGCTGGGGTTGGACACGGGGTAAGTGATGTGTGAGTGGGAGCTCTACTGGGGTTGGACACGGGGTAAGTGATGTGTGGGAGCTCTACTGGGGTTGGACACGGGTTAAGTGATGTGTGGGAGCTCTACTGGGGTTGGACATGGGGTAAGTGATGTGTGGGAGCTCTACTGGGGTTGGACACGGGGTAAGTCATGTGTGTGTGGGAGCTCTACTGGGGTTGGACACGGGGTAAGTGATGTGTGGGAGCTCTGTACTGGGATTGGACGGGGTAAGTGATGTGTGGGAGCTCTATACTGGGATTGGACACGGGGTAAGTGATGTGTGGGAGCTCTGTACTGGGGTTGGACACGGAGGAAGTGATGTGTGGGTACTTTTTACTGGGGTTGGACACGGGGTAAGTGATGTGTGGGAGCTCTACTGGGGTTGGACACGGGGTAAGTGATGTGTGTGTGGGAGCTCTACTGGGGTTGGACACGGGGTAAGTGATGTGTGGGAGCTCTGCTGGGGTTGGACACGGGGTAAGTGATGTGTGAGTGGGAGCTCTACTGGGGTTGGACACGGGGTAAGTGATGTGTGGGAGCTCTACTGGGGTTGGACACGGGGTAAGTGATGTGTGGGAGCTCTACTGGGGTTGGACACGGGGTAAGTGATGTGTGGGAGCTCTGCTGGGGTTGGACATGGGGGAAGTGATGTGTGGGAGTTCTGTACTGGGATTGGATGGGGTAAGTGATGTGTGGGAGGTCTTTACTGGGATTGGACACGGGCTAAGTGATATGTGGGAGCTCTGTACTGGGATTGGACGGGATAAGTGATGTGTGGGAGGTCTTTACTGGGATTGGACACCGGGTAAGTATTATGTGGGAGCTCTATACTGGTGTTGGACACGGGGTAAGTGATGTGTGGGATCTCTGTACTGGGGTTGGACAAGGGGTAAGTGATGTGTGGGTGCTCTGTACTGAGGTTGGACAAGGGGTAAGTGAAATGTGGGAGCTCTGTACTGCGATTGGACACGGGGTAAGTGATGTGTGGGAGCTCTGTACTGGGGTTGGACACGGGGTAAGTGATGTGTGGGAGCTCTGTACTACGATTGGACACGGGCTAAGTGATGTGTGGGTGCTCTGTCCTGGGATTGGACGGGGTAAGTGATGTGTGGGAACTGTACTGGGGTTGGACACGGGGGAAGTGATGTGTGGGAGCTCTGTACTGGGGTTGGACACGGGGTAAGTGATGTGTGGGAACTGTACTGGGGTTGGACACGGGAAGTGATGTGTGGGTGCTCTGTACTGGAGTTGGACATGGGGTAAGTGATGTGTGGGAGCTTTATACTGGGGTTGGACATGGGGTACGTGATGTGTGGGAGCTCTGTACTGGGGTTGGACATGGGGTAAGTGATGTGTGGGAGCTTTATACTGGGGTTGGACACGGGGTAAGTGATGTGTGGGAGCTCTGTACTGGGGTTGGACATGGGGTAAGTGATGTGTGGGAGCTCTGTACTGGGGTTGGACATGGGGTAAGTGATGTGTGGGAGCTTTATACTGGGGTTGGACACACAGTAAGTGATGTGTGGGAGCTCTGTACTGGGGTTGGACATGGGGTAAGTGATGTGTGGGAGGTCTGTACTGGTGTTAGACGCGGGGTAAGTGATGTGTGGGAGCTCTATACTGGGGTTGGACACGGGGTAAGTGATGTGTGGGAGCTCTATACTGGGGTTGGCACGGGGTAAGTGATGTGTGGGAGCTCTATACTGGGGTTGGACACGGGGTAAGTGATGTGTGGGAGCTCTATACTGGGGTTGGACATGGGGTAAGTGATGTGTGGGAACTCTGTACTGGGGTTGGACACGGGGAAGTGATGTGTGGGAGCTTTATACTGGCGTTGGACACACAGTAAGTGATGTGTGGGAACTCTGTACTGGTGTTGGACATGGGGTAAGTGATGTGTGGGAGCTCTATACTGGGGTTGGACATGGAGTAAGTGATGTGTGGGAGCTCTATACTGGGGTTGGACACGGGGTAAGTGATGTGTGGGAGCTCTATACTGGGGTTGGACATGGGGTAAGTGATGTGTGGGAGCTCTGTACTGGGGTTGGACATGGGGTAAGTGATGTGTGGGAGCTCTATACTGGGGTTGGACACGGGGTAAGTGATGTGTGGGAGCTCTGTACTGGGGTTGGACACGGGGTAAGTGATGTGTGGGAGCTCTGTACTGGGATTGGACGGGGTAAGTGATGTGTGGGAGCTCTATACTGGGATTGGACACGGGGTAAGTGATGTGTGGGAGCTCTACTGGGGTTGGACACGGGGTAAGTGATGTGTGTGTGGGAGCTCTACTGTGGTTGGACACGGGGTAAGTGATGTGTGGGAGCTCTACTGGGGTTGGACACGGGGTAAGTGATGTGTGAGTGGGAGCTCTACTGGGGTTGGACACGGGGTAAGTGATGTGTGGGAGCTCTACTGGGGTTGGACACGGGGTAAGTGGTGTGTGTGGGAGCTCTGCTGGGGTTGGACACAGGGTAAGTGATGTGTGTGTGGGAGCTCTACTGGGGTTGGACACGGGGTAAGTGATGTGTGTGTGGGAGCTCCACTGGGGTTGGAGACGGGGTAAGTGATGTGTGGGAGCTCTACTGGGGTTGGACACGGGCTAAGTGATGTGTCTGTGGGAGCTCTACTGGGGTTGGACACGGGGTAAGTGATGTGTGGGAGCTCTACTGGGGTTGGACACGGGGTAAGTGTTGTGTGGGAGCTCTACTGGGGTTGGACACGGGGTAAGTGATGTGTGTGTGGGAGCTCTACTGGGGTTGGACACGGGGTAAGTGATGTGTGGGAGCTTTACTGGGGTTGGACACGGGGTAAGTGATGTGTGGGTGCTCTGTACTGGGATTGGACATGGGGTAAGTGATGTGTGGGAGCTCTACTGGGGTTGGACACGGGGTAAGTGATGTGTGTGTGGGAGCTCTGCTGGGGTTGGACACGGGGTAAGTGATGTGTGTGTGGGAGCTCTACTGGGGTTGGACATGGGGTAAGTGATGTGTGGGAGCTCTGTACTGGGGTTGGACATGGGGTAAGTGATGTGTGGGAACTCTATACTGGGGTTGGACACGGTAAGTGATGTGTGGGTGCTCGTACTGGGGTTGGGCACGGGGGAAGTGATGTGTGGGTGCTCTATACTGGGGTTGGACACGGGGTAAGTGATGTGTGGGAGCTCTATACTGGGGTTGGACATGGGGTAAGTGATGTGTGGGAGCTCTGTACTGGGGTTGGACATGGGGTAAGTGATGTGTGGGAGCTCTATACTGGGGTTGGACACGGGGTAAGTGATGTGTGGGAGCTCTGTACTGGGGTTGGACACGGGGTAAGTGATGTGTGGGAGCTCTGTACTGGGATTGGACGGGGTAAGTGATGTGTGGGAGCTCTATACTGGGATTGGACACGGGGTAAGTGATGTGTGGGAGCTCTACTGGGGTTGGACACGGGGTAAGTGATGTGTGTGTGGGAGCTCTACTGTGGTTGGACACGGGGTAAGTGATGTGTGGGAGCTCTACTGGGGTTGGACACGGGGTAAGTGATGTGTGAGTGGGAGCTCTACTGGGGTTGGACACGGGGTAAGTGATGTGTGGGAGCTCTACTGGGGTTGGACACGGGGTAAGTGGTGTGTGTGGGAGCTTTACTGGGGTTGGACACAGGGTAAGTGATGTGTGTGTGGGAGCTCCACTGGGGTTGGAGACGGGGTAAGTGATGTGTGGGAGCTCTACTGGGGTTGGACACGGGCTAAGTGATGTGTCTGTGGGAGCTCTACTGGGGTTGGACACGGGGTAAGTGATGTGTGGGAGCTCTACTGGGGTTGGACACGGGGTAAGTGATGTGTGGGAGCTCTACTGGGGTTGGACACGGGGTAAGTGATGTGTGTGTGGGAGCTCTACTGGGGTTGGACACGGGGTAAGTGATGTGTGGGAGCTTTACTGGGGTTGGACACGGGGTAAGTGATGTGTGGGTGCTCTGTACTGGGATTGGACATGGGGTAAGTGATGTGTGGGAGCTCTACTGGGGTTGGACACGGGGTAAGTGATGTGTGTGTGGGAGCTCTACTGGGGTTGGACACGGGGTAAGTGATGTGTGTGTGGGAGCTCTACTGGGGTTGGACATGGGGTAAGTGATGTGTGGGAGCTCTGTACTGGGGTTGGACATGGGGTAAGTGATGTGTGGGAACTCTATACTGGGGTTGGACACGGTAAGTGATGTGTGGGTGCTCGTACTGGGGTTGGGCACGGGGGAAGTGATGTGTGGGTGCTCTGTACTGGGGTTGGACACGGGGTAAGTGATGTTTGGGTGCTCTGTACTGGGTTTGGACACGGGGTAAGTGATGTGTGGGAGCTCTACTGGGGTTGGACACGGGGTAAGTGATGTGTGTGTGGGAGCTCTACTGGGGTTGGACACGGGGTAAGTGATGTGTGGGAGCTCTACTGGGGTTGGACACGGGGTAAGCACGGGGTAAGTGATGTGTGTGGGAGCTCTACTGGGGTTGGACACGGGGTAAGTGAAGTGTGGGAGGTCTGTACTGGGGTTGGACACGGGGTAAGTGATGTGTGGGAGCTCTCTACTGGGGTTGGACACGGGGTAAGTGATGTGTGGGAGCTCTACTGGGGTTGGAGCGATTGGACACGGGGTAAGTGATGTGTGGGAGCTCTGTACTGGGGTTGGACACGGGGTAAGTGATGTGTGGGAGCTCTGTACTGGGGTTGGACATGGGGTAAGTGATGTGTGGGAGCTCTATACTGGGGTTGGACATGGGGTAAGTGATGTGTGGGAGCTCTGTACTGGGGTTGGACATGGGGTAAGTGATGTGTGGGAGCTCTATACTGGGGTTGGACACGGGGTAAGTGATGTGTGGGAGCTCTGTACTGGGGTTGGACACGGGGTAAGTGATGTGTGGGAGCTCTGTACTGGGATTGGACGGGGTAAGTGATGTGTGGGAGCTCTATACTGGGATTGGACACGGGGTAAGTGATGTGTGGGAGCTCTACTGGGGTTGGACACGGGGTAAGTGATGTGTGTGTGGGAGCTCTACTGTGGTTGGACACGGGGTAAGTGATGTGTGGGAGCTCTACTGGGGTTGGACACGGGGTAAGTGATGTGTGAGTGGGAGCTCTACTGGGGTTGGACACGGGGTAAGTGATGTGTGGGAGCTCTACTGGGGTTGGACACGGGGTAAGTGGTGTGTGTGGGAGCTCTGCTGGGGTTGGACACAGGGTAAGTGATGTGTGTGTGGGAGCTCTACTGGGGTTGGACACGGGGTAAGTGATGTGTGTGTGGGAGCTCCACTGGGGTTGGAGACGGGGTAAGTGATGTGTGGGAGCTCTACTGGGGTTGGACACGGGCTAAGTGATGTGTCTGTGGGAGCTCTACTGGGGTTGGACACGGGGTAAGTGATGTGTGGGAGCTCTACTGGGGTTGGACACGGGGTAAGTGTTGTGTGGGAGCTCTACTGGGGTTGGACACGGGGTAAGTGATGTGTGTGTGGGAGCTCTACTGGGGTTGGACACGGGGTAAGTGATGTGTGGGAGCTTTACTGGGGTTGGACACGGGGTAAGTGATGTGTGGGTGCTCTGTACTGGGATTGGACATGGGGTAAGTGATGTGTGGGAGCTCTACTGGGGTTGGACACGGGGTAAGTGATGTGTGTGTGGGAGCTCTGCTGGGGTTGGACACGGGGTAAGTGATGTGTGTGTGGGAGCTCTACTGGGGTTGGACATGGGGTAAGTGATGTGTGGGAGCTCTGTACTGGGGTTGGACATGGGGTAAGTGATGTGTGGGAACTCTATACTGGGGTTGGACACGGTAAGTGATGTGTGGGTGCTCGTACTGGGGTTGGGCACGGGGGAAGTGATGTGTGGGTGCTCTATACTGGGGTTGGACACGGGGTAAGTGATGTGTGGGAGCTCTATACTGGGGTTGGACATGGGGTAAGTGATGTGTGGGAGCTCTGTACTGGGGTTGGACATGGGGTAAGTGATGTGTGGGAGCTCTATACTGGGGTTGGACACGGGGTAAGTGATGTGTGGGAGCTCTGTACTGGGGTTGGACACGGGGTAAGTGATGTGTGGGAGCTCTGTACTGGGATTGGACGGGGTAAGTGATGTGTGGGAGCTCTATACTGGGATTGGACACGGGGTAAGTGATGTGTGGGAGCTCTACTGGGGTTGGACACGGGGTAAGTGATGTGTGTGTGGGAGCTCTACTGTGGTTGGACACGGGGTAAGTGATGTGTGGGAGCTCTACTGGGGTTGGACACGGGGTAAGTGATGTGTGAGTGGGAGCTCTACTGGGGTTGGACACGGGGTAAGTGATGTGTGGGAGCTCTACTGGGGTTGGACACGGGGTAAGTGGTGTGTGTGGGAGCTTTACTGGGGTTGGACACAGGGTAAGTGATGTGTGTGTGGGAGCTCCACTGGGGTTGGAGACGGGGTAAGTGATGTGTGGGAGCTCTACTGGGGTTGGACACGGGCTAAGTGATGTGTCTGTGGGAGCTCTACTGGGGTTGGACACGGGGTAAGTGATGTGTGGGAGCTCTACTGGGGTTGGACACGGGGTAAGTGATGTGTGGGAGCTCTACTGGGGTTGGACACGGGGTAAGTGATGTGTGTGTGGGAGCTCTACTGGGGTTGGACACGGGGTAAGTGATGTGTGGGAGCTTTACTGGGGTTGGACACGGGGTAAGTGATGTGTGGGTGCTCTGTACTGGGATTGGACATGGGGTAAGTGATGTGTGGGAGCTCTACTGGGGTTGGACACGGGGTAAGTGATGTGTGTGTGGGAGCTCTACTGGGGTTGGACACGGGGTAAGTGATGTGTGTGTGGGAGCTCTACTGGGGTTGGACATGGGGTAAGTGATGTGTGGGAGCTCTGTACTGGGGTTGGACATGGGGTAAGTGATGTGTGGGAACTCTATACTGGGGTTGGACACGGTAAGTGATGTGTGGGTGCTCGTACTGGGGTTGGGCACGGGGGAAGTGATGTGTGGGTGCTCTGTACTGGGGTTGGACACGGGGTAAGTGATGTTTGGGTGCTCTGTACTGGGTTTGGACACGGGGTAAGTGATGTGTGGGAGCTCTACTGGGGTTGGACACGGGGTAAGTGATGTGTGTGTGGGAGCTCTACTGGGGTTGGACACGGGGTAAGTGATGTGTGGGAGCTCTACTGGGGTTGGACACGGGGTAAGTGATGTGTGGGAGCTCTACTGGGGTTGGACACGGGGTAAGTGATGTGTGTGGGAGCTCTACTGGGGTTGGACACGGGGTAAGTGATGTGTGAGTGGGAGCTCTACTGGGGTTGGACACGGGGTAAGTGTTGTGTGGGAGCTCTACTGGGGTTGGCCACGGGGTAAGTGATGTGTGTGTGGGAGCTCTACTGGGATTGGACACGGGGTAAGTGATGTGTGTGTGGGAGCTCTACTGGGGTTGGAGATGGGGTAAGTGATGTGTGGGAGCTCTATACTGGGGTTGGACACGGTAAGTGATGTGTGGGTGCTCGTACTGGGGTTGGACACGGGGGAAGTGATGTGTGGGTGCTCTGTACTGGGGTTGGACACGGGGTAAGTGATGTGTGGGTGCTCTGTACTGGGATTGGATGGGGTAAGTGATGTGTGGGAGCTCTGTACTGGGATTGGATGGGGTAAGTGATGTGTGGGAGGTCTGTACTGGGGTTGGACACGGGGGAAGTGATGTGTGGGTGCTTTTTACTGGGGTTGGACACGGGGTAAGTGATGTGTGGGAGCTCTACTGGGGTTGGACACGCGGTAAGTGATGTGTGTGTGGGAGCTCTACTGGGGTTGGACAAGGGGTAAGTGATGTGTGTGTGGGAGCTCTACTGGGGTTGGACACGGGGGAAGTGATGTGTGGGTGCTTTTTACTGGGGTTGGACACGGGGTAAGTGATGTGTGGGAGCTCTACTGGGGTTGGACACGCGGTAAGTGATGTGTGTGTGGGAGCTCTACTGGGGTTGGACAAGGGGTAAGTGATGTGTGTGTGGGAGCTCTACTGGGGTTGGACACGGGCTAAGTGATGTGTGTGTGGGAGCTCTACTGGGGTTGGACACGGGGTAAGTGATGTGTGGGAGCTCTACTGGGGTTGGACACGGGGTAAGTGATGTGTGGGAGCTCTACTGGGGTTGGACACGGGGTAAGTGATGTGTGTGGGAGCTCTACTGGGGTTGGACACGGGGTAAGTGATGTGTGAGTGGGAGCTCTACTGGGGTTGGACACGGGGTAAGTGTTGTGTGGGAGCTCTACTGGGGTTGGCCACGGGGTAAGTGATGTGTGTGTGGGAGCTCTACTGGGGTTGGACACGGGGTAAGTGATGTGTGTGTGGGAGCTCTACTGGGGTTGGAGATGGGGTAAGTGATGTGTGGGAGCTCTATACTGGGGTTGGACACGGTAAGTGATGTGTGGGTGCTCGTACTGGGGTTGGGCACGGGGGAAGTGATGTGTGGGTGCTCTGTACTGGGATTGGATGGGGTAAGTGATGTGTGGGAGCTCTGTACTGGGATTGGACACGGGGTAAGTGATGTGTGGGAGCTCTGTACTGGGATTGGACACGGGGTAAGTGATGTGTGGGAGCTCTGTACTGGGATTGGACACGGGGTAAGTGATGTGTGGGAGCTTTACTGGGGTTGGACATGGGGTAAGTGATGTGTGGGAGCTCTACTGGGGTTGGACACGGGGTAAGTGATGTGTGTGTGGGAGCTCTACTGGGGTTGGACATGGGGTAAGTGATGTGTGGGAGCTCTGTACTGGGGTTGGACATGGGGTAAGTGATGTGTGGGAACTCTATACTGGGGTTGGACACGGTAAGTGATGTGTGGGTGCTCGTACTGGGGTTGGGCACGGGGGAAGTGATGTGTGGGTGCTCTGTACTGGGGTTGGACACGGGGTAAGTGATGTTTGGGTGCTCTGTACTGGGTTTGGACACGGGGTAAGTGATGTGTGGGAGCTCTACTGGGGTTGGACACGGGGTAAGTGATGTGTGTGTGGGAGCTCTACTGGGGTTGGACACGGGGTAAGTGATGTGTGGGAGCTCTACTGGGGTTGGACACGGGGTAAGTGATGTGTGGGAGCTCTACTGGGGTTGGACACGGGGTAAGTGATGTGTGTGGGAGCTCTACTGGGGTTGGACACGGGGTAAGTGATGTGTGAGTGGGAGCTCTACTGGGGTTGGACACGGGGTAAGTGTTGTGTGGGAGCTCTACTGGGGTTGGCCACGGGGTAAGTGATGTGTGTGTGGGAGCTCTACTGGGGTTGGACACGGGGTAAGTGATGTGTGTGTGGGAGCTCTACTGGGGTTGGAGATGGGGTAAGTGATGTGTGGGAGCTCTATACTGGGGTTGGACACGGTAAGTGATGTGTGGGTGCTCGTACTGGGGTTGGACACGGGGGAAGTGATGTGTGGGTGCTCTGTACTGGGGTTGGACACGGGGTAAGTGATGTGTGGGTGCTCTGTACTGGGATTGGATGGGGTAAGTGATGTGTGGGAGCTCTGTACTGGGATTGGACACGGGGTAAGTGATGTGTGGGAGCTCTGCACTGGGATTGGACACGGGGTAAGTGAAGTGTGGGAGGTCTGTACTGGGGTTGGACACGGGGGAAGTGATGTGTGGGTGCTTTTTACTGGGGTTGGACACGGGGTAAGTGATGTGTGGGAGCTCTACTGGGGTTGGACACGCGGTAAGTGATGTGTGTGTGGGAGCTCTACTGGGGTTGGACAAGGGGTAAGTGATGTGTGTGTGGGAGCTCTACTGGGTTTGGACACGGGGAAGTGATGTGTGGGAGCTCTACTGGGGTTGGACACGGGCTAAGTGATGTGTGTGTGGGAGCTCTACTGGGGTTGGACACGGGGTAAGTGATGTGTGGGAGCTCTACTGGGGTTGGACACGGGGTAAGTGATGTGTGGGAGCTCTACTGGGGTTGGACACGGGGTAAGTGATGTGTGTGGGAGCTCTACTGGGGTTGGACACGGGGTAAGTGATGTGTGAGTGGGAGCTCTACTGGGGTTGGACACGGGGTAAGTGTTGTGTGGGAGCTCTACTGGGGTTGGCCACGGGGTAAGTGATGTGTGTGTGGGAGCTCTACTGGGGTTGGACACGGGGTAAGTGATGTGTGTGTGGGAGCTCTACTGGGGTTGGAGATGGGGTAAGTGATGTGTGGGAGCTCTATACTGGGGTTGGACACGGTAAGTGATGTGTGGGTGCTCGTACTGGGGTTGGGCACGGGGGAAGTGATGTGTGGGTGCTCTGTACTGGGGTTGGACACGGGGTAAGTGATGTGTGGGTGCTCTGTACTGGGATTGGACACGGGGTAAGTGATGTGTGGGAGCTCTGTACTGGGATTGGACACGGGGTAAGTGAAGTGTGGGAGGTCTGTACTGGGGTTGGACACGGGGGAAGTGATGTGTGGGAGCTCTACTGGGGTTGGATACGCGGTAAGTGATGTGTGTGTGGGAGCTCTACTGGGGTTGGACAAGGGGTAAGTGATGTGTGTGTGGGAGCTCTACTGGGGTTGGACACGGGGTAAGTGATGTGTGGGAGCTCTACTGGGGTTGGACACGGGCTAAGTGATGTGTGTGTGGGAGCTCTACTGGGGTTGGACATGGGGTAAGTGATGTGTGGGAGCTCTACTGGGGTTGGACACGGGGTAAGTGATGTGTGGGAGCTCTACTGGGGTTGGACACGGGGTAAGTGATGTGTGTGTGGGAGCTCTCCTGGGGTTGGACACGGGGTAAGTGATGTGTGGGAGCTTTACTGGGGTTGGACACGGGATAAGTGATGTGTGGGTGCTCTGTACTGGGATTGGACATGTGGTAAGTGATGTGTGGGAGCTCTACTGGGGTTGGACACGGGGTAAGTGATGTGTGTGTGGGAGCTCTACTGGGGTTGGAGACGGGGTAAGTGATGTGTGTGTGGGAGCTCTACTGGGGTTGGACACGGGGTAAGTGATGTGTGTGTGGGAGCTCTACTGGGGTTGGAGACGGGGTAAGTGATGTGTGGGAGCTCTGTACTGGGGTTGGAAATGGGGTAATTGGTATGGGGAAGCTTAGTCTGAGGAGGGGCTGAGGATGTGCTGGGGATAGCTGCCATGTTTCCGGCACCAATATTGCATGCTCACAACTTGCTGACCCTAACTTTTCAATGTGGGATGACACTGGAGCGAGCAGAGGAAACTCACACAGTCATGGGAGCAGAGGTGGTAATTGAACTCGAATCGCTAACTGCCGTGCTGCTGTGGCACCCAAGATCGAGTCTCGCTGGAACCTGTGGACTGAGGTGGTTGTGTTATTTGGAATCATTGGTGGTGCTGGGGTTTATCGCGTCTGAGCTCTTCACTGCAGAGTGTAACCCATGTCGACAATGAAGCCCCTTGATATTGTGCTGTAGGATGTTTGATTAATATCCTTATTGCACGGAGCTGCAGCTGCTGTGAATCTGACACAGATCTTAGCTCTGAAGCATTAACTCAGTTCCTCTCTCTGTAGGAGCTGACTGACAGGGGTACAGGTGTCCCCCACTTTTTGAATGTTCGCTTTGTGCAACTTCACTGTTACGAAAGACCTACATTAGTACCCTGTTTTCGCTAACAGAAGGTGTTTTCACTATTATGAAAAAAGCAGCGCGTGATAAAAGGCAGTGCGACCCCAAGCAGCCGCTCTCCCCCGGATTCAGAACTGCAATCTCGCTGGCATTACTTAAACGTCTGTGAGCAGCCGTTTGCAAGATGAGTTCTATGGTATCGGAAAAGCCTAAAAGAGCTCGTAAAGGTGTTACACTTGGTGTAAAACGAGACATAATGAAGCGTTTCGACCGTGGTGAATGAAGTAAGGACAAAGTGGGTTTGGCTTGTGGAAGTTGACCAGGTTGATGTTGGAGAGGTTTTGGCATTCCATGACCAAGAACTGATAGATGAAGAGTTGATGCAATTGGAAGAGGAAAGGATAACAATCGAAACCGAATGAGTAATGATAAAGTACGACTTTAATTTTGAAAGGGTACGTCGGTTTAGGAGATATTTGCAGGATGGTTTGAATCCTTATTAAAGAACTGTGTGATAGAAAAATGCTCGAGGCTCAGCAGTCAAGCAAGCCTTCCACATCAGCCACAGCAGACGACGAACCTCGACCTTCGACATCGAGGCGGGCAATCACAGGAGAAGCTGAGCTGCCTGCTCTAATGGAAACAGACGACGAGATGACACCCCAGTGTCCCACCACCCCAACAGCCAGGCCGCGGACAGATACGGATTCGTGGAGAATGCAGCAATAGCCAGGTGACACACAGCACATCTTTAAGAAAAAAGCCAAAATAAACATGCTAATTAATTAGGTGCCGCCGACACGTAATTGTCGGCCCAGATCAGAGGCAATGCAATCGGAAATCGGCACTGATCTGGGCCGACAATTACGTGTCGGGCGGCACCTAATTAATTAGCATGTTTATTTCGGCTTTTTTCTTAAAGATGTGCTGGATGCCTCCCGGCTGCTGCTGGACCCCAACATGCTTCGCGGCAATGTATCGCTCGGCGGCCTAGAGGGTGGGGGCCGCTGCACCACCCAAACTCCGACAAGTCCAACACACCATCACCAGTGTGCTCCGCGCTTTCCCAATTCCATTAAGTGATACTACACTGTACACACATTATTTCTACTTCATATCGGCTGTGTATTTTTACGTGTTATTTGGTATGATTTGGCACCTTCATAGCTTGAAGGTTACTGGAGAGCGCTTGTGCCGTGTTTTTGCCGACGGTGCTTGTGTGAGATTTTTGCTATGGAGAACAGTTCAGGCGATGATTGTGGAAAAGTAATTCTGCTTTATATAAGCTGTGTATTTATCATATCATTCCTGCTTTTACTATATGATACTGTTATTTTAGGTTTTATGTGTTATTTGGCATGATTTGGTAGGTTATTTTTGGGTCTGTGCATGCTCACAAAATTTTCCCATATAAATAAATGGTAATTGCTTCTTCACTTTACGACATTCCGGCTTACGAACCGTTTCGTAGGAACGCTCTACCTTTGGATGGCGGGGGAAACCTGTATATGCAGTGTTTTCTGTTATTAAATCCTTCCCTCTTTCTCTTCTGTAGGGCAGAGATTCTGCTCTTGTATGAGCGTTGCATTCTCTCAGATATTGAATATTCTGACAATCAGAATGTGGAGCAGACAATGTGGAAAAATGCCTTCTACCAGGTCATTGAGAAGTTCCGGCAGATGCTCAAGGAGCCCTCTGGAGACAACGGGGTGGAGATCCGAGGGAGGCTTTTAAAATTATTGGATGAGGTGAGAATATATAGATGAAACTTAACATATAGATGCAAGACAAAGTTTGTGAAGCCTTTTCAATTACCTGGTTTTCTGCATTAATTACTCATAAAACGTGGTCTGATCTTCATCTCAGTCACAATAATAGACACTCACAATTTGCCTATACTATTAACACGCAAATAGTTGAACTTCTCATGTCTTTATTGAACACATTGTAAAGGGTTCACAAATTTTTTCTTGCAACTGTAGATCTTCAAATTTTTATTTGCTATAAGTGCTTCTCATCAGCCAGCTCCTCTCTGACTTTCTTTCCTTCTGCCCTCTGAACTGTTGCCCTTTTTGTCCTTGCTGTTTCCTTGCTTTCCTTGCCTTCGCTGTTCCGTTATGGAGTCAATTTAAACTGTTATGTAACCGGCAACAATGAATATCAATTGAGACAGGTTATATAAAAACAACCAAACATTTATTAAACACGGATAAACAATAAAAAAAAACAAACGAAAACCTTAACCGGAAGTTAACCACTATGCAGCCGTTCAACAAATCGTCACTCGGCACTGGTTCTTAAAGCGTTAAATGCGAAAACAGTTCTTAAAGCGGTAAAGTCAGATATAGTTCTTAAAATGGTAAATTCGAAAGTCCAACTGATTTATACGTTCAATTGGGAGAGACTTCTCTGGAGAAGGAGTTCTTCATAGACGCAACTTTCCTGTTGGTTCTGTCGAAAGGATTCACGATGCAGGAAAAACAGTTTAAAACAACTGACCTTAAATTCTAGAGAGCACCTTGCATGAACTCTTTTCTCTTTTGGCAAGAGTTATCTTCGATGCAGGTCACTACTCCTTCAACGAAGACTCAATAAGGTCGATTCTTTTGTTAAACTGCCGAACGATACTGACTCCTCTCAATCCTTTGGGTCCTGTACTTCGATAAAGTCTTCACTCTCCCGCACTACTGCTGGAATAAGGTACATCAACACATCTAGCAAAAATGTCCAGTCCACACTATTGTACCTTGCCACAGAACGTAACAACCATTTTAAAAATGAAACTGTGTTATAAAAACAAATACGCAACAGAAACGGAGACACATCAACGTTCTAGCTGGAAAACTAAAAAACTAACTGCATCATCTGAGGTCTTCCCTTATATACCCGTGGCGCACATGTCATCATGTGACCTCACCGGCGGGAAAATTACACCAGGTGACCTCCAAAAGACCATTACATCATTCTCACAAAAAAGATCACAGATCTCCTTGAGGCATGTAACAAAACACCGGCCTAGATAGTCTGTAGACAGGGTGTCGGTTGGGACAAGAGCTAATTTTGCTGGGTCTCTGTGATGGTCATCGTCATGGTGCTGAGTCTATGAAGACTGCCCTGGTTGCTGTGTGCCGTGCCCACTAATATGATGAAGAGATGAATCGAGGCTTTGGGTGTGCTCTGGGCTGCCCTGGGATCGGATCTGAGGACTCGACTCAGTTTTGGTTTGGAGTGCTTTCAGTCGCTTCCATTGTTTCCTTTTTTAAAAAAATTTTATTTTTATTTGGATAAGGAATTCACAAATATCATGTACTTTTTTCACACATATAACCTTTTCCAATTTTTTATATGTATAAAACTATAATTATTTATACATTCTTAAGTACACATTGAGATGATATAAAAGGAAATTAGACACTTAAATAGATAATTATGTACTGTGGTTATTCTAATCTATTAGGCTAAGTAATGGTATTAGTTGTTAAGAAAATAGTAATAACAGTTTCCATATAACTCTTCTGGACCATTTCCACTGGTCCAAAATGTTGTATGTAAGCCTATGTAACAACCATTGTAGGTGTTTATATCCTAACTTGTTCATGCTTGCTCCTGCCCGCAGACATAATTATCCCATCCCTATGTACTTATTTACTTAATTTTTTCATTTTTTATCCCTTTCCCAAATCTTTCCCTTTACTCGTGTTAATTCTCTATTTTCCAAAAAAAAACAAAAACAGTAAACATTTAGACTAGGGGTGCTTACGTTAGCAATATTACTGTGTTGATGAGAAGAGCAGTATAAATCATTAGGAGAGTCATCTAAAGTCTGCTCGCATTGGGGTTATATATTCAATCCATTTATTCCAGATTTGATAAAATTTTTCTTTTTGAATTCTCAGGGAGTAAGTCAACTTTTCCATTTTAAATATTTCCAAGATAATTTTGTGCCAATCTTCTAATGTAGGTGGTATTGGATTTAGCCACTTTCTAGTGATTGATTTCTTACTTGCCGCTAAAAGGGCCTGCAGCAACTTTATATCTTCCTTCTGTTCAAGAAACAATACATGCCCCAAATAGAGCATCTCAAAGTTCAGAGGTATCTGGGTCCTAAGTACCTTAACTAATGTTCTATGAATACCTTCCCAATATAGACTTAATTTAGGGCAATCCCAGAAAACATGAAAATGATTTGCCTCCTTGGAGCCGCACCTTCTCCAACACGTCATGTTTGTATCTTTATATTTTTCCTGATATGGGGTCTTGAAGTATCTTATAATATTTTTCCAACAATGTTCTCTCCAAGTCAAAGAATTAGTCGAGGACCATTGAAAGCTGCAGATTTTCCCCCAAGCCTCCTCTGAAAGTACCAACCCCGCCTCTTTCTCCCACTTCTCTTTAATATACAATGTGTTTACATTTTTAGCATGGGAGAGTGCATTATATAATCGAGAAACTGATTTACTAGGTATTGAACTGCAAGCCGAATTCAGAATCTTGAAAAATTCTAATTCTACTGTTGATAGGTCTGTATATCTACAACTCTGGTTAACATAGTTTCGTACTTGAAGGTACCTAAAAACAGTCCTTGTGTTCTAGGCCATGTTTGTCCTGCAGGATTTGGAAACTTTGTAATACTCTTTTACGCTTCCATCGTTTCCATGATTTTTTTTCTGCTTTCATTTTTATTTTTATTCTTTTTTTCTTTAATTGGGTTCTTTCGGGTTTCTTGCCTTGTGGCTACCTGCAAGCAAATCTCAAGGTTGTATAATTTATACATGAATCTTGAATCATTTTTTCCAGTCAAATATTAACATCTGACATAAATGTCATACATTAACATAGAACATTACAGCACAGTACAGGCCCTTCAGGCTACTATGTTGTGCTGACCTACTCCAAGTGGAACCTACCCCTTCCCACGTCACTTTTTATTTTTCTATCCTCCATGTTTCTGAAATGTCCCTAATGTATCTGCCTCTGCCACCATCTCAGCAGAATACTCCAATCTGTGTTTTAAAAAAAAAACTACCTCTGTACTTTCCTTCAATCACCTTAAAATTATGCTCCCTCGTATTAACCATTTCCATGGCGGGGGAAAGAATCTGTTTGTCCACTTGACTTATGCCTCTTATCATCTTAGACACCTCTGTAAAGTTACCTCTCTTCTTCCTTGGCTCCAGAGAAGAAAGCCCTTGCTCAGTCAACCTTTCCTTATAAGATACAGTTGCAAGAAAGTGTTTGTGAACCCTGGTTTTCTGCATTAATTACTCAAAAAATGTGGTCTGATATTCACCTCAGTCACAATAATAGACATACACAGCCTGCATTATACTAATAACACACAAACAATTGTACTCTTCATGTCTTTATTGAACATATTGTTTAATCATTCACAGTCCAGGCTCGAAAAAGTATGCTGACCCTTTTATTTAACAACTGGTAGAACCTCCTTTAGCAGCAATAACCTCCGCGAAATGTGTCTTGTAGCTACTGATCAGACTTGCACAATGGCAAGGTGGAATTTTAACCATTCCTCCATACAAAACTATTTCAGTTCACCTTTATTTCTGGATACCTTGCATGAACAGCCCTCTTCAGGTCATGCTGCAGCATCTCAATTGGGTTAAGGTCTGAACTCTAATTTGGCCATTTCAAAACATGAACTTTCTTCTTTTTAAATTATTCTGTTACTGATTTGTGTTTCTGGTCATTGTCTTGTTGCATCATCCAACTTCTATTAAGCTTCAGGTGACAGACCGCTACCCTGACATTCTCCTGTAAAATGTCTTGACACAATTTGAATTCATTGTTTCCTCAATGATTGCAAGCTGTCCAGGCCCTGAGGCAGCAAAGCGGCTCAACCCATGATGCTCCTTCCACCGTGCTTCACAGTTGGGATGAGGTTTTGGTGGTGTTGTGTAATGCCCTTTTTCATCCAAACACAATGGTGTGCATTTCTGCCACAAAGTTCCACTTTGGTCTCTTCTGTCCACAGAACATTGTCCCAGTAATGTTGTGGAACATCCAGGTGGTGTTTTGCAAACTTGATACATGCAGCAATGCTTTTTTGAGAGCAGTGGTTTCCTCCATGGTGCCCTTCCGTGAACACCATTTTGTTCAGTGTTTTTCTCATAGTGGACACACAAAGAGAAACTTTAGCAAGTTCTAGAGATTTCTGCAGGGCTTTTGCTGTTACCTTTGTTTTCTTTTTGACATTCAGTATTGCACGTCGTGCTCTTGGTGTGATCTTTGCAGGACACCCACTCCTAGGGAGAGTAGCAACAGTACTGAGTTTCCTCCATTTGTAGACAATACTTTTTCTAGAAGGCATTATTCCCAAGATTCACATAGCTTTTTGAACCTAGACTGTGATTGTTTAAATGGTGTACTCAGTATTAATGAGAAGTATATTGTTTGTGTGTGATTAGTTTTGGCAGGTTGTGTTTGTCTGTTATTGGGACTTAAATGAAGATCAGACCACATTTTATGAGTAATTAATGCAGAAAACCAGGTAATTGAAAAGGTTTCACTCACATTTTTTTGCAACTGTGTGTTCAAAGGAAGGGTACTTGGTTAGGTGAGGGGTATCGTCCAGTAAAAACGGTGGCTTGTTTCTGCCCTGAGGGGTATTTCCTTCCCCAATGTCAGAGGAAGTGAGAAGGTTTGTGTGTCCTGTTGCTGTCGGTGCGAAGTGTGCAATGTGTACCAAAAACCAGGCTTGTGATCCCAAGTCTGTTTCTGTTTTAGGGAACCAGCTTCTTTGAGAACCTCCTGCACAAGCTGCAGGTCACGTACCAGTTCAAACTGGAAAACTACATGGATGGGATGGCCATACGTAGCAAGCCTCTTCGTAAAGCGGTGAGTAGATAATGCATGGAAACAGGCCCTTTAGCCCAGCCCAGCTGAGCACACTATCCTCCCTGTATTCGGCTCATAACCCTTCAGGCCCCTCCCCTCCATCTACCTATCCAAATGCCTCTTAAATGTTTCAGTTGTACCTGCCTCAACCACTTCCTCTGGCAGCTTGTCCTAGGCACTCACTACCCCCTGTATAAAGAAGTTACCTCTCAGGTATTTTTAAAATCTCTTCCAACTTACCTTTTATCTGTGCCATGTAGTTTTGGACTCCCCAACCCTGGGGAAAAGAGTGTGAAGGTTGATTTATACTTCTGCGTCAAATCGATGCCGTAGGTATGGCGTCACCGCGAACCCTACGCAGAGCCTACGCGGGTCCCTATGCTGTAGCCTGGCGCGCACCTCTCCCAAAATGTAACTACGCGTCGCGGCAAAGCAGACCGCAACAACAGTGATTGGTCCACTTGGTAGCATCGCATTTCCTCCTACACTGCAATAGCTTCCCATTGGACGACTGAAGGGCAGGGAAGGAACTCTGGCTGCAATGCTTTCTCTGAATTATGGAGGATACATTTCGCTTTTACGAAAAAAGATGCTCGCTTTAAACTTGTTTACCCTGAGAAAGACTACCATGACCATGAAGCCTCGCACGGGCAGGTGTGTGCGCATGCGTGACATGCGCGAATTGCAGAGTGACACAGACACACCAACGCACAAGTATAAACGCTCACAAAGCGCGTAGGCCACTTGTGTAGATTATGGCGTCCATTTGACGCAGAAGTATGAATCAACCTTGACCGACCACCGTATCTATACCTCCCATGATTTTATGAACATATAACTTAGTCCCTCTAGTCCAGGCAGCATCTTCATGAATCTCTTGTGTACCCTCTCCAATTTGACAATATTTTTCCTGTAACAGGGTGACCAAACTGTACACAATACTTCAAGTGTGACCTCAACACTGACGTATATAACTCTTAACATAATGTCCCAACCCTGAAACTTGATGCCCCGACTGACGAAGGCCAGCATGCTAAATGCCTCCTTGTGCAGCCACTTTCAGTGAACTGTGCACTTGTATTCTCAGGTCCCTCTGTCCATGAAACTTGTCAGTACCCTGCCATTCACTGTGTCGGTCCTAATCTGGTTTGACTGCCCAAAATGCATCACCTTACACATACCCAAATTGAAATCGATTTGCCATTTCTCGGCCTCTCTCCCCAGCTGATTGAGATCTTTGTAATTCACTGTAACCTGCCTCAAAATCAATGATACGCCCAGTTTAGTATCATGGCAAATTTGCCAATTGTGCAGTGTACGTTCACATCTAAATCATTTGTGAATAATGAATAACAGAGGCCCCAACACTGATCGCTGGAGCAGCCCGCTAGTCGCAGACCTCCAGTTGGAAAATCAACCTTCAACTATCATCCTTTGCTTCCTGTCATTGAGCTAATTCTGAATCCACTTCACCAGCTCCCCCTGAATCCCACGTGACCTAACCTTCCAGATCAGCCTGCCCTGTGGGACCTTATCAAAGGATTTAGTTACAGTGCCAATACAAAGTATTCAACCCCCTTTGGAAGTTTTCATGTTTTATTGTTTTACAACATTGCGTCACAGTGGATTTGGCTTTTTGATACTGATCAACAGAAAAGACTCTCTTGTCAAAGTGAAAACAGATCTCTACAAAGTGATCTAAATTAATTACAAATATAAAACACAAAATAATTGATTGCAGAAGTATTCACCCTTTTCAAATGTGTATTTAGTAGATGCACCTTTGCCAGCAATTATAGCCTTGAATCTGTGTGGATAGGTCTCTGTCAGCTTTGCACATCTGGACACTGCAATTTTCCCCCTTTCTTTACAACCACTTCAGGACATTAACGTTGTTGTTTTTAAGCTATTCCTGTGTAACTTTGGCTTTATGCTTGGGGTCATTGTCTTGCTGGAAAACAAATCTTCTCCCAAGTAGCAGTTCTCTTGCAGATTGTATCAGGTTTTCCTCCAGGATTTCCCTGTATTTTGCTGCATTCATTTTACCCTCTACCTTCACAAGCCTTCCAGGGTCTGCTGCAGTGAAGCATCCCCACAGCACGAACGTTAACCATGCTTCAGGGTAGGGATGGAGGTTTTTGATAATGTGTGGTGTTTCACTTACACTAAACATAACGTTTAGTCTGATGGCCAAAAAGCTCAATTTTGGTTTCATCAGACCATAGAACCTTTTTCCAGCTGACTTCAGTCTCCCACATGCCTTCTGGCAAACTTTAGCTGAGATTTCATGTGTTTTTTTTCAACAGTGGCTTTCTCTTTGCCACTCTCCCATAAAGCTGTGACTGGTGAAGTGCCCAGGCAACAGCTCTATGTACGCGCAGTCTCTCCCATCTCAGCTACTGAAGCTTGTAACTCCTCCAGAGCTGTCATAGGTCTCTTGGTGGCCTCTCTCATTAGTCCCCTTCTTGCACAGTCACTCAGTTTTTGAGGATGACCTGCCCAAGGCAGATTTACAGCTGTGCCATATTCTTTCCATTTCTTGATGATTGACTTAACTGTACTCCAAGGGATATTCAGTGACTTCAAAATTTTCTTGTATCCACCTCCTGACTTGTGCTTTTCAATAACTTTTTTGTGAAGTTGCTTAGACTGTTCTTTTGCCTTCATGGTGTAGTTTTTGCCAGGATACTGACTCACCAGCAGTTGGACCTTCCGGATATAGGAGTATTTTTACTACAATCAATTGAAACAGCTTGACTGCACACGGTGATCTCCCTTTAACTAATTATGTGACTTCAGAAACCAATTGGCTGCATCAGTGATGATTTGTTGTGTCATATTAAAGGGGGTGAATACTTATGCAAACAATTATTTTGTGTTTTATATTTGTAATTAATTTAGATCACTTCGTAGAGATCTGTTTTCACTTTGACACAATAGACAATAGGTGCAGGAGTAGGCCATTCGGCCCTTTGAGTCAGCACCGCCATTCACTGTGATCATGGCTGATCATCCACAATCAGTACCCCGTTCCTGCCTTCTCCCCATATCCCTTGACTCCACTATCTTTAAGAGCTCTAGCCATCTCTTTCTTGAAAGCATTCAGATAATTGGCCTCCTGCCTTCTGAGGCAGAGCATTCCACAGATCCACAACTCTCTGGGTGAAAAAGTTTTTCCTCAACTCCGTACTAAATGGCCTACCTCTTATTCTTAAGCTGTGGCCTCTGGTTCTGAACTCCCCCAACATCGAGAACGTGTTTCCTGCCTCTAGCGTGTCCAATCCCTTAATAATCTTATATGTTTCAGTCAGATCTCCTCTCATCCTTTTAAATTCCAGTGTATACAAGCCCAGTTGCTCCAATCTTTCAACATATGACAGTTCTGCCATCCCAGGAATTAACCTCGTGAACCTACGCTGCACTCCCTCCATAGCAAGAATGTTCTTCCTCAAATTTGGAGACCAAAACTGCACACAGTACTCCAGGTGTGGTCTCACCAGGGCCCTGTACAACTGCAGAAGGACCTCTTTGCTCCTATACTCAACTTCCCTTGTTATGAAGGCCAACATGCCATTAGCTTTTTCCACTGCCTGCTGTACCTGTACGCTTACTTTCAGTGACTGATGTACAAGGACACCTAGATCTCGTTGTACTTCCCCTTTTCCTAACTTGACACCATTCAAGTAGTAATCTGCCTTCCTGTTCTTGCCACCAAAGTGGATAACCTCAAAGTGTCTTTCTGTTGATCAGTGTCAAAAACAGCGAAGTTTTTGTGAATCAATGTTGTAAAACAATAAGACATGAAAACTTCTGAGGGGGGGAGTGAATACTTTTTATAGGCATTGTACAGACAACGTCCACTGGCTTACCTTCATCTGTCCCCTTAGTTACCTCCAAAGGACGAAAAGGTTACTTTGAAAGATTCACCAGACATGATCTCCCACACCAAAACCATGCTGACTGTTTCTGATCAGTCCTTGACTATCCAAATATGTCCATCAGAATTCTCTGCCGTAACTTCTGTAGAACTGAAGTCAAGCTCACTGGCCTGTAGTTCCCTTCTTGAACAATGGAACAATATTATCCTTTTACTGTTAATGTAACTGAAAAACCTCTTGTGAGTACCAGTGAGACTTGCAGCAGTGATTAAACAGGTCTGAGAGAAATGGAAATAATGAATTAAGTGGTAATAATTTTCCCTGGCTTTTAGAAGCTGTGCTTCTCTGGGTACGATCACTTTTGATCTGGACTGGTTCCACCTGACTCCTCTTACCCTTGCTCCCCATCTAATCCTGCTGAAACCAGTCTGAATGTTCTCCATAGTGCATCTGTAGGAATTTGCTAGATTTTGGTGACATACCAAATCTCCTCAAGAAGCGCTGTATACTTTGGACCAACTTAATTAAAAAAAATTCTTCTTTTCCTCTATTTAACATTTTTTTTCATAAGAAATTCGGGTTCTCGCTCTGTAGTGCTCTGCTCTCTGGCCAGTTGTGTTCTGCTCCAACTCACAGTAGCTCTGGAGTAGCAGCGTCATTGTAAGTGTTCAGCGCTCCTCTATAGTTTCAGACTGGTAACCCATTGTGTTTGCCCTCCAGGTGAAGTATGCATTGATCAGTGCTCAGCGGTGTCTGATCTGTCAGGGAGATATTGCCCGCTACAGAGAGCAAGCAAATGACACCACCAACTACGGCAAGGCACGCAGGTGCAGTATCACTGTGCAGATGAGAAGTGGAATCTACCCCCACTTGATTTCATTTTGGATTGTGTTCTGATTTGTACTAATCTGTTGTTAGCACAGCGACACCATCCTTTCCCCATATATCACAATCAGATTTATTATCACTGTCATATATTACATGAATTTTGATTTTGTGTCAGTGCAGTGCAAAGACGAACAAAGTTACTATAAATTACAACATAAATATTGTAAAGAAAGGAACAGTGAGGTAGTGTTCATGGATGCATGGACTGCTCAGAATTCAGATGGTGAAGGGGTGAAGCTTTTCCTAAAACGCTGAGTGTTGGTGTTCAGGCTCCTGTAACTCCTCCCTGCTGGCAGTGAGACATGGTTTCTGGATTTGTGTGCTTGTCTGTGCGATTGGACCCGATCTCCCAGCCCACAGCCCCAAAGGCTGATGCTGCTTATCGAGATGCTGTTGACACTGCCTCCCTCACCCAACAAAATCTTGATTTGGAGTTTTCAGTGCTTCTTGCCCTGGTTCACGAGAATGATCCTGGGAATGAAATGGTTAATGTCTGAGGAGTGTGATGGCTTTGGGCCTGGAGTCGCTGGAGTTTAGAAGAATGGTGGGTAGGGTATCTCATTAAAACATATTGTAAGGTCCAGATAGACTGGATATTGAGAGGATGTGTCCAATAGTTGGCGAGTCTAGGACCAGGGGGCACAGCCTCAGAACAGATGAGGAGGAATTTCTTTAGCCAGAGGGTAGTGAAACTGGAATTCATTGCCACAGATGGCTGAGGAGGCAAAGTCGTTGGGTATACTTACAGTGGAGGTTGATAGGTTCTTGGTTAGTGAGGGAGTCTAAAGTAACAACGAAAAAGCAGGTGAATGAGGTTGGAAAGGCAAATAAATCAGATACGATGGAATGGCAGAGATACTCAATGGGCTGAATGGCCTCATTCTTCACTGATGAATTATAGTCGATAACTGTGCACAATCATCCAGGTGCAGACTTAGCAATATTTCTAGCCCCCTTATAGTAAAGACCAGTGTGCCACTTGCCTCCCAAGCCATGCAGTGTACCTAGCTTCTTTTTGTGATTCATGCACAAGAACAGTCTTTCTCCATTTAGATAATCTTTCATTAGACTTGTCTCTTACTGAAGAGTGTGACCTCTATTTGCCAAGTTTTCACCCACTCACACAGCCTCTGTACCATGTGTAATAGAGCTGTACCATTGTCACAACATGTCCTCTCACCGTACATCGTGTTACAGAACTGTACCATCATCACAACATGTCCTCTCACAGTACATCGTGTTACAGAACTGTACCATCATCACGTCCTCTCCCCATACATCGTGTTACAGAACTGTACCATCACAACATGTCCTCCCCCCCGTACATCGTGTTACAGAACTGTACCACCATCACAACATGTCCTTCCCCCCATACATCGTGTTACAGAACTGTACCATCATCACGTCCTCTCCCCGTACATTGTGATACAGAAACGTACCATCATCACGTCCTCTCCCCATACATTGTGTTACAGAAACGTACCATCATCACGTCCTCTCCCTGTACATTGTGTTACAGAACTGTACCATCATCATGTCCTCTCCCCGTACATCGTGTTACAGAACTGTACCACCATCACAACATGTCCTTCCCCCCGTACATCGTGTTACAGAACTGTACCATCATCACGTCCTCTCCCTGTACATTGTGTTACAGAACTGTACCATCATCACGTCCTCTCCCTGTACATTGTGTTACAGAACTGTACCATCATCACGTCCTCTCCCTGTACATTGTGTTACAGAACTGTACCATCATCATGTCCTCTCCCCGTACATCGTGTTACAGAACTGTACCACCATCACAACATGTCCTTCCCCCCGTACATCGTGTTACAGAACTGTACCATCATCACGTCCTCTCCCTGTACATTGTGTTACAGAACTGTACCATCATCACGTCCTCTCCCTGTACATTGTGTTACAGAACTGTACCATCATCACGTCCTCTCCCTGTACATTGTGTTACAGAACTGTACCATCATCACAACATGTCCTCTCTCCTGTACATCGTGTTACAGAACTGCACTGTCATCAGAATGTACCCTCTCCTCTGTGCATTGTGTTACACAGGCGTATCTGCTCTCCCCCCCCTCTCGGATAGCTTGCAAGTTCCTCCTGGTCAATAATGGAAAGGTACTGATTGTGGACCGAGAGCTGATCATTGGGGCACCTCACTACTTTACATCCTTCCAGCTACATTCAGGCCTCTTTACGTAGAACAGTACAGCACAGTTCAGGCCTTTCAGTGTGCCGTGTAGTGCCAACTCTTTAATGTACTCTAAGATTAATCTAATCCTTCCCTCACACGCAGCACTGAATTTCTCCTTCATCCATGTGTCTTAAGAATTTCTTAAATGTCCCTAATGTATTTGCCCCTACCACCACCCCGGCAGGGCGTTTGGCACACCCAGCACACTAGTAAAAACCTACCTCTAACACCTCTTGTAAACTTACCTCCAATCACCTTAAAACTATGTTCCCTGATATTACCTATTTCCACCCTGTGCTCAAGTCTCTGACTGTCCAGACTGTCTGTGCCCCTTATCATCTTGTACAGCTCTTTTAAGTCACTTCTCATTTTCCTTCATTCCAAAGTGAAAAGGCCTAGCTTGTTTGTCTTCTGTATAATGACTCAACTTCAGTCTGTTGTGCCTCATTGACAGTGACAGGAGAAAGTCTTTATGATAGATGGGGTGTGGAAGTGGGGCAAAGTTATGCACACTCTGTGATTGTGGCCAGAATGCCGTTGGTGTGAAGGGAATGGCACTGATTTGGAGGAAGACTGGATTTGGCGAGGCAACGTGCTGGGGTACTGCGTCCCGCTGACCCTCATCTGGTTGGGGTGCCACTGCAGTGTAGCAGTTAGCACGACGTTTTTATAGCTCGGTTGTTAGAGTTCAGCTTTCAATTCCTGTGTTCTCTGTAATCTTTCCTGTGTGTTCATGGGTTTCCTCTGGTGTTCTGGTTTCCTCCCATAGTTAAAAGATGTACTGGTTAGTAGGTTAATTGGCCATTGTCACTTGTCCTGTGATTAGGCCAGGGTTATATCAGTGGGTTGCTGGGCTGTGCCAGAAGGGCCTGTTCTGCATTAATTAAAATAAAATAATTTCACTCTCCCACAGCAGGGTCAAACAGGGATTGGTGATCATTGCCCAAGCTGAAGCAGCAATAGACAGGAAAGGTCTCTGAGTAGCACACACAAAATGCTGAAGGAACTCAGGAGGTCAGGTAGCATCTCTGGAAATGAATGAACAGTCAGTGTTCACCGTGGTGGTGATAGGTGAAGCCTGGTGGGTGGGAGGGGGGGGATGAAGCAAGAATCTGGGAGGTGATAGGTGGAAAAGGCAGAGGGCTGAGAAGGAGGAATCTGATTGGAGAAGAGGTACTGGGGAAGGTGAGGAGACGAGGGAGGAGGCCAGAGCGGTGAATTAAACAGGATCAAACAGGGATTAGTGATCATTCCTCAGGCTGAAGCAGCAATGGGCAGGCAGTGTCTCCGAGTGTTAGTAGAGCACATGTGAAGTTTGGCCAGGACTCTGGACAAGTATCACTTGAAACAGCAGATGCTGCTCCAGGCATAACAGTACAGTGAGGGCCAATAAACAGCTATGCTGACACCCGGTCTGTGAAGTGAGACCCTGCCAGCTGATGTTTGCAAGGACCTCAGGGACGTTGGTACTGAATCCTTGGACAGCCACAAGCTCTGCAACTGAGAAGGTGGACCAGGTCTCAGACTGTGTCCCAGACCAGGCCAAGAGACAGTTCCTTGATGTTCTGAGCATTAAATTCATATGCCATGTGGTTAATGTTGGGCTGTTCAGGGGTGAACTGAATAAATTCTGTGGGGCATGGGATTGAAGGGTGAGTGTACTGTTAATTGAAATGAGATTGGCCAGATTAATTGTGTTGGCTCTTTCCACGAATGTGATTTCCTCTGTTTGTGTTCAACTGTGGGAAAACTGTTCAGTCATAAATCTTGGAAGTGGCATAAACCATCTGATGAGTGAGTGTTTAGCAGGAGGGGGTGTGTTCACAGTGCTGATGGAACTGGAATGGGACAGTATTTAATGTCTGCTTTCTTCTCCACAGTTGGTACTTGAAAGCTCAACAAATTGCACCAAAAAACGGGCGACCCTACAACCAGCTGGCTATTCTGGCCATCTATACGGTGAGACCATTGTTCGTCCTAACACTCTTGGATCAAAGCTTTTGTGCACTAGCTGGAGTTACTTTGCACCTTAAGTTTTTATCCCATTTGTAGGATTGCATCCCAGAAGATAAAAGTTGCATATTCTGTGTGTGTGTTTTTGCATTTAACAGAAATTGTCTCAGTACATCAATTGGAGGGGTATGGTCAGGTACAGGTCGATGGGACAAGGCAAAATAACAGTTCGGCACAAACGAGATGGGCCAAAGGACCTTTACAATTGCCAGACATCTGAATTTCTCATACCGAAGGGAGGATTCTGAAGAAACACTTTATTTTCTGCAGTGATCCTCTTTATATTGGCATGCTACAGTTCAAAGATGCCCAAATTTAACACTCTACAGACCGTACTGATGTCAGGAAAGGAGGTGGTCATCGGGATTGCCTGTGACCGGGTGGGTTTCAGGTGAAATCCCATTGCTCGTGAAGCACACTGTCCACAAGAGGGGTTTGAAGCTGGGATGGTGGCAGTATGAACATTGCTTAGGCATAGAGCTCTGGGCCAAAGGTTGATATGAACAAGATGGTCTGAATGGCCTGTTTCCATGTTGAATAAATTTAAGACTCTGGTCTCTAGAACTGTTTGCTCTTGGGAGAGTGTTATGGGATATTTAGCAAGTTTCCAAACTTTAGTTTAATGTCTCTGTAAATAAATGTAGCACTCCTGCACTGCGTTCCAAATTAGCAAAACAGGGGATGAGCCCATAACTCCCTGCCTTTCAGTTCAATTGTTACTAACTGATCATCCCCAACCCTTTTAAAATTTTTTTCTTGCGTTGTGCTCCCTTTGGGTCCTCAGTCCCAAAAGGATGAATTTGGAGACCAGACTGTGTGGATGTGAAACCTTCAGGTGCTCTGTGCTCAGTTACCACCAGGTGGCAGCACGAGTCCATTCTTGTGGTGCGACGGAGCGGCCTGAGAGGCTCTCACCATCAGTCATTATCACCAGCCTCAGGTCTCCCTGAGCTGGTGGGTGTAGTCTGTGTGTGATTCCACCCCTCTTCAGAGGGGCATGACGCTTCATCAGTCAGGTACATGACTGAAAATCTAAAATTAAATTGGGAATTGCTTGAAGTGGGCTCTGATGTGGCACAGTAGTGCAGTGCTTTATTTATTTAGCAATATAGCGCAGAGTAGGCTCTTCCTGCTCCAGCAGACCCCCCCCCCCCCGACAATCCCGATTTAACCCCACCCTAATCACGGGACAATTTACGATGACCAATTGACCTGCCCGCTTTACAGCGCTGCTGTTTATAAGGAGTTTGTACGTTCTCCCCAGGGGGGCAGTCGGCAAGTGTCACCATGCTTCCAGCAACAATGTAACATGTCCAGGTTACTAACGCTAACCTGTATGTCTTTGGAATGTGGGAGGAAACCGGAGCAATTCCACATGGTCATGGGGAGAGTGTATAAATGTCTTACAGATGGTAATGGAAATTGAAGCTGGGTCACTAGTGCTGTAAAGCCTTGCGTGAACCGCTACGCTACCACGTCACTCCGTATGAAACTGAGCTTGCTATCTGTAACCATCTTAGCCTTCTGAACACAGAATTTATCAGCCTGCAGCTTAGCCCAAGCCCTGAACATCTGAACTGTTATCACATAAGCCCTTTACTAGTTTGAACTTATTTATTGATAGAAGTGTACAAGGTGATAAGAGGCATAGATTGAGTGGACAGCTGAAGGTGGAAATGGCAAATACTAGGAGACAAAATTTAAAGATAACTAGAGGAAAGTGTAGGAGTGTAATGTATTGTGTGAGTATTCGTAGCATCAGAGTGTGTATGACATCAGGACGTGGAAAAAGGGTTTAAAAAAATGGAAGTCTGGTGAATAAAGGTTGGTTGTTCAATCTACACCGGTGTCTGAGTCACATCAATATTACATGGTGTCAGAAGAAAACGTGAAAAATAAAAAGGAAGAGAAGACACGTAAAAGATGTCACAGTTACAGCCACCGTCAGGTTTAAGCCTACAAGGTAATCTTGCTGAGAGCTGGAAAATATGGATCCCGAAGTTTGAGCTGTTTTGCACCGCTAGCGACCTAGCTGAAAAGACGGAGAAAGTGCAATGTGCTACGTTTCTGCACGTAGCGGGAGAAGAGGCAATAAAGGGTTGCAACACGTTTGTCTTCCAAGATGATAAGCAAGATAAAATTGAAGTGTTATAAAAAAAAAGTTTCAAGATTACTGCAAACCGAGAAAAAACCTACCGTTCATCCGACACCAGTTTTTCACGAGGGCTCAAGGACCAACGGAGACCATAGACGACTACGTAACAGATTTGAAGAGCAAGGCAAAAGACTGTGAGTTTGGACAACTGCATGATTCTTTAATACGTGACAGGATTGTACATGGCATACGAGATGATCAAGTGAGAAGCAGGCTATTGAGAGAGGCAGATCTTACATTAGAAAAGGCGATTGATGTTTGCCGTGCCAGCGAGATCACGTCAAGTCAGGTTAAAGTGCTCAAATCGAGAAGGAATTACTCACCATAGTTTATGGATGTGAGAAGTTCCACCAATATGTATATGGCAAAGAAATCCAGGTTGAGAGTGATCACAAACCACTTGAGAGCATCTTCAAAAAGCCACTCCACCAAGCTCCTATGAGGCTGCAAAGGATGCTTCTCAGGCTACAGAGGTACACTCTCACAGTCACCTATAAGCCAGGAAAAGAACTGTACATCGCTGATGCTTTGAGCTGTGCTTACCTCAAAGAGCAAAAGGAAGAGTTGCTAGGAAGAGAGCTGGAGGTCAACTGGGTTACACCTCAGCTACCCATCTCTGAGGAGAAGTTGAACATGTTCAGGAAAGCGACTGCAGATGATCCTGAAATGCAAATACTAACAGACATTACAATGAATGGATGGCCAACAGAAAGAAAAGATGTTCTAAAGGAAATACAGAAATACTGGAGATTTAAATAGAAAATCAGCTATGCATCAGGACTAATATTCAAAACGGCAAAACTCATCGTACCAGACCAAATGAGACAGGAAATGCTCAACAGAATTCATGAGTCACACCTGGGGATAGTGAAATGTAAAGAAAGAGCAAGGGACATTCTCTATTGGCCAGGCATGTTAACTCAGATAGAGGACATTGTGTCTCAGTGTGCTGTCTGTAATGAAAACAAAAACAGCAATCCAAGAGAGCCTCTGCTTTCCCACCCACTACCAGGAAGGCCATGGGAGAAGATTGGCACAGATCTCTTTCACTACAATGGTGCAGAATATCTGCTTTGTGTGGACTACTATTCAAAATATCCGGAGATCACCAAGTTAAGTGACACGTCCAGTCGAGGTGTCATTACCGCAATGAAGTCAACATTCACAAGACATGGAATTCCAGATATTGTCGTTAGTGACAACGGTCCACAATATGCCAGTGGTGAGTTCAGAGGGTTCTCAGAAAGCTGGGAATTTCAACATGTTACTTCCAGTCCAGGGCACGCTCAGTCTAATGGACAAGCAGAGAGAACTGTACAAACTGTCAAGAACATGCTCAAGGAGGCACAAAGCAGCAAAGGTGACCTTTACATTGCTCTGCTTGAATACCACAACACACCGATTGAGGGTGTGGGGTTCTCTCCTGCACAGCTGTTGATGAGACGTCATCTGAAGTCCAAACTGCCAACATCCACAACTCTACTGACTCCTGAAGGTAACGCTCACGTACATGACAAGCAAATAAAGCAAATAAAGCAAAAGAGCTACGATGACAGACATACAAGACAGTTGCCAGATCTACATACAGGTGAAAATGTCAGAATACAGAGAGGAGACACTTGGCAACCAGCTGTGGTTGTGAACAGACATCAGCAACCAAGATCCTTCATAGTTCGCACGCCGGATGGAAGAGTCTACAGGAGGAACAGGAAGCATCTGCTGAAGACGGGCGAGAGGGAGTTTCCACGTACAGATGCACAGGACATTTCCACATGTACAGACATGGGAACAAACGACACCAAGAGTGATGCTGACCGCAAAGACACAGACGTCACTTGAGAGACTGGCACTGATGAAGGTCAAGCACAGTCACAGTTGTATCACACACGGTCTGGGAGACAAGTCAAACTTCCAGCTAGATACAGAGACTAGACATACAGTTGAGGCAAAGTCACACATGTCATAAGTTCCAAGGTGTGAAATAAAAGGTTTATTAGTCTATGTTAGTAAAAGAAAATACACTGCTGTTAGTATTGTAAAATACAATGCAGAATACAGTACAAGAAGGTAAGATTTTTTTTAGTTTATGTTATGGTTGTTGCACTGTAAGAAAGGCGTACCTAGAGGCATTGTTTTGGTAATTCACAGTGTTGTAAAAAAAATCTTGAGAAGGGGGATGTAATGTATTGTGTGAGTATTCGTAGAGTCAGAGTGCGTATGACGTCAGGACGTGGAAAAAGGGTTTAAAAAAAATGGAAGTCTGGTGAATAAACGTTGGTTGTTCAATCTACACCGGTGTCCGAGTCACATCAATATTACAAGGGGGATATCAGAGGTAAGTATTTTACACAGTGATTGTTGGGTGTGTGGAACGCACTACCAGGGATGGTGGTGGAGGCAGATACATGGGGGACAATTAACAGACTCTCCGATACGCACATGAATGATAGAAAAATGGATGGCAATGTAGAAGGAAGAGTTAGATTGATTTTAGTGTAGGTTAATCGGTCAGCAGTACATTGTGACATGCAACACAGAAACAGCCCTTTTGGCCAACCTTTTATATGCTGTTATTAATTCCAGAGTATACTTTTATACTGATGTATATTATGGAATAAATATGATGGTACTGATCTATACTGATCCCACTTCCCAGTGCTTGTTCCATAGCTTTCTATGTCTTGGCAATATAATTGCTCATCTTGATATAGCCAGGTATATTTTGTGCGAGTCTCTCTCTCCACCACGCCTCCAGTCAGTAAATTTCTGATGGCAAGCGTGGGTGAAATATTCTTCCTCAAATCCCCTCTGCAGCTTTCATTACTCAGCTTAAGCATGTGCCCTCTGGTTTTGGACAGGACTTGGAGTATTGTGTGCAGTTCTAGTCACCACACCATTGGAAGGATGTGTTTGCACTTGAGGGGTGTAGAGGAGATTCGATGTTGCCCGGATGGGAAGTCTTTAGTAATTGGGAGAGATTAGATAGGGTGGGTTATGTTCCCTGGAGCATGGAGGCTGAGGGGGTGACTGATAGCTAGGGTTGTCAAAAAGTCTCTTTCCTGTGATGGGACCATCAGAAACAAGGGTGATTTGAGGATAAAGTTTATTTTTGCAAAGAGTGGCATTGATTGCAGGAGTTAGAACAACTGTACTAGTCATTGGTGAGACCACAGTTAGGGTGTTGTGTCCACTTCTGCTCAGCAGGTTTGTGAAGGATTATTAAGCTGGAGAGGGTGCATTAAAGAGTCGTGATGTTACTGAGATTGTAGGGCTTGAGTTATAAGGACTGGGGGGATAGGCAGGGACTGTTTTCCGTGGTGTGTGGAGATTGAGATGTGACCTGACAGAAGTTGATAAAATAATGAAAAACTGGATATACGAATGGCCAGAAGTTTTTCTGCAGGGGTGGTGAGTCTAAAACGGAGGGCATTGGATGAATGTAGGAGTATGCACAGATGTTGAAGTGGTCAGAAGCTCTTCTGCAGAGGAGGCAAGTCTAAAACTTAGGGGGCATGGGTTTAAGAGGAGAGGGGAAAGATTTTAGAGATCTTGGGAGAATGTTTTTCCACATAGAGGGCAGAGGGTATATGAAATGAGTTTCCAGGAGGAGGTGGTAGTATACTTCCCCTAACATCCCAATGTTAACGTTTCACAACACACACAAAATGCTGGAGGAACTCAGCAAGCCAGGCAGCATCTAGGAAAAGAGTACAGTCGACATTTTGGGCTGAAACCCTTTGGCAGGACTGGAGAAAAAAAGCTGGGGAGTAGATTTGAAAAGTTGGGCGGTGGGGAGAGAGAAATGCCAGGCGATAGGTGAAACTTGAAGGGGGATGGATGAAGCAAAGAGCTAGGAAGTTGATTAGTGAAAGAGACAGAAGGCTATGGAAGAAAGAAAAAAATGGAGTGCAGCACTAGAGGGAGGCAGTGGGTGGTCAAGGAGATAAGGTGAGCGAAGGAAAAGGGGATGGGAAATGGTGAAGGAGTTGGGGCATTACTGGAAGTTTGAGAAATCAATGTTCATGCCATCAGGTTGGAGACTACCCAAACGGAATACAAGGTGTTGTTCCTCCAACCTGAGTGTGGCCACATCGCGACATTGGAGGAGGCCGTGGATGGGCATATTGGAATGGGAAGTGGAATTAAGATGTGGCCACTGGGAGATGCCACTTGTTCTGGCGGATGGAGTGTAGATGCCTGCCCATTGTGTCCCTCTGGTGTTATCTCTATCGCCTAGTGTTTCTCTTTCCCCTCACCGCACCTTTCAAATCTACTCCTCAGCTTCTTTCTCCAGTCCTGCTGAAGGGTCTTCGCCTGAAACGGCGACCGTTCCGAGCCTGCTGACTTCCTCCCGCATTTTGTGTGTGTTGCTCAGATTTCCAACATCTGCAGATTTTCTCTTGTTTAACATTTCAAAAGGTCGTCTTCTGTTAAATGCTCTGTTTTTGTTAAGGACATTTATTGTGGTATTGCTATCTGCCACTGGAAGAGATACAAAATCACAAACTCACCTCTCCGAGCCTCTCATCCACTCATCAAAACTCACCCAGTTTGTTAAACAGCTACACGCTTGTCATCTGCAAGAGATCCCCTTTTTCTAGTGCAGGGCAGTCCAGAACTAGAGGTCACAAATTTAAAGAGATAATTATTTTCACACAGAAGGTGGCAAATGTCTGGAATGAGCTGCCAGAGATGAATACAGTTACAACATTTAAGATGCTTTTGGTCAGGTACTTGCGTAGGAGAGGCATAGAGGGGTATGGGTCCAATACCGGCAATGGGACTAATGTGGGTGGGGAGTCTCTGTTGGTACCGACAAGGTGGATGAAGTACTGTTTCCCTGTATGATCCCAAGCCATGGGATCCTGTGCTTGAGCAGCTGATAGAACTCAGGAAATCTGCAGACTAACCAGAAAAACATAACCATTGTGACCTTGAGGTTTGGAAGCCAAGAATGGCGCATAAACCCCAACCCTAATGTATGAAACGTTATAAGAACAAAAAATGAGCAAAGAACAGTGGAGAAACAGAAAAAGTTGTGGATGTCCTCAGCAAAAGCTAACTCTGACTAAAATAATCAACAGTCCAGTAATAAACAATTAGAATAGTGGCGTGGCGTGACATGTACAGGCAGCCTAAGAAGCTTCTCAAAATACAGAAGCAGATGTATTTCAATTATTGAAAAATTCACTGAGCATTTACTCCTGTATAGGTGATTAGATAAAAATACAAACAACCATAGGAATATTGAACAAAGACAAAAATACAAGAAAAATAACAATTCTGTATCTTAATCTAGTACACCAAGTAAACAGTGTAAATAAATGAACCAACAGTTTACAGTTATTGTAGTATTTGAACCTTGTATATTCTGATATTCAGTGATGTAGTTGGGTGGTGGAGCGGGATGGACTGTGTCATACAGTCGTAATCATAGGGCACTACAGCACAGAAGTTTGGCCTTTGGGTCGTTTATCCCATGCTGAACTATTAATCTGCCTAGTCTCATCGACCCATAGCCCTCCATATCCTTCCCATCCGTGTACTTATCCAAATTTGTCTAAAACGCCGAAATTGAACCCAAACCCACCACTTGCACTGGCAGCTCATTCCATGCTCTCACCACCCTCTGAGTGAAGACGTTCCCCCTCGTGTTTCCCTTAAACAGGTCACCTTTCATCTTTAACATAAGACCTCTAGATCTAGTCTCACTGAGCCTCAGTGGGAAAAGCCTGTTTGCATTTACCCTGTCTCTCCCCTCTCTTAAGACCATAAGATACAGAAGCAGAATTCAGCCATTTGGCCCATTGAGTCTGCTCTGTCATTTCATCATATGGCTGATCCATTTTACTCTCTTGCCTTCTCCTCATATCCCTTCACGCACTGACCAATCAAAAATTTATCAACCTCTGCCTTAAATATACATAAAAACTTGGCCTCCACAGCTGCTTGTGACAAGAAATTCCACAGATTCACCACTTTCTGGCTAAAGAAATTCCTTCTTTATTTCCATTCAAAAAGGGCAACCTTCTATTCTGAGGCTGTGTCCTCTGATCCTACCACCATAGGAAACATCCTCTCCACATCTACTCTCTCAAGGCCTTTCACTGTTTGACAGGTTTCAATTAGGTCACCCCTCATTCTTCTGAATTCCAGTGTATACAGACCAAGAGTCATCAGACGCTCTTCATATGACGAGCCATTCAATCCTTTCATGAATCTCCTTTGAACCCTCTCCAGTGTCAGCATGTCCTTTCTCAGATAAGAGGCCCAAAACTGCTCACAATGAGGCCTCACCAGTGCTTTATAAAGCCTCAACATTATATCCTTACTTTTATTTTCTAGTCCTCTTGAAATGAGTGCTAACGTTGCATATGCATTCCTCATGACAGACTCAACCTGCAAATTAACCTTTTAGGGAATGCTGCACAAGGACTTCCAAGTCCCTTTGCATATCAGATTTTTAAATTTTCTCTCCATTTAGAAAATAGTCTACCCTTTTATTTCTTCTAAGGTGCATGACCATACACTTCCTGACACTGTATTGCACCCGCCATTTCTTTGCCCATTCTCCTAACCTAAGTCTTTCTGTAGCCTCTCTACATCCTCAAAACTACTTGCCCCTCCACCTATCTCCGTATCATCTGCAAACTTTGCAACAAAGGCATCAATTCCATCGTCCAAATCTTTGACATATAATGTAAAAAAGCAGTCCCAACGCAGATCCCTGTGGAACATCACTAGTCACTGGAGAAAAGTTTCCCTTTATTCCCGCTCTTTGCCACCTGCCATTCAGCCACTGCTTTATCCATGCTAGAATCTTTCCTGTAATACCATGCGCTCTTGTTAAGCAGCCTCATGTGTGGCACCTTGTCAAAGGCCTTCTGAAATTCCAAGTACACAACATCAACTGATTCTCCTTTGTCTATCCTGCTTGATATGTCTTCAGAGAATTCTAACAAGTTAGTCAGGGAAGATTTTCCCTTATCACGTGCCTCCAAGTACCCCGAAACCACATCCTTAACAATCAAATCCAACATCTTCCTAACCACTGATATCAGGCTACTCGGGGTATAATTTCCTTTCTTCTGCCTCTCTCCCCTATTGAAGAGTGGAGTATTATTCCAGTCTTCTGGAACCTAGTGATTCTTTAAAGATCATTACTAATGCCTGTACAATCTCTTCAGCCACCTCTTTCAGAACCCTGGGGTGTACACCATCTGGTCCAGATGACTGATCCATTTTCAGTTTCCTAATACCCTTCTCCCTAGTAATGGCAACTTCACACATTTCTGACACCTGACACTCTGGAGCTTCCATTATACCACTAGTGTCTTCTGCAGTGAAGACTGATCCAAAATACTTGCTCTGCTTGTCTGCCATTTCCTTGTCTCCCATTTCTACCTCTCCAGCATCATTTTCCAGCAGTCCAATATCTACTTTTGTCTCTCTTTTACACTTTATTTATTGAATAAATTTTTGGTATCCTCTTTAATGTTGTTGGCTAGCTTACTTTCATACCATCCTTTCCTTAATGACTTTTTTAGTTGCCTTTGGTTGTTTTCTTAAAAGCTTCCCAATTTTCTAACTTCACACAAATTTTTGCTCTATTATATGCCCTCTCTTTGGCTTTTGCCCATTACACTGCTGACATTTAGGGCAACATTGAAGGTCTTCCATCTCCGGCAGTGTTCATGGTTTCCTTCATCATGCCATTAGTTTCCATCTGCAGTCAGTCATGCAAGTGGATACTCTGAAATACCGTCGTGGAATTCTTCATTGCTGTTTTCGTAATCATTTTGTTTTACCACTCAGGGTTGTTGGCCCTGAGCTGAACCTCTGAACCTGCAGGACTGGTGGACCACTCTTAGTTTGGCCTCTACCCTTTCACCTGTTTGCATGGGTGGCCCTACCAAGAAGCAAAGCATTAAGTCCTGACTCCAAGCCAACATAGCTTTCCAGGTCATTGAGAAACACAGGCCTCCAAATCAAGACAAGGTTGTGATCCTTTTGGAGGATTTACCCTATCAATACCCCTCATAATTTTGTATACTCTTATAGAATCTTCTCTTACTCTCCTGCACTCCAGGGAATGAAGTCCGAACCTATTCAACCTTTCTCTGTAACTCAGATCTCAAATCCTGGCAACATCGTAGATTTCCCCTCTTTCAGTCTTACTGATATTTTTCCAGTGTGTTCTGCTGCAATTTCTCTCTATTCCTGCATAAGGAAATACTGTGATATATTTCTGCTGGGTGACATTGTGCAGACTTCCCTGGTGTAAGCAGTGATAGGGTTAACATCCAAGACAACTGCTCCCAGGAGAGTGGGTTGGTATGTGGCTATCTCATCGTTACCAAGTGCTGTCATCTGGATAGCCACTGTGGAAGGGTTGAGAGTAGCTAGAATCCTGCTCTCGGGTTGAATTGTGAGCTAGCGTTTAACTTCTTAACTTCACAGTGAAATCATGGCTGAGAAGTGGGATGGAGCCATTGTAACTTCTCCAGATCAACCCACACAAAATGGGGCAGGAACTCAGCAGGTCTGGCAGCATCTAGGAAGAGGAATAAACAGTTGACATTTCAGGGCAAGACCCTTCATTGGGACTGGAGAAGAAGGTGGAAGCAGCCAGAATAAGAAAGTAGGGAGGGGGAGGAGGAGAAGCGAGAAGGTGAAGGGTGAAATCAGGTGGGTTGGGGTGGGGACTTGAAGTAAGAAGTGGGGAGGCAATGGTTTGAAAATGTAAAGGGCTGGAGAAGGAGTGGGATGGGAGAGGAGAATGGACCATGGGAGAAAGGGAAGAAGGAGGGGTGCTACGGGGAGTTCTTAGGCAAGTGAGATGGGAATCAGAGTTGGGAATTCAGGAAAGGGGGGAAGTACCAAAAGTTAGAGAAATCGAGATTGGAGGCTATGCAGACAGACTGTGAGGTGTTGTTCCTCCAGCCAGAGGATGGCCTTCTCGTGGCAGAAGAGGAGGCTATGGTCTGACATGTTGGAATAGGAGATGGGATTGGAATTAATCTGGGAAATCCTGCTTCTCCATCTTGTCTTCTGATTTTCATTATCCTTTGAGCTACAGTCTGTCCCTTGTGTTAATGCCTCTCTGAGCTGCAGTCTGTCCCTTGTATTAATGTTTCACTGAGCTACTGTCTGTCCCTGGTGTTAATGTTTCACTGAGCTGCAGTCTGTCCCTTGTGTTAATGTTTGACTGAGCTGCAGTCCGTCCCTTGTGTTAATGCCTCTCTGAGCTGCAGTCTGTCCCTTGTATTAATGTTTCACTGAGCTGCAGTCTATCCCTTGTGTTAATGCCTCACTGAGCTGCAGTCTGTCCCTTGTGTTAATGCCTCACTGAGCTGCAGTCTGTCCCTTGTGTTAATGCCTCACTGAGCTGCTGTCTGTCCCTTGTGTTAATGTTTCACTGAGCTGCAGTCTGTCCCTTGTGTTAATGTTTCACTGAGCTGCAGTCTGTCCCTTGTGTTAATGCCTCACTGAGCTGCAGTCTGTCCCTTGTGTTAATGTTTCACTGAGCTGCAGTCTGTCCCTTGTGTTAATGTTTCACTGAGCTGCAGTCTGTCCCTTGTGTTAATGTTTCACTGAGCTGCAGTCTGTCCCTTGTGTTAATGCCTCACTGAGCTGCAGTCTGTCCCTTGTGTTAATGTTTCACTGAGCTGCAGTCTGTCCCTTGTGTTAATGCCTCACTGAGCTGCAGTCTGTCCCTTGTGTTAATGCCTCACTGAGCTGCAGTCTGTCCCTTGTGTTAATGCCTCACTGAGCTGCAGTCTGTCCCTTGTGTTAATGCCTCACTGAGCTGCAGTCTGTCCCTTGTGTTAATGTTTCACTGAGCTGCAGTCTGTCCCTTGTGTTAATGCCTCACTGAGCTGCAGTCTGTCCCTTGTGTTAATGCCTCACTGAGCTGCAGTCTGTCCCTTGTGTTAATGCCTCACTGAGCTGCAGTCTGTCCCTTGTGTTAATGCCTCACTGAGCTGCAGTCTGTCCCTTGTGTTAATGCCTCACTGAGCTGCAGTCTGTCCCTTGTGTTAATGCCTCACTGAGCTGCAGTCTGTCCCTTGTGTTAATGTTTCACTGAGCTGCAGTCTGTCCCTTGTGTTAATGCCTCACTGAGCTGCAGTCTGTCCCTTGTGTTAATGCCTCACTGAGCTGCAGTCTGTCCCTTGTGTTAATGTTTCACTGAGCTGCAGTCTGTCCCTTGTGTTAATGCCTCACTGAGCTGCAGTCTGTCCCTTGTGTTAATGTTTCACTGAGCTGCAGTCTGTCCCTTGTGTTAATGCCTCACTGAGCTGCAGTCTGTCCCTTGTGTTAATGCCTCACTGAGCTGCAGTCTGTCCCTTGTGTTAATGCCTCACTGAGCTGCAGTCTGTCCCTTGTGTTAATGCCTCACTGAGCTGCAGTCTGTCCCTTGTGTTAATGCCTCACTGAGCTGCAGTCTGTCCCTTGTGTTAATGCCTCACTGAGCTGCAGTCTGTCCCTTGTGTTAATGCCTCACTGAGCTGCAGTCTGTCCCTTGTGTTAATGTTTCACTGAGCTGCAGTCTGTCCCTTGTGTTAATGCCTCACTGAGCTGCAGTCTGTCCCTTGTGTTAATGTTTCACTGAGCTGCAGTCTGTCCCTTGTGTTAATGCCTCACTGAGCTGCAGTCTGTCCCTTGTGTTAATGCCTCACTGAGCTGCAGTCTGTCCCTTGTGTTAATGCCTCACTGAGCTGCAGTCTGTCCCTTGTGTTAATGCCTCACTGAGCTGCAGTCTGTCCCTTGTGTTAATGTTCACTGAGCTGCAGTGTGTCCCTTGTGTTAATGTTTCACTGAGCTGCAGTCTGTCCCTTGTGTTAATGCCTGAGCTGCAGTCTGTCCCTTGTGTTAATGTTTCACTGAGCTGCAGTCTGTCCCTTGTGTTAATGCCTCACTGAGCTGCAGTCCGTCCCTTGTGTTAATGCCTCACTGAGCTGCAGTCTGTCCCTTGTGTTAATGCCTCACTGAGCTGCAGTCTGTCCCTTGTGTTAATGTTTCACTGAGCTGCAGTCTGTCCCTTGTGTTAATGCCTCACTGAGCTGCAGTCTGTCCCTTGTGTTAATGTTTCACTGAGCTGCAGTCTGTCCCTTGTGTTAATGCCTCACTGAGCTGCAGTCTGTCCCTTGTGTTAATGTTTCACTGAGCTGCAGTCTGTCCCTTGTGTTAATGTTTCACTGAGCTGCAGTCTGTCCCTTGTGTTAATGTTTCACTGAGCTGCAGTCTGTCCCTTGTGTTAATGTTTCACTGAGCTGCAGTCTGTCCCTTGTGTTAATGCCTCACTGAGCTGCAGTCTGTCCCTTGTGTTAATGTTTCACTGAGCTGCAGTCTGTCCCTTGTGTTAATGCCTCACTGAGCTGCAGTCTGTCCCTTGTGTTAATGCCTCACTGAGCTGCAGTCTGTCCCTTGTGTTAATGTTTCACTGAGCTGCAGTCTGTCCCTTGTGTTAATGTTTCACTGAGCTGCAGTCTGTCCCTTGTGTTAATGCCTCACTGAGCTGCAGTCTGTCCCTTGTGTTAATGTTTCACTGAGCTGCAGTCTGTGTCTTGTGTTAATGTTTCACTGAGCTGCAGTCTGTCACTTGTGTTAATGCCTCACTGAGCTGCAGTCTGTGTCTTGTGTTAATGTTTCACTGAGCTGCAGTCTGTCCCTTGTGTTAATGTTTCACTGAGCTGCAGTCTGTCCCTTGTGTTAATGTTTCACTGAGCTGCAGTCTGTCCCTTGTGTTAATGCCTCACTGAGCTGCAGTCTGTCCCTTGTGTTAATGCCTCACTGAGCTGCAGTCTGTCCCTTGTGTTAATGCCTCACTGAGCTGCAGTCTGTCCCTTGTGTTAATGTTTCACTGAGCTGCAGTCTGTCCCTTGTGTTAATGCCTCACTGAGCTGCTGTCTGTCCCTTGTGTTAATGTTTCACTGAGCTGCAGTCTGTCCCTTGTGTTAATGCCTCACTGAGCTGCAGTCTGTGTCTTGTGTTAATGCCTCACTGAGCTGCAGTCTGTCCCTTGTGTTAATGTTTCACTGAGCTGCAGTCCGTCCCTTGTGTTAATGCCTCACTGAGCTGCAGTCTGTCCCTTGTGTTAATGCCTCACTGAGCTGCAGTCTGTCCCTTGTGTTAATGCCTCACTGAGCTGCAGTCTGTCCCTTGTGTTAATGCCTCACTGAGCTGCAGTCTGTCCCTTGTGTTAATGCCTCACTGAGCTGCTGTCTGTCCCTTGTGTTAATGTTTCACTGAGCTGCAGTCTGTCCCTTGTGTTAATGCCACACTGAGCTGCAGTCTGTCCCTTGTGTTAATGTTTCACTGAGCTGCAGTCTGTCCCTTGTGTTAATGTTTCACTGAGCTGCAGTCTGTCCCTTGTGTTAATGCCTCACTGAGCTGCAGTCTGTCCCTTGTGTTAATGCCTCACTGAGCTGCAGTCTGTCCCTTGTGTTAATGCCTCACTGAGCTGCAGTCTGTCCCTTGTGTTAATGCCACACTGAGCTGAAGTCCGTCCCTTGTGTTAATGTTTTACTGAGCTGCAGTTTGTCCCTTGTGTTAATGCCTCACTGAGCTGCAGTCCGTCCCTTCTGTTAATGTTTCACTGAACTGCAGTCTGTCCCTTGTGTTAATCCCTCACTGAGCTGCAGTCTGTCCCTTGTGTTAATGTTTCACTGAGCTGCAGTTTGTCCCTTGTGTTAATGCCTCACTGAGCTGCAGTCTGTCCCTTGTATTAATATTTCATTGAGCTGCAGTCTGTCCCTTGTGTTAATGTTTCACTGAGCTGCAGTCTGTCCCTTGTGTTAATGCCACACTGAGCTGCAGTCTGTCCCTTGTGTTAATGTTTCACTGAGCTGCAGTCTGTCCCTTGTGTTAATGCCTCACTGAGCTGCAGTCTGTCCCTTGTGTTAATGCCTCACTGAGCTGCAGTCTGTCCCTTGTGTTAATGTTTCACTGAGCTGCAGTCTGTCCCTTGTGTTAATGCCTCACTGAGCTGCAGTCTGTCCCTTGTGTTAATGCCTCACTGAGCTGCTGTCTGTCCCTTGTGTTAATGTTTCACTGAGCTGCAGTCTGTCCCTTGTGTTAATGCCACACTGAGCTGCAGTCTGTCCCTTGTGTTAATGTTTCACTGAGCTGCAGTCTGTCCCTTGTGTTAATGTTTCACTGAGCTGCAGTCTGTCCCTTGTGTTAATGCCTTACTGAGTTGCAGTCTGTGTCTTGTGTTAATGCCTCACTGAGCTGCAGTCTGTCCCTTGTATTAATGTTTCACTGAGCTGCAGTCTGTCCCTTGTATTAATGTTTCACTGAGCTGCTGTCTGTCCCTTGTGTTAATGCCTCTCTGAGCTGCAGTCTGTCCCTTGTGTTAATGTTTCACTGAGCTGCAGTCTGTCCCTTGTGTTAATGCCTCACTGAGCTGCAGTCTGTCCCTTGTGTTAATGCCTCACTGAGCTGCAGTCTGTCCCTTGTGTTAATGCCTCACTGAGCTGCAGTCTGTCCCTTGTGTTAATGTTTCACTGAGCTGCAGTCTGTCCCTTGTGTTAATGTTTCACTGAGCTGCAGTCTGTCCCTTGTGTTAATATTTCATTGAGCTGCAGTCTGTCCCTTGTATTAATGTTTCACTGAGCTGCTGTCTGTCCCTTGTGTTAATGCCTCTCTGAGCTGCAGTCTGTCCCTTGTGTTAATGCCTCACTGAGCTGCAGTCTGTCCCTTGTGTTAATGCCTCACTGAGCTGCAGTCTGTCCCTTGTGTTAATGCCTCACTGAGCTGCAGTCTGTCCCTTGTGTTAATGTTTCACTGAGCTGCAGTCTGTCACTTGTGTTAATGCCTCACTGAGCTGCAGTCTGTGTCTTGTGTTAATGTTTCACTGAGCTGCAGTCTGTCCCTTGTGTTAATGTTTCCCTGAGCTGCAGTCTGTCCCTTGTGTTAATGTTTCACTGAGCTGCAGTCTGTCACTTGTGTTAATGCCTCACTGAGCTGCAGTCTGTCCGTTGTGTTAATGTTTCACTGAGCTGCAGTCTGTCCCTTGTGTTAATGCCTCACTGAGCAGCTGTCTGTCCCTCGTGTTAATGCCTCACTGAGCTGCTGTCTGTCCCTCGTGTTAATGCCTCACTGAGCTGCAGTCTGTGTCTCGTGTTAATGCCTCACTGAGCTGCAGTCTGTCCCTCGTGTTAATGCCTGAGCTGCAGTCTGTCCCTTGTGTTAATGTTTCACTGAGCTGCAGTCTGTCCCTTGTGTTAATGCCTCACTGAGCTGCAGTCTGTCCCTTGTGTTAATGCCTCACTGAGCTGCAGTCTGTCCCTCGTGTTAATGCCTGAGCTGCAGTCTGTCCCTTGTGTTAATGCCTCACTGAGCTGCAGTCTGTGTCTTGTGTTAATGTTTCACTGAACTGCAGTCTGTCCCTTGTGTTAATCCCTCACTGAGCTGCAGTCTGTCCCTTGTGTTAATGTTTCACTGAGCTGCAGTCTGTCCCTCGTGGTAATGCCTCACTGAGCTGCAGTCTGTCCCTTGTGTTAATGTTTCACTGAGCTGCAGTCTGTCACTTGTGTTAATGCCTCACTGAGCTGCAGTCCGTCCCTTGTGTTAATGCCTCACTGAGCTGCAGTCTGTCCCTTGTGTTAATGCCTCACTGAGCTGCAGTCTGTGTCTTGTGTTAATGCCTCACTGAGCTGCTGTCTGTCCCTTGTGTTAATGCCTCACTGAGCTGCAGTCTGTCCCTTGTGTTAATGTTTCACTGAGCTGCAGTCTGTGTCTTGTGTTAATGTTTTACTGAGCTGCAGTCCGTCCCTTGTGTTAATGTTTCACTGAGCTGCAGTCTGTCCCTTGTGTTAATGCCTCACTGAGCTGCAGTCTGTCACTTGTGTTAATGTTTCACTGAGCTGCAGTCTGTCCCTTGTGTTAATGCCTCACTGAGCTGCAGTCTGTCCCTTGTGTTAATGCCTCACTGAGCTGCAGTCTGTCCCTTGTGTTAATGTTTCACTGAGCTGCAGTCTGTCCCTTGTGTTAATGCCTCACTGAGCTGCAGTCTGTCCCTTGTGTTAATGTTTCACTGAGCTGCAGTCTGTCCCTTGTGTTAATGCCTCACTGAGCTGCAGTCTGTGTCTTGTGTTAATGCCTCACTGAGCTGCAGTCTGTCCCTTGTGTTAATGTTTCACTGAGCTGCAGTTTGTCCCTTGTGTTAATGCCTCACTGAGCTGCAGACTGACCCTTGTATTAATATTTCATTGAGCTGCAGTCTGTCCCTTGTGTTAATGTTTCACTGAGCTGCAGTCTGTCCCTTGTGTTAATGCCACACTGAGCTGCAGTCTGTCCCTTGTGTTAATGTTTCACTGAGCTGCAGTCTGTCCCTTGTGTTAATGCCTCACTGAGCTGCAGTCTGTCCCTTGTGTTAATGCCTCACTGAGCTGCAGTCTGTCCCTTGTGTTAATGTTTCACTGAGCTGCAGTCTGTCCCTTGTGTTAATGCCTCACTGAGCTGCAGTCTGTCCCTTGTGTTAATGCCTCACTGAGCTGCAGTCTGTCCCTTGTGTTAATGTTTCACTGAGCTGCAGTCTGTCCCTTGTGTTAATGCCTCACTGAGCTGCAGTCTGTCCCTTGTGTTAATGTTTCACTGAGCTGCAGTCTGTCCCTTGTGTTAATGTTTCACTGAGCTGCAGTCTGTCCCTTGTGTTAATGCCTCACTGAGCTGCAGTCTGTCCCTTGTGTTAATGCCTCACTGAGCTGCAGTCTGTCCCTTGTATTAATGTTTCACTGAGCTGCAGTCTGTCCCTTGTATTAATGTTTCACTGAGCTGCAGTCTGTCCCTTGTGTTAATGCCTCTCTGAGCTGCAGTCTGTCCCTTGTGTTAATGCCTCACTGAGCTGCAGTCTGTCCCTTGTGTTAATGCCTCACTGAGCTGCAGTCTGTCCCTTGTGTTAATGCCTCACTGAGCTGCAGTCTGTCCCTTGTGTTAATGCCTCACTGAGCTGCAGTCTGTCCCTTGTGTTAATTCCTCTCTGAGCTGCAGTCTGTCCCTTGTGTTAATGTTTCACTGAGCTGCAGTCTGTCCCTTGTGTTAATGCCTCACTGAGCTGCAGTCTGTCCCTTGTGTTAATGCCTCACTGAGCTGCAGTCTGTCCCTTGTGTTAATTCCTCTCTGAGCTGCAGTCTGTCCCTTGTGTTAATGCCGCACTGAGCTGCAGTCTGTCCCTTGTGTTAAGGCTTCATCGAGCAGTCTCCTGGCTGATGTGCAGAGGAACCTGTTGTTTGGCTTGTGTGCCCTCTCAGCAGAAGCAGGAAGAGTGGAGGGGTAGGAGATACAGCTGTGAGGCACTGTGGCACTGCTCTGGCTGGAAGTTGATGTGTTACTGATCCTATGTGTGTTTACCCCTGAGGAAAACATAGAAGAGGAGAACACAGGAAGAGGCCCTTTGGCCCACAATGTTGTGCTGAACCAATTAAATTAATAATCAAATGACAAAGTAAATTAATCTCTTCTGCCCAGACAATGTCCATATCCTTTCATTTTCCTCACTTTCCTGTGTCTTTCTAAAAGTCTGATAAATGTCTAATGTATCTGCCTCTCTCATCTACCCCAAGCGTCGCAATCCAGGCATCCAACATACTCTGTCTTGTACAAAAAAAAATCTTGCCTCTCACAACTCCTTTGAAATTACCCCTGATCATCTTAAATGCATGCCCTCTGGTATTAGATATTTCAACCCGTGGTAAATAACGTTTGCCTCTCATCGGTCTTTATCGGATCTCCCCAAGCCTCCGCTGCTTCAGAAAAAAACAACTCAAGTTTTTCCAACCTCTCATTATAGCACTTGCTTTGTAATCCAGGCAACATCCTGATAAACCTCTTCTGCATCCTCTCCAAAGCCTTGACATTATTCCTGCAATGGAGCAATCAGAACTGTATGAAATACTCTAGGTACGACCTAACTGGAGTTTTATAAAATTGCAACATAACTTTTTGAGAAAGGAAGCGATGTTGTTCCTTGGGGAAGGGCACTGACTTCATGGTCGGAGCTGGGATAAAACGGCCAGTTAAATGTACGGCGACTCTGAACCCTTTAGCTGCTCCTTCTGCCTGGTGGTAACAGACACACCTGGGCACTGGTTTTCCCAGATACTGGGAGATTTATTTCTCCTCCTCCTCTTCACTGAGAGAATATCAACCGACCTCAACTGTTCACCTCTCCCTGTGCAAATACTCTCTGAAGAGCCGTGTCCACAATGATTGTCTTCATGTGGTTGTGGTTAATGTAACAGTAATGTGGAGGTAGTGACTGGTGTTCGCTCCTCCCCCGCCCCCGGTGCATCCCAGATTTTGAGCCCTTTGACTGACATGGTCCCAACTCTGCCAACTCAGCTCAAACACTTCGCTAGCTATTCCCCTACTCCTTCTCACCGAATGTCTGCATAAGGCCAACACATCTGGATGTTCCCGTTTAAAGATGTGCTGAAGAAGAGCAGGGAGGTTTTCCGCAGTGGTGGCCAACATTCCAGCCCAAGCTGACATTCCCAGAAGCCTGCCCGTGGGATTGTGCTGTGTACAGAATGGTGGGAGTTGTGTCTTGTATAAGTCACTGCACTGTTCCTCTCCAAGCTGCCTGGGACTGGTATTCTTGTAACTGTGATGAGTCTTCAGTTAATCAGACCTTTTTGGAAATTAGATCTTTAAGCCTCACTTTAATCTGTAAGTTTTTGAATCTGAACTAGGGTTGGCATGTATCCTTCGTGCCACTTGATGTCATTGGCTGATGTGAGATTTGTTCTGGGGAAGGATCTGAAGTGATAATGAGGAGTCATTCTTTTCCCAGAGGACTTGCTGATTAAATTTCCCATTTGAAATAGGGCAAGGAATTCAATCTCATGGCACTGAAAGCTGCACTGCGTGGGTTTCACGTTGAGTTGGTGCCAGGATGTTGCAAAAAATGGAACAGATTTTGTGCATTTCTCTTGGAATTTTAATCTCCTTGGAGTTGGGCCTCAACACCCTCACCTCGTGAGGTGTGTGGCGCTACGTGTCTACGGATAGTTTTTGCGTTGATATCGCAGTGACCCAAGGAATGTGAAACCTTAGCTTAGCATTCAGAGGTACAGCCAGTAAATATTTCCCTCCTTGTTAAACTGCAGTTGTTGGTATTGTTTTCTTTGCACCCATGCTGATACGGGCATTGAAAAGGTCGATAGCCTGCCCACCTCACGGAACAGCCAGGGGCCAGGACAGGGGTGTGAGAAGTCTGCCTTGTTATTTTTGTGTTGAGCTGATAAATCTGCTCCTCAGGGGTAAGCCAGTGGGGGAAAAATATCCAGCATTTTTTTATGAAAGTTGGATAATTTATGACTAATAGTTTTCGTGAAAATGAAGTAATTGTGGGAATGCCTCATAATTGGGTTCAGCTGAGATTTGTCTGCTTTTTAAACGGGTTTCATCTCTGCTCTTTTAAAAATTTTTGTTTTAACAGAGGCGGAAGCTGGATGCTGTATACTATTACATGCGGAGTCTGGCTGCTAGTAATCCAATTCTTACAGCCAGAGAGAGTCTGATGAGCCTCTTCGAAGAAACGAAAAGGAAGGTCAGTCTATCGCTCAGTGCAGGCAGCAAGCTGGCACAGTTTGTCAGTGTGTGCGTGCGTGGGAGGGAGGCAGGCAGCAAGTGAATGAGCTTGGCTTTTACTGCTGTTTACTTAGTCCTAAACAGACCTTGGTGGCGGTGCTGGAAGACACTGTGAGATCTGTGTGACCTGTCAAGAACAGAAAAACAAGTTGGACAGGCCGTGTGAAAATGACCATTCGTGCCTTCTGCACGACTGTGATGGCAGGCTTGGCAAGTGGACAAACTGTGATCAAAGCCCTGCTCTCTCTTCTCTCACAAAATAAACAGAATGAACTGGGTTTCAACACTTCAGGGAGGTTGAAAAGGCTGCACTGAGTGCAAGTTGGAGCGCAGGATTACATGGGGATACGTTGCATATTTTTAAAAAAATGTACTTTTTAAAACAGCTATTCCAAAAAAGATGAAACCCAGAGGCCACTGAATGCCTGGCTGTATTATTCATTCTGGGTAAAAAGGCCTGGATTGGACTGTGCACCCAGTGCCTGCTTCTCGGTATGGGTCATTTGCAATTTTCCCACCACATGCATTCCTTCTGATGTGTGACATGAACAGCATTTTTTTACGTTAACACTGAATAAGGATAACTGCACCAGTTGGGCCAAAGCACTGATTTTTGTGCTGTGACTTTATATACAGAGCAGCGAAAGGCAAGAAGTCTGACCTCTTTTGTTGAGAATCATACACTTCACCATTAGTTCCTCTCAGGGTTTAAACAGCATGGGTTAGGCTCAGAATAAAGCTTCCTCTTCACTTTATCGGTCACATGTACTTCGAAACATACAGTGAAATGTGTCGTTTGTGTCAACAACCAACACAGTCTGAGGATGTGCTGGGGTAGCCCGCAAGTATTGCCAAGCTTCTAGCGTCAACGTAGCATGTCCATAACTTCTAACCCTAAGCTATGCGTGGTTGGAATATGGAGAGAATGTACAAACTCCTTACAGCAATGAAATTGAACCAAGTTCACAGGCGCTGCAATAGTGTTGCATACTATGCTGTAAAACTGCTATACTTCTGTATCCTGTTACACACTCCTTTTTCACCTTCCACCCCTTTATTGAGATATAGCATGGAACTGGCTCTTCCGGCCCTTTGAGCCGCGATGCCCAGTAATCCCCTGATTTAATCCGAGCCTAATTAAGGGGCAATTTACAGTGATTGATTAACTTGCCAACAGTGGGTCTTTGGTCTATGGGAGGAAGCTGGAGCACCCAAAGGAAACTTGTGTGGTCATGGAGAGAACGTACTTTATAGGCAGTGGTGGGAATTGAACCTGGGTCGCCTGGTGTCGTGCTACTGTCTCCACTACCATGCTGCCCTAACTCCCATCAGTGTTATAGAGTTGGGACACAGTGGATAAACTTTGCAACTTGACAGCTGCACAAATCGTATTATATTGTGAAGATTTCATTCCTTGTCCCCATTATCCTAGGGCTTCTGAAAACCCACATCCTTTTGGATGATTGCCAAAGGCTGGCCAGTAATTTCTGCTCACTATCCCTTCTCAAGTCTCTCTCCAGTTTCAGTGTGAAACTCAGGGTGGACAAAATAGGGAAGCTGTTGGGTGGATTGAAATGATCAGAAGCCATGTGCAGAGCATGTTCTTTTGAATCTTTCACTTAGAGGTAAATAAGTAATCGGAATGTGTTGGGGTGGGAGTGAAACGCCTCGTTCTGTTGGAGCACCGGGAGGAAACCCATGCAGTCGAGGGGAGAGCGTACACACTCCTCTCAGACAGCAGCTGGAATTGAACCCTGTATAGCACCATACTAACTGTACAGTACTGTGCTGCTCTAATGTTGCACTGAGGGGCTAAATACCCAGACCGACATAATCCCACATTCATGTGCAGCAGCCTGTGCTTCCTAGTTTGGTGCCTGATTGCACTTGGTTGAAATGTTTGAGTTGGTTTGATCTTCAAGATTGAAAAATGCCTGTAAGATCTCCTTTCCCATTTCCTGCCATTTCTAAATGCCTGAAACTTCCAGAGAGAGCTGCTACGTCACAACTGGGGTTTGGATGAGAAGTTACTTGTGGTGCACTCCACTTTTCTTTCCCTAGGTGCAGAGCCACCGCGGCTGTTAGCCCTGCTCACTGTTTTGCCCGTGTCCTCCTCTCTGCCCGTTGGATCACTCATTGCTTACAGCCCAGACTGCAATCTGATCTTTCTCGCTTCCTGTGAGACTCCATTGACACAGAAGGACTGAAGGGAGAATGTATCAGGAAATCTCTCTTCGTGCATGCTGCTCTCTTGGTGATTTCCAGGTGGGAGCCTGCTTAGTGTTTTGGGCGACCAGCTGCAGATTCACTTTCCATTTTCCCTTTACACCGTAGTGTGCGGTGCAGATGGACAGCCCCGCCACAGGCTTTATTGTGTAAACAGTAAACAGTTTGCTGTCTAGTGACAGGAACTCAGTGGTGGCAGTCTCACAGCCTGAGGGGAGAAACTTACTCGGTCTGCCAGTCCTAGTCCTGATGCTCCTGTGCCTGTTAATATTATCATAACACATCGTAGCCTTATTATACACCCTATGCATCGTTCACTGATGATACAACTGTAGCTGGCCTCATCAAAAATAGTGATAGGTCGGCATACGGAGAGGAGGTAGAGAGGCTTGTCAAATGGTGTGAAACTATTGCCTGAGTCTCATTATGGACAAGACAAAAGATTGCACAACAATGGCTCTGCCATGCAGTGAGTGAATAGCACAAAGTCTCTTGGTTCTAACCTGAACCCACAACACTCCTCATTAGTCAATGTCTGCACTTGCTGAGGAGATTGAGGTGCCCCCATTCTAAGAACTTTCTACAGGAGTTCCATGGAGAGTCTCCTGTCTGGCTGCGTCATTGTGTGGTATGGAAACTGCAAAACCCTAGAGAGGACAGTAAAAACCACCGAGAGGATCACCAGCGTCTCCTTACCCCCTTCTTGTGACATTTAACAGGAGTGTTGTATATAAAGGGACTGAAGAATTGTTGAGGATCCCACAATCTCTTTGACCTACTACCATAAGGAAGGAGGACTGTCCGACTGGGTACAGCTTCTTCCCTTAGGCTGTGAGACTAATGAATATCCTCCCACCACTGAGCTCTAACAAGCTGTTTACTGTTTACCTGTGCTGCCTTTACTGCATGCATTTCGAATTATATTTTTATAAGTTACAGTCTCACATTTTGTCTTATGTGCTGTGTGGGCATACTGTATTCTGGAGAAATGTTGTTTCGTTTGGTTGTATATGTGTACAGTCAAGGTGGCAAACTTGAACTGGAACATACTTAAGCAGGTAGAACTCTGTGTGTGGGAGAGTGTTTGTGGTGAAACATAACTGCTCATGTGTTTCCATCTGTGCAGAGAAAATACCTCTGATCTTGGAAGTCAGGTGACAGTTACAGTACTGGCCAAAAGTCTTAGGATGTATATCTAGCCAGGGTGCCCAAGACTTTTGCACAGTACTGTAGTCAATTTATGTGCTGCAAAAAAAAAAAGAATTGTGACATATGTGAGTAATGATAAACCTGATTCTGATATTGGTCTCTGGACTGAGAGTGAAAGGGGCAGGGAGAGAGGAACAATGCACCAGAGAGACATTATGTTGTTTGGCATCAGATGTCTTTGACTGGTGTCTCAGAGCTGGGTGTGTCAGCACCAAAGCCATCCCCTATTGCTGGCATCATTCCTCTGCCAAGATAACCCATCCAAATCAATCCTGTTTACCAACGTTTGAGCTATAACCTTCTCATCTTCCTTATTCAGGTATCTGTCCCAGTGCCTTTAAAGCTTTGCAGCTGAGAGTGGGTGTAACAGTTGGCAGGGACATGATGGAATGGAAAAGGCAAAGGGCAGTTCTGCTGGGTATGTTGGAAGGAGTGGAGGGGGTGAAGCCCCTGGTCCTGGTGGAGCTGTGGGAAGGGGTGGGGAGTAAAACCCTGGTTCTGTTGGAGCTGTGGAATGTGCTGAGAGGGAGTGAAACCCCTGGTTCTGGTGGATCTGTAGGAAGGGGTGGGGTTGAAACCCTGGTTCTAGTGGATCTGTGGGAAGGGGAGAGGTTGAAACCCCTGGTTCTAGTGGATCTGTGGGAAGGGGAGGGAGTGAAACCCCTGGTTCTAGTGGATCTGTGGGAAGGGGAGGGAGTGAAACCCCTGGTTCTAGTGGATCTGTGGGAAGGGGTGGGAGTGAAACCCCTGGTTCTAGTGGATCTGTGGGAAGGGGAGGGAGTGAAACCCCTGGTTCTAGTGGATCTGTGGGAAGGGGTGGGAGTGAAACCCCTGGTCCTGGTGGAGCTGTGGGAAGGGGTGGGGAGTAAAACCCTGGTTCTGTTGGAGCTGTGGAATGTGCTGAGAGGGAGTGAAACCCCTGGTTCTGGTGGATCTGTAGGAAGGGGTGGGGTTGAAACCCTGGTTCTAGTGGATCTGTGGGAAGGGGAGAGGTTGAAAACCCTGGTTCTAGTGGATCTGTGGGAAGGGGAGGGAGTGAAACCCCTGGTTCTAGTGGATCTGTGGGAAGGGGAGAGGTTGAAACTCCTGGTTCTAGTGGATCTGTGGGAAGGGGTGGGAGTGAAACCCCTGGTTCTAGTGGATCTGTGGGAAGGGGTGGGAGTGAAACCCCTGGTTCTAGTGGATCTGTGGGAAGGGGAGGGAGTGAAACCCCTGGTTCTAGTGGATCTGTGGGAAGGGGTGGGAGTGAAACCCCTGGTTCTAGTGGATCTGTGGGAAGGGGTGGGGTTGAAACCCTGGTTCTGGTGGATCTGTGGGAAGGGGAGAGGTTGAAATCCCTGGTTCTAGTGGATCTGTGGGAAGGGGTGGGAGTGAAACCCCTGGTTCTAGTGGATCTGTGGGAAGGGGAGGGGTTGAAACTCCTGGTTCTAGTGGATCTGTGGGAAGGGGTGGGAGTGAAACCCCTGGTTCTAGTGGATCTGTGGGAAGGGGAGAGGTTGAAACTCCTGGTTCTAGTGGATCTGTGGGAAGGGGTGGGAGTGAAACCCCTGGTTCTAGTGGATCTGTGGGAAGGGGAGGGGTTGAAACCCCTGGTTCTACTGGATCTGTGGGAAGGGGTGGGAGTGAAACCCCTGGTTCTAGTGGATCTGTGGGAAGGGGTGGGAGTGAAACCCCTGGTTCTAGTGGATCTGTGGGAAGGGGAGGGAGTGAAACCCCTGGTTCTAGTGGATCTGTGGGAAGGGGTGAGAGTGAAACCCCTGGTTCTAGTGGATCTGTGGGAAGGGGAGGGAGTGAAACCCCTGGTTCTAGTGGATCTGTGGGAAGGGGTGAGAGTGAAACCCCTGGTTCTAGTGGATCCGTGGGAAGGGGAGCGAGTGAAACCAGTGGTTCTAGTGGACCTGTTTATTTGTCTGTTTGAATATCTATCTATTTATTTATTTAGTGCTCCAGTGCGGAATTGGCCTTTCCAGCCAAACGAGCTGCACTGCCCAGCAACCACCTATTTAATCTTAGCGTAATCACAGTGCAATGTTCGTTGACCAATTGGCCTCGAATGATGTAGGTAACTGGAGCACCCACAGGAAACCCAGGTGGCTCACGGGGAGGAACGGACAAATTCCTGACAGATGTCATCAAAACTGAACTCTGAACTTCAACGTCCTGAGCTGAAATAGCGTTGTGCCACTGTAGCTGTGTGAGGTTTTGGGGTGGAGGTGAAACCCAGTGGGTCGTTCTGGGGGGCTATTAGATGTGTTGAAGTGGACCATTGCAGGAATTCATCTTGTGCATCACTCTGGAGTAATATGAGAGTTAGGGTAATATTTACTACCTGTATTATTAAAAATACTGGTTGATATGTTGTTCCTTCATGAAATCATATTTCTTTAAAGCTTATTGTTTGTGACAGTTTTGGACAGCCCACCTTGCCATTTTTTTTGACGTCTACATGAGCAGGTCTTTGTGTAGGAAAAATCCTTGGGAAGGGCTGAGTCATTGCTGAAGGACGATTGTCCCTCACAGCTTGTGATAGTGAATATCTGCCCTTTCATTTCATTAGTTCTTTCCTGAAAAATGAAAAGATAAGACATCTAGTTGTTTCTTTGAAAGAGTTACTAAATTTCAATTTCCCTTTGTATCTACCTCATAGGTACAGTATATTGTTACAGTCAGATTTAACCTTGGTCCTCCTCTGCAGTGTGTACTGTGTTTACTTACAACTGACCTGGGCCCGTAGCTGCCAGTGGGCCATATGTCCCCATCGTCTGCATGGTGGAGGTCACGAATGCCTTTCTAATCCGTGGCATCCACTAAACAGGGGATTGGCCTGAACGGCTTCGCCAGAGCCCTGGTGGCCGGCCTCGCTCATTTCCACCTCTCACCATGGACTTATACTGTACTTACACGAGGAAATCTGACACCACCTCAACCCCCTTCTTTCCGAGGGAGGGAAGTGACCTGCACTCATTAGATCAGTTTTGTCATTCTTGATATCTGTGCTTATCATTGATTAGTAGAACAATTTTGAGGGACTGAGTGGCTCTCTGTTCCAGTAACACCCGACTCTCCAAGAGCCAGATTCATTCAGGGTATTTAAGAGACACTTAGAGAGGCACATGGATGGAAAAAAAAAGGATTGATCTTTGAGTGGGTTAAAACGTTGGCATGTCATAGTAAGCGGACGGGCCTGCGCTGTGCTGCAGTGTTTGTTTATTCAGCGATACAGTGAGTCACAGGCCCTTCTGGCCCGAGAAACCTCACACCCTGCAACCAGCCTAATCACAGGACAATTTACAATGACCAATTAAACTACTAACTGTTCTTCTTTGGACTGTGGGAAGAAACCAGAGCACCTGGAGAAAGCTCACACAGCCATGGGGAGAACGTACAAACTCCTTACAGATGGTGCCGAAATTGAACACTGAACTATGGAACACCCCAAGCTGTAATGGCAGTACTGTGTTACACTACCATGTTCTGTTTAAGACAATCCAGCCTATAATTCCATCACCCTGGGCTTCTGCCTCAAGGGAAATGAAATGAGTTTGAAAGAGCAAACGGCAAGGTGCAAAGGCTGATTCAGACCCAGCATGTTAACAGATTTAAGATGAACAGAGCCAGAAATATAAAAATCTACAGAAAAACAGTGGCATTCTGTGTCTGTCCCAGCATTAGCTCATTATTTGTGAGATCCTCTGGCCTGCAAGATGGATTGTCACTTGAAAGTAGTTAATGAAATGTTAAGTACTTTGGGCTATATGGGAATTAGGAGAGTGACTTCAGACATGCACCTTCGTGCCTGCGTTTGTCACCCTAGGTACTGTACCGAGACTCCTGCTCTGTTGTTCAATTCCCCACTCTGGCCGCTTCCCTCTTCTCCTCACTTGCCTATCACCTCCCCGGTGCACTCCTCCTTCCCTTTCTCCCATGATCCATTCTCCTCTCAGATTCCTTCTCCAGCTTAACCTTTTCCCTCGTCTCCCAGCTTTTTACTTCATCACACTTCGCTTCACCTATCACCTGCTAGCTTGTTCTCCTCATTCCCCTCCCCCGCTTCTTCTCCCTTCCTTTTCAGTCCTGATGAAGGGTCTTAGCCTGAAACATTGACTGTTTATTCCTCTCCATTGATATTGCCTCACTTAATGAGTTCCTCCAGCATTCTGTGTGTGTGCTCTGGATTTCCAGTATCTACATAATCTCTTGTGTCCATTGTCTCTTTGTTTTTGCTCCAGGCTGAGCAGGCAGAACTCAAGAGACACAGGGAATCAGATCACAGCCCAGGCCCCAAAGTCAGGGGCAAGAAGCAGACTTTTCGGCAGGTTGGGGAAGATACCAGCAGGGTGGAGGTCTGGATCCACACTACCCATCCTCACTTCCTTCAGGGTAATGAGCTGAACAGGGATGAAGCGACTTCAGAGCAAGACGAAGACCTGGGAAATCTCTCTCCCAGTGATGTAAGTACATTGATAATGTCGACAAGTAATAGTTACTGTTCAAGATTGTTTAATGTCAGTGCCAGTGTAAAGGAGAACAGAATAATTGTTACTCCGGATCTGATGCAGCACAAAAAAAACACAGTAAAGTAGAAAACAAATAAATAAATACAAATAACACAGTAAATATAAATACGTAAAATAGTTTATATCCATAGATTGATTGTCTGTCCATAAAGTGACACTGGGTATACGAGTGTCTGTACATAAGGTGACTGACAGGAAATGATAAAGTAGTGGTAGTTGGGGGTGTGGAGGGGTGGGTGAGTGGGTGGAGGTGTTGATCAGCCTCACTGCTTGGGGAAAGTAACAGTTTTTGAGTCTGGTGGTCCTGATGTGGATTCTACACAGCCTCCTCCCTGATGGGAGTGGGACGAACAGTCCATGAGCAGGGTGGGTGGGATCTTTCATGATGTTACTGGCCCTTTTCCAGCTCCTTTCTGTATATCTGTCATTGCTGGTGGGTAGGTGGGTACTGGTGATGCTTTTGTCTGTCTGTTGTGGAGTAATACAAAGGGCAAAATAGTGAAGTAGTGTTCATGGATTCCTAAAACATTGAGTGTGTGTGTTCAGACTCCTGAACCACCTCCCTGATGGTAGTAATGAGAAGAGCGCGTGTCCGGATGGTACAGGTTCTTAATGATGGATGCTGCCTTCTTGATGGTGGGGAGGCTGGTGTCCATGATAAGCAACACTCATAACACGCTGGAGGAACTCAGCAGGTCGGGCAGCATCCGTGGAAACAATCAGTTGACGTTTCGGGTCAGAACTCTTCGTCAGGACTGTAGAGGGAAGGAGCAGAGGCCCTATAAAGAAGATGGGGGGAGGGTGGGAAGGAGAAGGCTGGTAGGTTCCAGGTGAAAAACCAGTACGGGGAAAGATAAAGGGGTGGGGGAGGGGAAGCAGGGAGGTGATAGGCAGGAAAGGTGAAGGAATAGGAGAAAATACAATGGGTAGTAGAAGGAGGTGGGACCATGAGGGAGGTTATAGGCAGCTGCGGGGGGGGGGGTGCAGAGTGACATAGGGATAGGGGAAGGAAGGGGGAGGGAATTACCAGAAGTTGGAGAATTCTATGTTCATACCAAGGGGCTGGAGACTATCTAGACGGTATATGAGGTGTTGCTCCTCCAACCTGAGTTTCGCCTCATCATGGCAGTATAGGAAGCCATGTATGGACATATCCGAATGGGAATGTGAAGCAGAGTTGAAGTGGGTGGCTACTGGGAGATCCTGTCTGTTTTGACGGACGGAGCGGAGGTGCTCGACGAAGCGGTCCCCCAATCTGCGTTGGGGTTCACCGATGTAGAGGAGACCGCACCGGATGCAATAGATGACCCCAACAGACTCATAAGTGAAGTGTTACCTCACTTGGAAGGACTGTTTGGGGCCCTGAATGGTGGCAAGAGAGGAGGTGTAGGGACAGGTGTAGCACTTGCGCTTACAGGGATAAGTGCCAGGTGGGAGATCTGTGGGGAGGGACGTGTGGACCAGGGAGTCGTGGAGGGATCGATCTCTGTGGAAGGCAGAGAGGGAAGGATGTGCTTAGTGGTGGGGTCTTGTTGAAGGTGGTGGAAGTTGCGGAGGATAATGTGCTGGATCCTGAGGCTGGTGGGGTGGTAGGTGAGGACAAGGGGAACTCTGTCCCTGTTGTGGTGGCGGGAGGATGGGGAGAGAGCCGAAGTGCAGGAAATGTCTGTGTGTCTCTTGTTTTACGGCGGTTGGCATCCAGCTTAATGGTGCATTACCGCCACCCTCTGCTCCAGAATGTGCACTAGACATACATTCTAAATCCCTTCACCCAATCGCGCATGCGTGCGCGCGCACACTCCCATCTTTGACCATCCTAGTATCCTATTCCTGTTTATTCGTCATATTCTATAAAAAAACCCCTGTACCCCTAAAAATACCTGGACTTGTGCTCTCTCACCCATGCCCAGCAACCCTTTTAATGTGAATTACTACAATCCCAACTCCCTTAATTTATTTCTCATCATCTCTCTCTGTATCCCATATTTCCTGCAACTCAGGACTACATGTTCTACTGACTCCTCTTCCTGACATTCCTCACACAATCCTGTCTGGTGTTTCCCTATCATTTTCAATGTTTTGTTTAATGCACAGTGTCCACACAATTTCCTCTCTTCTGTTTCCATTACCTACCCTAGTAACTGCAACACTCTTTTGGATTTGATATAAATGCCTCCCTTTCCCCTCCCTGTCCCATCTTTCTTGCCACATTCGGTTGACTTTTTCCCAGATTACACACTTAACCTCTGCTTTACTGATACTAATGTGCATTTCCACATTTTCTTTCTTTAATGCCCTCTTTGCCAACTCATCCACCCTCTCATTCCCCTTCACCCCTACAATGTGCTGGAACCCATAGAAATTTTACCTGACCTCCCTGATTTGCAATTCTTATAACTAACTGAAGAACTTCATAAAGTACATCTTGCCGACTGTTTGTGTGAAAAGACCTTAAGCTTGGTAGAACTGAGGATGAATCTGAACATATCAATGCTTTGGCTTGTCTGGCTTTCTGCACCCATTGCAACGCAACCAACACTGCCAGCATCTCCACTGTAAACACCCCTAACTTATTAGATGTTCTTCTGCTGATTCCAATTTCTTTTGCTGGTATTACCACCCCAAACCCTGTCACTCCTGTTTCAGGTTCCTTCGCACCATCCGTATAAATGTGAGTATAATCACTATACTTTTCCATCACATGACAGTTAAATGCATTTACCAAATCTGTTTTATATCTTTCTTTCCTTTTTACCTCTAACAAATGCCAGTCTATGTCAGGCCATACAAGCTTCCATGGAGCTACAACCGGATAAACTACTGAAGGACTTATCCTCAGATCAAACACTCCACATTCTTTCGCAATATCATTCCCTACCCAACTAAAGGTATCCCTCTGAACCTCCCATTTTCCCAGCACTCCTGCAACACTCCTTTAGTAGGGTGAGAATCATTATGCCCCTGCAAGTTAGCCCAGTAGTTTGCCATCAGTTGCATCCTTCTTAGTTCCAAAGGCATTATTCCCATTTCTACCTGTAGGGCGACACTGGTGACGTTTTAAAAGCCCCACTGCACACTCTCAAGGCCTGAGCCTGAATCACATCCAGTTTCCTTATAAGAGACCTAGCTGCTGATCCATATACTATATTTCCATAATCCAATACAGATCTCACTAAAGCCACATACATTCTCTTCAAAGCTGAACAACTTGCTCCCCATTCCTTACCAGTCAAACATCTCATCACATTTATTACTTTTTTATATTTCTCCTCAACTTTCCTGATATGGAGTGTGGGAAATGGAGGGGATGCGGGTGAGGGCATCATTGATGACAGCAGAAAGGAAACCATGATAACCATGGTGTCCATGATGAAGCTGACTGAGTTTACAACTTTCTGCAGCTTTTCCGATCCTTTGCAGTGGCCCCTCCATACCAGACGGTGATGCAGCCAGTCAGAATGCTTCCCATGGTATATCTATAGAAATTTGCCAGAGCCCATGGTGATATATCAAGTCTCCTTCAACTCCTAATGAAGTGTAGTCAGTGGTGTGCCTTCTTCGTGATTCCATCAATCAGGAGTAGGCAGTGCGTGCTTAAAATGAATTTAATTAGCAAAATAACCAAATCATTAACCAGACAGACAAAATCAAAATCAGGTTTATTATTACTGACTTGTGTCATGAAATTGGTTGTTTTATGATAGGAGTATGTGCAAAGCATAAAATAATTACCATATAATAAGAAAATATAATGTAACAGAGGAATTGATAGTGGCTATGGATTTGTGGACAGTTTAGAGATCTGATGCTGGGCACAAGAACAGGCAGAGAATGGAGGGATGTTTACCAGATACAGGCAGATGGTGTTAGTTTGGATTGGTGTCATGGTCAGCGCAGGCATAATTGCCGAAAGGGCTGTTCTTTTGTTGTATTGATCTATGTTTCTTGTATACAGTTCAAATTCTCTTTTTTTTGTAATTTATTTTTTATTGAAGTTCATCATCAAACAAACATTTCCATAAGATGTATTTCAGATACTGTACATACATATCATATAATCATATTTGTCACAAATCTCCACATAATATTTATCTGAGGTATACACATATAGAAAGGAGAGGAAAGAAAGAACAATCGAAAGAAGAAAACTACGTACAGAGTAGGGAGTGTTTTTTTTTACAACATATTCATTGACTTGTGAGAATAAAATCAGGCCTATGAGGTGTTATGTAGTTAAACCATTTTTTCCAGTATGAATAAAATTGTTCCAATTTATGAGTATATCATTGAAATTTGCAGAATGTAACATAATCGATCTACTCCCTGAACAAATAAGAGCCAAGAAACACTAATAATAATAAAAAAAGGTAACAAAGGTGTGATTCCAAGGCTGGGGTCTCTAGATGACCGTGGGTTGAGCTAGAAGAAACGTCTAGCTGTGGGGGATAGCCCCTCCTACCTGTGAGTTGAGGGCCCCTGCTGCAGTACCTATAAAAGTAAGTAAAAAAAAAACTGTCCATTACACAGAAATGGGTTCCCTGTGTATTCCTCCCATGTATATATTCTCATTTAAGTGGGGAAAAAGGAATGAGTGAATAAAAAAATTTTGAGTAATATAAAATCCACATTATAATACATTTTCTCGAGATAGGTATATCACTGTCTATTTTTGCTTCCGTTTAGTTTCTCAGCACTTTTAAAGTTAGCTAAACCTTATGGCTCTTCTGGAGGAGATGAGGGCTGTCCTCGGAGAACTCACAGTCTCTTCCTAATATCCTTCTCTCGTCCTGTTCCCGTCTCCTGCTTTCTCGGCTCTCTTACTATTTCCCAAGCAGATCGGGATTACTGCTCAGCCAGACTTTTCCTTGGTTTGACCATGCTAACGGGCAGTCCTCTGTTATTCATGTCTGCAGTCGCCTCTTCCACCGTCTGATATAGTTGTATCCCTTCTTGGTAAAATAACCTCAGTTTAGCAGGGTACAGGGTTTGGAATTTAATCTTTTCTTGCTTTAATATTCGTTTTGCTTCGGAATATTCCTTCCGTTTCTGTAGGACCGCCGGGGGGTAATCATGATTGAAGTATATTAACTTCCCGTTCCAAAAAACCCCTCTTTTTACCCCAGGCCCTTCGTAGAATCTCTGCCTTGCTCTTAAATCGAAGGAATTTAAGTACTATTGAGCGCTATTATTAAGTACTACTTTCTCTGTCTCTGGGAGGCCTCGGGACGAGCGCACGATGTGCCCTCTCAATTTCAATCTCCATAGTCGGCGGAATCTCCAGCGTGTCCCGCAGCAGCTTCTCTACAAAGTCTATCATCGACAATCCCTCCGCTCCTTCGGGAACATTATAAATCCTGATTATTTTTCCGTCGCGGTCTTCCCTCCTGGTCAAGCAATTTACTTTCCTGTTGATTTAATATTTTTATCGTCTTACTTAGTATCCTTGCCACGTTTTGCACGCGATCTTCCACCTTCTCAATTCGAGTCTCTGCCACTGCTATTTTCTGATTGACGTTGGCGAGCTCTGACTTTATATCATTGAGTTGCTGCTTTATATCTTTTTGGACTTCCCTCATCTCCTCCAAAATCCTTATCATATTTGCCACTTTGCCTGCACGAGGCCCCGTGTCAGCTTCGCCACAATGCGCACACGTAGGAGAGCCGCGCACTGTACCGCTCTCTTCCATAGGCTCCGCAGTGGTGCTTTCTTTTTTTAATCTCCATTCTTTCTCCCCATTCTTGCCCCCCTTATCAATTCAGGTATTTTTGAAAGATCTTATATTTGATGGATTAACGGGGCAAAATATGCATTTTTCCAGAGGAGCTATTGATTTAAGCTGCCATTCTGAACGATGACATCACCGGAACCCTATCCAGTTCAAATTCAAGTTTATTGCCATCTGTGCATATGTATGTACAAATGAAAGAGTGTTCCTCTGGAGGACAGTGTGTATGAAGTGTGTGGAATGCACTGCTTGTGTGGTTGTGGAGCCAGATTCAATGTGGTATTGAAAAGGGAGCTATACGGGTATTGAAAGAAGAGCAGGCTAGTGTGAAGAGAGTGGGGTGGGGTGTGGTGTGGTGGTGTGCTGAGATTAGCTGGTCATGCCATGGATGGACTGAATAGCATTCTCCTGTGTTGTTATTTTTCTACAGTTCTGAACTTGTCAGTGATACCTGTGTGCCTGATAAGGTACCAAACTGATATGTACGGTGTCTTTGTTCCACTTTGATCTGCAGTTGTTTTATTGGCTGTGTGGTTACAGGTCTTGCATTGCCCACTGAATTTCATGTCAGTCCTGTAATTCTTACTGTGCCCCATGCTGTTGGTTGACCATCCACCCCCACTTTCCTCTCTGACTACCAAGTGACTTGGCGCTGAGTTCCTTCAGCATTCCCGGTTGGGTAATTGGCAGGATCTTCTCTTGGGCATACCGTGCCAGTCTGATATTCGGTCTGCCCCAAAGGCAAACAAAGTCTAGAGTCACAAAGTTATATAGCACAGAAGCATTCTGTCCAACACGTCCATAGCTGATGTGTCCATGCCCATTAAAATTGCTATCAATTATTCCATTGCCTCCATTAGGCCCATATCCTCCAGGTCTTTCTGATCCATGTACCTGTCCAAAAAGCCATTTAAACATTGTAATTATGCCCACCTATCCATCTCTACCACTTTGGCAGCCTGTTTCCAAATACCCGCCTCATTGTGTGTTGGGAAAAGTTGCCCTCACGTCCCTTTTGAATATTTCTTGTTTCACCCTAAACCTGTCCCCTCTAGTTTTCGACTCCCCTGCCTGCAGTAAAGCATGACCATCTTAGCGTGATTTTACATACCTCAACAAGGTCATCATCAGCCTCCTTTGCTCCAAGTAAAACAGCCACAGCCCAGCCAGAGTCTCTCCTTAAGTCCTCAGGAAGCTTTTCTGCACCCTCTGGTTTGATCACATCTTTCCTCTGGTGTGGCAAGCAAACTTAAATTCAAATTCAATATGTTCTTGTAGTGAAGTTGATTAGAGTCTGATTTATTTCTCTTAGTACGTCGAAATCTAAAATTTGACTAAGCATAAATGGCAATATCCCGTGCTCTTGTAGAAGTATGCATGAGAACGCAGTCACAGTGAAGTACAACAATTATAACATTGCACCTCATTGATTGGCAATGATCATTTATTCTGAATGCATTTCACACGTAACAGAGGCCAGTTGATTCAGTTTGTTTCCCCTCTGATGAAGGATTTCCACCTTTCCCACGCCTGAAAGATGTAAGGAAAGCAAACTTCAAACAAGTCAAATATTAAAACCAAATCGCAATAAAAGCAGAGCCCAGGTCTGGCATCAATAGACTACTACATGTTGAAGTGTTTTGTACACGTAAATTTCTATTATATTTTCTCCACTTGTGAGGCTGACATGCCTGCCTCAATCGAAGAATAAGAAACATATGAGACATTTCAATTTCACGTCTGCTCTGTGGAATGTCTGCACTTCTTTGCCCCTTCACCTTCAATCAATCAATTATTTATTAAGTAGTTTAAAAGGTTCACTTTACATACTGTACAAGTTAGTGCCAGCAGAAGATTCTGTGTTGTGTTTGGTGTCGCAATGGAGCAACAGCAACATGAGCATCACCGTGCTGCTGTGAGTGTTGGCATTGAAGCAGGGTATTGGTCAGGGGATCTGGGCAAGGAATTGTTTGGGGGACATGGGCAGGGTATCAATTGGGGGGGTGCGTGGGCAGGGTATTGATCGGGCGGGGGGGAGACTTAGGCAGGGTCCGACGGGGGGGGCGTGGACAGGGACTGACTGGGGGGGGGTGTGTGGGCAGGGTCCGACCAGGGAGGGGGGCTTGGGCAGGATATCAATTGCGGGGGGATGGCGGGGGGTGTGGGCAGGGTCCAACTGGCGGGGTGTGTGGGCAGGGACCGACCCGGGGGGGAGGGTGGGCAGGTACCAACTTGGGGGGGTGGGGAGGTGCACGCGGGCAGGGTACCGACCGGGGGGAGGTGCACGTGGGCAGGGTACTGACCTTGGGGGGAGGGGCGTGGGCAGGGTACTGACGGTGGGGGGGCTGCACATGGGCAGGGACCAACAGGGTACCAAGCCGGGGGGAGGTGCACGTGGGCAGGGTACTGACCTTGGGGGGAGGGGCGTGGGCAGGGTACTGACGGGGGGGGGCTGCACATGGGCAGGGACCAACAGGGTACCAAGCTGAGGGGAGGTGCACGTGGGCAGGGTACTGACCTTGGGGGGAGGGGCATTGGCAGGGTTCCGTCCAGGGGCGGTGGGGGGTGGATGTGGGCAGGGTACTGGGGGGGGGCGGGGAGCATGGGCAGGGTACCGACTGGGCAGATGTGGGCTATGGAAGCAAGCTGGCACTTACACAAGTATGTTGTTTGAGATGGCTGGCATTAATGCTTTAGTTGCAAACTTGCAGACTTTTTTATAATCTTGCATTTTCTGATTTGGCATTCTCTTCGAGCCATTAGTGTGCTACAGCAGTAGAGCTCCAGACATCCAGCTTTGCTCCTGACCTCCAGTGCTATTTGTGTGAAGGTTGCAGTGTCATCAGCCTGATGGAATTGTGTAAAATTGTTGTTGCTTGTGCTGTTCTGCTGAACTTTTTGGGCAGTAAGCAGTCTGCCCTCACACATCCTGAGTGTGTTGTTGATGCATTTAGAACATAGACTATTACTGCACAACACAGGCTTTTTGGCCTATGAGGTTGTCCCAACCTTTTAAACTACTCTATGATCAATCTATCCCTTTCCTTCCACGTAACCATCCAAGTTTGGTCATCTGTGTGCCTATCTAAGAATCTCTTCAATGTCTGTCATGTACCTGCCTCTTGACATTCCCTTATACTTTTCTCCAATCACCCTCTCGTATTAGTTATTTCTGCTCTGGGGAAAGTCTGGTCATCCATTTGATCTATTCCTCATCATCTTGTACTCCTCTATCGAGTTACCTCTCATCCTCCTTCGCTAAGAAGAGAAAAGTCCTAGATCACTCAACCTACTCTCGTAAGACATGATGTGTAATCCAGGCGGTATCCTGGTAAATGTCCCCTCCACCCAGGCGGTATCCTGGTAAATGTCCCCTCCACCCTCTCTCATGTTTTCACATTCTTGAACTAGATACTGAAATAGATACGGGAAATAGTGGAAGAACTTTGTTAGTCAGACAGCATCTGTGTCACAACTTCAGTGAAGGGTGTCTGACCCAGAATGTTATCTCTGTGCCCCTTTCGCTGGATGGTGCCTGAGCTCAGTATCTGCAGTGTTTTAAGTTGGAGCTGGATTTGTCTATGATGATCAGTCAGTGCTCATTCCCACTTGCTACACCTTAGCATTGCCGATGTTCCACTGTAAGTCGGCATCTAATCCTGGATTGGTGTGTAGCAGATAAGCTTGTGTGCTGCAGTAGTGTTGCGGTTAGTGCAACGTTATTGGAACTCTCCTTATTCTGGAGTTCAGAGTTCAATTCTGGTGCTGTCTGTAAGAGGTTTGTACCTTCTGCCCATGAAGCGTGGGTTTTCTCCTACAGTCCAAAGGCATACTGGTTAGTAGGTTAGTTGGTCACTGTAAATTGTCCTGTCATTAGGTTAGTGTTAAAGAGGTGGTTTGCTGGGTGGTGCCGCTTATTGGTTTGGAAAGGCCTGTTCTGCATCGTATCTCTAAATAAATAAAATAAACTATCGTTGCTCACTGACCATCTCCACAAGAGAGCCTGATCATGTACTCTTGATGCTGAAAGACATTGCTAAAAATCCCTTGATTCATTGCTAAAATCCATTGCTAAAACCCACCCCTTGAATATAGCCCTCCATATCTCTGCCAGCCAAACTGTTGAAATGGAGCCCACATACATCTCTTCCACTGGCAGCTCATTCCAAAGTCGCACCACCCTCTGAGTGAAGAAGATACCCCTCAGATTTCCCTTAAATATTTCAACTTTCACCTTTAACCTATGAACTCTAGTTCTAGATTCACCCAATCTGAGTGGAAAAAGCCTGCTTGCATTTACCCTCTCTACAGCATTACTACCATGGCTAGAAGGGCAGCTCAGAGGCAGGGTATTCCTAACACTTCAGCTCAGGATTGTAAAGGAATTTTTCCACTTGCCTGGGTGAGTTCTCAGGAAGCTTGTCTCCATTCACTTTTTAAAGTCTGAATGTTGGGCAGCAATACTCACATCCCATGAACAACGTGTCGTTCAGTATCCTAGGTGCAGGCTCTACAATACAAAGCCACAGAAAGCATTGAATGCTTAAACGTTTACCAGTTCTATTCTAGTTCGTTTAATTCTTCGCTTTATGTGAGATACCTGAGACGAGAGTGACCACACATATCAGTTCTGTGTTCTTGAAATAATTAGCAGCGTGTTACATTTATATGTAATGAGCAGAGTGGTCTTGGCAAGGTGCTGAAGATGCACGCTTGCTGGAGACCAGCTACAGAAAGCAAGCAACAGAGTTTATTTCTGGATGTTGCACAATGCTGCAGACCACCTGAGCTGTGAGACGTGCTTGCTTGCTCGCTCAGAGACTGAGGCCTGCGGTGTGTGATCGTTCACTCGGACTGCAGAAGCACTGTGATGTGCTAGTGGCTATCGTCGTCTCTGAATGCGGGCTGCTAGCCTGTAGAGGATTCTCCCAGCAGTGTTGTTCACCTGGTTCCTCTAAGTGTTGTTAAATATTCAGCAATCTTTCCCAAATATCTGTTCCTTCATTAGAAGTTGTTGATCAGATGGGTACGGAAGACAGTCCTTGTCATAGAGTCCTAACAATATTGTATGACGGCACAATAGCGTAGCTGTTAGCGTAATGCTTTTCAGTTCCAGCAGTCAGGGCCACTTTCTGCCACTGTCTGTAAAGAATTTGAGCATTCTTCTGATCATCGCGTGCATCTTCAGCACCTTGCCAAGACCACTTTGCTCATCACATATAAATGTAACACACTGCTAATTACTCAAAGTGCTCCAGTTTCCTCCCACATCTCAAAGCTGTCCAGGTTAGGGTTAGAAAGTTATGGGCATGCTACGTTGGTGCCAGGGGCATGGCGATACTTGCAGGTTGTGCACAGGACGTTCTGGGATTGTGTTGGTTGTTGACACGAACACCACATTTCATTATATGTTTCGATGTTCATTAGAAATGAGAACAATACAGTACAGTACAGGCCCGTCGGTTCACAAAGTGGTGCCTACCCCTAAATCTGCTCTAAAATCAATCCAACCCTGCTCCCCCACATAGCAGTCCATTTTCTTTTAATCCATGTGCTAAATCTCCTCTGCATTCTCTCTAAAGCTTTCACATCCTTCCTATTCTGAGGTGACCAGAACTGAACACAATACTCCTAGTCTGGTCTAACCAGAATTTTATAAAGCTGCAATATTACTTCATGCTCTGACTAATGAAGACTGACACACCATACGTCTTCCTTTCTCAGGTGCCCATATCTGCTCTCGATACTCAAAGTAAGGCCTCAGCAGTGCTTTATAAAGTCTCAACATTTCATCCTTGCTTTTATATTCTAGTCCTTTTGAAATGAATGCCAACATTGCATTTGCCTTCCTCACCACAGAGTCAACCTGCAAGTTAACCTTTGGGGGATCCTGCACAACAACTCCCTTTGTGCCTCAGTTTTTTGTATTTTCTGTCCACTTAGAAAATTGTCAAATCTTTAATTTCTTCTACCAAAATGCATGACCATACACTTCCCAATACTGTATTCCATCTGCCATTTCTTTGCCCATTCTCCTAATTCGTATAAGTCCTTCTGTCGCCTCTCTACTTGCTCAAAACTACTTAGCCCTCCCCCTATCTTCATATCGTGTTCAAACTTAGAAACAAAGCCAGCAATTCCATCATTCAAATCATATAACATGAAAAGAATTGGTCCCAACACAGATCCCTCTGGAACACCAGTTGTAATCGGCAGCCAACCAGAAAAGGCTCCTTTTATTCTCATCTTTGGCTTCTACCAATCAGCCACTGCGTTATCCATGCTAAAATCTTTCCTGTAATACCATGGGCTCATAGCTTGTTAAGTAGCCTCATGTGTGGCACCTTGTCAAAGGCCTTCTGAAAATCAAAGTACACAACATCTCCTTTGTCTATCCTGCTTGTTAGTTCTTCAAAGAATTCCAACAGATTCGTCAAACAAGATTTTCCCTTGAAGAGACCATGCTGACTACAGCCTATTTTATCATGTGCCTCCAAGGATGGTAGACTGCCAAAGGACATCCTCTATGGAAAACTAGCAACAGGCAAGGGGGACGTTGGTAGACCCCGCTTCGCTTCAAGGAGCTCTGCAAGCGCGACATGAAAGCCTTAAAAATCAACATAGAGTGCTGGGAGGGTACAGCAGATGACTGCAACAAATGGCGAGGTACTCTTCAGCAACACCTCGAGCAAGGCGAAAGACTGATCGTGAGTCAGTTTGAGGAGCGGAGGGCTACACGAAGAGGACAGCGGACAACAATTCCACAACGCCCTACACGTGCAGCAACAGTGGCAGAGCCTGCCGTTCCAGGATCAGCCTCAATAGCCACAGTTGACTCTACTCAACAAACCAGTGTCTGCCAGAGGCGCAGTACCCATTGTTGACCACGACCAACGGAGGCCACACACCAAGTACCTTGACACCTCATCCTTAATAATTGACCTCCACGTCTTCCAAACAACTGTGGTCAGACTAACTGGCCTGTAGTTTCCTTTCTTCTGCCCCTTTCCCTTCTTGAGTAGAGTGACATTTGCAATTTTCCAGTCTTCTGGAACCATTCCAGAATCTAGTGATTCTTGAAAAATCATTAGTAATGCCTCCACAATCTCTTCAGCCACCTCTTTCAGAACCCTGAGGTGTATACCATCTGGTCCAGGTGACTTATCTACCTTCAGACCTTTCAGTTTCCCAAAAGCCTTCTCTCTAGTTATGGTAACTTCACACACTTCATGACCCTTGACACCTGGAGTTTCCACCAAACTGCTAGTGTCGTCCACAGTGAAGATTGATGCAAAATACTTATTCAGTTCAACCGCCATTTCATTGTCCCCCTTTACTACGTCTCCAGCATTGTTTTCCAGCAGTCCGATATCCACTGTCACCTCTCTTTTACACTTTATGTATCTGAAGAAACTTTTGGTATCCTCTTTAATATTATTGGCTTGCATATTTTCGTATTCCATCTTTACCTTCTTAATGACTTTTTTTTAACTTGCCTTCTGTTGGTTTTTAAAAGCTTCCAAATCCTCTATCTTCCAACTGATTTTATGCCCTCTCTTTGGCTTTTTATCACAGCAAGGGAAAATCTGCAGATGCTGAAAATCCAAGCAACACACACAAAATGCTGGAGGAACTCAGCAGGCCAGGCAGCATCAATGGAAAAAAGTACAGTCGACAGGTCCTGCCAAAGGGTCTAGGCCCGAAATATCAACTGTACTTTTTTTTCCATAGATGCTGCCTGTTCTGCTGAGTTCCTCCAGCATTTTGTGTGAGTTGTTTGGTTTTTATGTTGTCTTTGACTTGTGTTGTTAACGATGGTTGTGTCATCTTTCCTTTAGAATACTTCTTCCTCTTTGGGATGTATATATCCTGTGTCTTCTGAATTGCTTCGAGAAATTCCAGCCATTGCTGCTCTGCCATCATCCCTGCCAGTGTTCTTCTCCAATCAATTCTGGCCAATTCCTCTCTCATGCCTCTGTAATTCCCTTTTCTCCACCATAATACTGATACATTTGACTTTAGCTTCTCCTTCTCAAGGATGAGTTTGATCATTTTATGATCACTTGCTCCTAAGGGTTCTTTTACCTTCAGCTCTCTCATCAATTCAGGTTTATTGCATAACACCCAATACAGAATCTCTGATCCCCTCGTGGGCTCAATCATGAGCTGCTCCAAAAAGCCATCTCATAGGCACTCTAGAAACTTCCCCTCCTGGAATCCAGCACCAAGCTGATTTTCCCAATCTACCAGCGTATTGAAATCCCCCATGACTATTGTAACATTACCCTTCTGACATTCATTTGCTATCACCCATTGTAATTTGTAGACCACATCCTTACTATTGTTTAGAGGTCTGTATACAACTCCCATCAAGGTTCCATCAAACTCCCATTAATGCATGGAATATAAGAAATAAGGTGGATGATCTTGTTGCACTTTTCCAGACTGTTGGGTATGATGTTGTGGCCATCACTGAATCGTGGCTGAAGGATGGTTGTAGTTGGGAGCTGAATGTCACATTGTATTGGAGGGATAAGAAAGTAGGCAGAGGGGGTGGTGTGGCTCTGCTGGTAAAGAATGGCATCAAATCTTTTGAAAGATGTGACATAGGATTGGAAGATGTTGAATCCTTGTGGGTTGAGTTAAGAAACTACAAGAGTAAAAAGACCCTGATGGCAGTTATATACCGGCCTCCAAACAGTGGCTGGGATGTGGACCACAGCTTACAACAGGAAATAGAAAAGGCATGTCAAAAGGGCAAAGTTATGATCGTCATGGGAGATTTCAACATGCAGGTAGATTGGAAAAATGAGGTTGGTAATGGATCTCAAGAGAGTGAGTTTGTTGAATGCCTACAAGATGGCTTTTTAGAGCAGTTTGTCATTGAGCCTCCTAAGGGAACAGCGATACTGGATTGGGTGTTATGTAATGAACCAGAGGTGATTAGGGAGCTTAAGTTAAAGGAACCCTTAGGAGACTGTGATCTCAATATGACTGAGTTTAACTTGATAGGGAGAAAGTAAAGCCTGATGTAGCAGTATTTCAGTGGAGTAAAAGAAATTACAGTGGTATGAGAGAGGAGTTGGCCAAAGTAATTTGGAATTTGGCATGGATGTCAGCAGAGCAGCAATGGCTTGAGTTTCTGCGAAAAATGAGGAAGGTGCAGGATAGATGTATTCCAAAAACAAATAAATACCCAAATGGCAAAATAGTACAACCGTGGCTGACAAGGGAAGTCAAAGCTGATGTAAAAGCAAAACAGAGGGCATACAACAAAGCAAAAATTAGTAGGAAGATAGAGGATTGGAAAACTTTTAAAAACCTACAGAATGCAACTAAAAGAATCATTAGGAGGGAAAAGATGAAATATGAAAGCAAGCTAGCAAACAGTATCAAGGTGGAAAGAAAAAGCTTTTTCAAGTATATTAAAAATAAAAGAGAGATGAGAGTGGATATAGGACTGCTAGAAAATGAGGCCAGAGAAATAATAATGGGGAACGAGGAGATGGCAGATGAACTAAATGAATATTTTGCATCAGTCTTCACTGTGGGAGACACAAGCAGTGTGCCAGGTGTTGAAGGGTGTGAGGGAAGAGAAGTGGGTGCGGTTACTATTACAATGGAGAAGCTGCTCAAAAAGCTAAAAGACCTAAAGACACCAGACATAAGACACCAGGACCAGATGAACTGCACCCTAAGGTTCTGAAAGAGGTAGTGGTAGAGACTGTGGAGGCATTAGAAAATGATCTTTCAAGAATCATTCAAGGACTCTAGTATGGTTCCAGGGGACTAGAAAATTGCGAATGTTACTCCAGTCGTTAAGAAAGGAGGAAGGCAGCAGAAAGGAAATTATAGACCAGTTAGCCTGATCTCAATGGTTGGGAAGATGTTTGAGTCAATTGTTAAGGATGAGGTTATGGAGTACTTGGTTACACAGGACAAGATAGGACAAAGTCAGCATGGTTTCCTCAAGGGAAAATCTTGCCTGATGAATCTTCTGGAATTCTTTGAGGAGATTACAAGTAGGATTGATAAAGGGGATACAGTGGATGTTCACAACAGGAATTCTGCAGATGCTGGAAATTCAAGCAACACACATCAAAGTTGTTGGTGAGGGGTCTCGGCCTGAAACGTCGACTGCACCTCTTCCTACAGATGCTGCTTGTCCTGCTGCGTTCACCAGCAACTTTGATGTGTGTTACAGTGGATGTTGTATGTTTGGATTTTCAGGTGGTCTTTGAGAAGGTGCCACACATGCTTACCAAGATAAGAGCCCATGGTATTACAGGAAAGTTACTGTCATGGTTAGAGCATCGGCTGATTGGTAGGAGGTGACAGTGGGAATAAAAGGATCCTTTTCTGGTTGGCTGCCAGTGACTAGTGGTGTTCTGCAAAGGTTGGAGTTGAGACTGCTTTTTATGCTGTATATCAGTGATTTAGATGATGGAATAAATAGCTTTGTTGCCAAGTTTGCAGATGATACGAAGATTGGTGGAGGAGCAGGTCATGTTAGGAAACAGGAAGGCTGCAGAAAGACTTAGACAGATTAGGAGAGTTGTCAAGAAAGTGGCAAATGAAATACAGTGTTGGAAAATGCATGGTCATGCACTTTAGTAGATGAAATCATTGTGAGACTATTTCCTAAATGGGGAGAAAATCCAAAAATCTGAGATGCAAAGGGACTTGGGAGTCCTTGTGCAGAACACCCTAAAGGTTAACTTGTAGGTTGAGTCAGTGGTGAGGAAGGCAAATGCAATGTTAACATTCATTTCAAGAGGTCTAGAACATAAGTGCAAGGATGTGATGCTGAGGCTTCATAACGCACTGGTGAGGCTTCACCTCGAGTATTGTGAACAGTTTTTGGCTCCTCAACTAATAAAAGATGTGCTGGCATTGGAGGGGGTTCAGAGGAGGTTCACAAGGACAATCCTGGGAATGAAAGGGTTATCATACAAGGAACATTTGATGGCTCCAGGCCTATGTTTGTTGGAATTTAGAAGAATGGTGTGGGATCTCATTGAAACCCTTTGAATGTTGAAAGGCCTAGACAGAGTAGATGTGGAAAAGATGTATCACGTGGTGGGGGAATCTAAGACAAGAGGGGAATCTAAGACAAGAGGGGACAGGCTCAGAGTAGAAGGTTGTCCATTTAAAACAGAGATGCGGAGAAATTTATTTAGCCAGACGATGGTAAATTTGTGGAATTTGTTACTACATGCAGCTGTGGAGGCCAGGTTATTGTGAGTATTTCAGGTGGAGATTGATAGGTTCTTGATTGGCCAGAGCGTCAAAGGTTATGGGCAGATAGCTGGGAGTGAGGCTGAAGTGGGGGAAAGAACATGATCAGCCGTGATTGAATGGTGGAGCAGACTCGATGGACCACATGGCCTAATTCTGCTCCTGTATCTTATGGTCTTTTTACCCACGCCTTTCCTTAGCTCTATCCACAGTGATTAAACACTTTCCAGCCCTATGTCACCTCTTTCCAAAGAAGTTCTCTTTATCTAGTTTTAGGACTTGTGTGAAGATCTGATCATATTTTAGATCATATTTATGCAGAAATAGAGAAAATCCTACAAGGTTTACAGACTTTTTAGCACCACTGTATATGTGGGGTGGGTGACTACAGGCTGGTTCTGAGGCACTTTAGAGGTGTATATGTAGAGTGCAGGTTGTAGGCTGGAAGCTGGTTGAGTTGGAGTGGGGTATATAATAATACTTTATTGATCCCCAGTGGGAAAATCTTCCATTACAGCAGCAATGTTTCAAAACGCACTTTGCAGTTTGCCTTACTCATAATACATACAGAATAATAATATACCAAAATAGTGTACCAATGTGCAATAATAATGTACAAAATAATGAACAGACTATTGTACTATGATGTGTGTTCTCCTGTCGCACAGAGATGAACTGGTGAATGTATTCCATTTGGTAGGAAAGGTTTTCTGTAATGACCCTTGTGACAGTGGAGCTGAATGAGCCTGTTTGAAAGGGTGCTCCACTGCTTGTTCAGTAGGTCATGGAGAGGATGTGCCTGATTGTCCATAATGGTTAACAGTTTGTTCAGTGACCTCCTCTCCACCACAAACTCAAAAGAGTCCAGGTTGTAGACATAGACGGATCCAGCCTTTTTTTTGTAGGGTGATAGATTACTGGCTGTTCTGATTCAGTTTAGGGGTGTATATAGAGTGAGGGTTATAGGCTGGAATCCGGTTGTATTGGAGTGGGGTATATATGCAGGGTGATAGATTACTGGCTGTTCTGATTCAGTTTAGGGGTGTATATAGAGTGAGGGTTATAGGCTGAAATCCGGTTGTATTGGAGTGGGGTATATATGCAGGGTGATAGATTACTGGCTGTTCTGATTCAGTTTAGTGGTGTATATATAGAGTGAGGGTTATAGGCTGCAATCTGGTTGTATTGGAGTTGGGTATATATGCAGAGTGATAGATTACTGGCTGGTTCTGAGGCAGCGTAGGGGTGTCTATGGAGTGAAGGTTATAGGCTGCAGTCTGGTTGAGAGGAACTTGGAGAGCAGGGTGTCTTGTGCAGAGGGATCTGGTTTAAGGGATTAGGAACGTTATGCACAGGGTGACTGAGTGAGTTATGTGCTGGCATCTAATTGAGAACAGCATCTGATGGTTATCTGATCGATGACCGTTTTCTGAACTCTGGTAGATAACTGGCTAGAAATGGGCTGCAGCTTTTGGTTTTAATATATGGCATATTGTTTATGTTTTATGTGGAGATTGCAATCAGTTTTTGGCTCCTTTCCTTGGCAGGAGTAGTGGTCAGGGCTGCTGCCGACTATCTTGGGGGAGGTCTGTTTTTATGATGTTCACTTGGTACGTTTAACCTATTGAATGGATTCTGTCTTACTTTGCTGTGCCCTCTGACTGGACACTCTAATACGTTGCCATTGGGCTGTGTTTCAGCAGCTGCTGTGTTGGTTTCCCATCAGCACTTTTGCCACTGTTGTAACCTGTCAGCTGCTGCAATACAGAATGTAGAACGGTGTAGCACAGTACCTGCTTTTTGGCTCATCCTGTGTGCCGACCCTTTAACCTACTATAAGATCGATCAAACCCTTCCCTCCCACATGGCTCTCTATTTTACTATCATCCATTTGTCTATCTGAGAGTCCCTTGAATGCCCCTAATGTATCCGTCTCTACCACCACTCCTGGCAGTGCATTCGACGTGCCCACTGCTCTGTGTGTTTTTAAAAAAAACACTACTATCATCCCCTCTATGCATTTCTCCAAATCAGCTTAAAAGTATGTCTGCTGGTATCAGACATTTCCATTAGAACCATAGAACACTACAGCACAGAAAACAGGCCATTCGGCCCTTTTAGTCTGTGCCGAAACTTTATTCCACTAGTCCCATTGACCCGCACCCAGTCCATAACCCTCCAGACCTCTCCCATCCATGTATCTATCCAATTTGTTCTTAAGAGTGAGCCCGCATTTACCACGTCAGATGGCAGCTTGTTCCACACTCCCACCACTCTCTGAGTGAAGAAGCTCTCGCTAATGTTCCCCCTAAACCTTTCCCCTTTCACCCTAAAGCCATGTCCTCTCGTATTTATCTCTCCTAATCTAAGTGGAAAGAGCCTACTCGCACTTACTCTGTCTACACCCCTCATAATTTTGTAAACCTCTATCAAATCTCCCCTCATTCTTCTACGCTCCAAGGAATAAAGTCCTAACCTATTCAATCTTACCCCGTAACTCAACTCCTGAAGACCCGGCAACGTCCTAGTAAATCTTCTCTGCACTCTTTCAATCTTACTGATATCCTTTCTATAGTTAGGTGACCAGAACTGCACTCAATACTCCAAATTTGGCCTCACCAATGTCTTATACAACCTCACCATAACATCCCAACTCATATACTCAGTACTTTGATTTATGAATGCCAGAATGCCAAAAGCCTTCTTTACAACCCTGTCCACCTGTGATGCTACTTTCAGGGAATTATGTATGTGAACTCCCAGATCCCTTTGTTCCTCCGCACTCCTCAGTGCCCTACCATTTACTGTATATGTCCTACCTTGATTTGTCCTTCCAAAATTCAACACCTCACACTTGTCTGCATTAAGTTCCATCTGCCATTTTCTGGCCCATTTTTCCAGTTGGTCCAGATCCCTCTGCAAGCTTTGAAAGCTTTCCTCGCTGTCCACAATGCCTCCAATCTTAGTGTCATCAGCAAACTTATTGATCCAATTTACCACATTATTATCTAGATCATTGATATAGACAACAAACAACAATGGTCCCAGCACAGATCCCTGAGGCACACCACTAGTCACAGACCTGTAGTCTGAGAAGCAATCATCCACTACCACTCTCTGTCTTCTCCCACACAGCCAATTTCAAGTCCAGTTTACAACATGGATATCTAGTGTCTGAACCTTCTGAACTAACCTCCCATGTGGGATCTTGTCAAAGGCCTTACTAAAGTCCATGGGGAAGATGTCTGTGGCTGCCTACTATCTACGCCTCTGTTATCACTTTGTACACCTCTGTCAATCACCTCTCATCTTTCTTCTCTCCAGAGAGAAAAGCCTTAGGTTGCTCAGTCTATCCTCATAAGACACACTCTCTAATCCAGGCAGCATCCTGGTAAATCTCCTCTGCAACCTCTCTAAATCTTCCACATCCTTCCTGTAATGAGACACCCACAAATGAAGGCAGTACTCTATGTGGTCTAACCAGGATTTTATATTATAGAGCTGCAACATTACCTTGTGCCTCTTGAACTCAATCCTTTGAGAAATGAAGGCCAGCGCGCCGTACACTTACTTTATTCTGTATTCCCCAGTGATCATGTCCATGTACTTCCCAACAGATGCTGAATAACAGACTCATTTTCTGCTTATCAATCCAATGATTTCAAGACCACCCAGTGCCCTTGCTGGGCAAGGTTAGACCAAGACGTGCTGGGAACTGTTCAAATCACAAGCGAGAAAATCTGCAGATGCCAGAAACCAAGCAACACAAACAAAATGCTGGAGTAACTCAGCAGGCCAGGCAGTATCTATAGAGTACAGTCAACGTTTCAGGCTGAGACCCTTCAGCAGGACTGGAGAAAAGAAGATGAGTCAGACTTAGAAGGTCTCTACTCATCTTTTTTCCAGTCCTGATGGAGAGTCTTGGACTGAAACATTGACTCTACTCTTTTCTATAGATGCTGCCTGGCCTGCTGAGTTCCTTCAGTATTTTGTGTGTGTTGTTGGGATCTATTCTATTTCATTTGGCACAGGTGACACCAGTGTAATGTTGGGGAAACTGAAGTGGTAATGGTCACTGCTTCTTTAAGCTGCACCACCAAATGGGAGGTGCAGGCAGGGAAGGTGGGTTTCACGTTGCCCTACTACCTGAATAGGGCCCCTTATCTAAGGAAGGATGTGCTGTGGTTGAAGAGTGTCCAGATGAGGTTCACAAGAATGATCCTGGGAGTGAAAGGGTTAACATATGAGGAATGGCACTGGGTCTGTACTCATTGGGGTTTAGAACAATGGGGAGGGGGTGGTATCTCATTGAAACCTATTGAATATTGAAAGCCCTAGATGGACTAGATATTTCCTGTGGTGCGCGACTCGAGAACCAGAGGCACAGCTTCAGAATGTCCCTTTGGAACAGAGATGGAGGAATTTCTTTTGCAAGAGGGTGTAGAATCTGTGCAATTCATTGCATATTTGGATGTGGAGGCCAAGATAAAGCGGGGATTGATAACCTCTTGATTACTAAGGGCATCAAAAGTTATGGGCAGAGTGGTCTCCTATGGACTGAGGCGTTTATTTTGAAGATGTAATTGAGCTGTTGTTCTTCCTGTGGTCAACAGGTGGGGCTGTGCCGACTGATTCGTCATTGAGACCAGTATGTGTGTGTGTGGGAGCTGTAGATTGGTAGTTTCTGAAGTAATGTAGTTTTAGGTAGGCTCCTGTGTGCTGAGGAGGAATTGTCACCATGTTTAAAAATCAATTGTTTTTTATCGATCACTAATTGATCAGAAAGTTGATGACTAGATTAGTTTTTTAATGTCTATTCCTTACTAACTGTATAGTATATTTCAAACCCGGGGCAATATGGCCAGGATGTCAGATTCCAATTCTTTTATTTGTCACATGTACATTGAAACGTACAGTGAAATATGTTGTTTGTATTCACAGCCAACACACCCAAGGATGTGCTGAGGGCAGCCCGTAAGTGTTGCCACACATTCTGGCACCAACATAGTATGCCCACAATACTCGTCAAGAGCAGCACAGAACACAGCAAACAACAAGACAACAATAGCAAAGACCTCTGGGCCACGTAGAGAACAATTTGCTTCAGTTTATAAGCAGTGTGATATAGAGTGTTATATTTTGTTTAAAATGTATGTATACTCCAGAAGAGTGGTGAACTGATTCTAAGATGACTATTGTCATCTCCATTTTGTTTCCTGACTCTGTCGTAGACTTTGCTAATTCTTTGGAACTTTTATCCAAACTTTTAGCCTTCTTTCTTCTAGACCTGGTCATTCCACTTCACTCCTGGCTGTCTTCCTGTGTTAGAGTCATAGAATACTACAGCACAGAAATAGGTCCCTCAGACCATCAACCTGCACTTGGATCACTGCCCTCCATACCCCTCCCATCAATGTACCGATCCAGACTTTTCTTACACGTTGAAATCAACCCTGCATCCACCGCTAGCGCTGGCCGCTCGTTCCACACTCTCATCTGAGTGAAGAGGGTCCTCATCAGGCTCCCCTTAAAATATTTCACCTTTCATCCTTAATCTATGACCTCCAGTTTAAGTCTCACCCAATCTCAGTGGAAAAAACGTACTTGCATTTACCCTACCTATACCCCTCTTCTCATATTCGTAAACTTGGAATCGTCCAAAACCCAGGATACAGAAAATACTCAGCAGGGAAAGCAGCATGTGTGAAGAGAGAAAAAACCCTGATATTTCAGATCAGAATTATCTGAGACCCATCTGCTCTTAATGTAGACCAGGCAGATCCGTATTTATAGAGCATAGAACAGTACAGTACAGGCCCTTTGGCCCATGTTGTTGTGCTAACCTTTTAATCTACTCCTAGATGAAAGGTTTATTCCTCTCAGATGATGCCTGACCTGCTGAGTTCTTCCAGCATTTAGTGTGTTGCCCAAGATCAATCTAACCCTTCTCTCTCACATAGCCTTCCATTTTTACTATCATCCATGTACCTATCTCAGAGTTTCTTGAATGTCCCTAATGTATCTGCCTCTACCATCACCCCTGGCAGGCTCAGGTAAAATGAACTTCTGCAATGTTTCTTTTCTTTGGAGCGTAGAAGGTTGAGGGGGGACTTGATAGAGGTATTTAAAATTATGAGGGGGATTGATAGAGTTGACGTGGATAGGCTTTTTCCATTGAGAGTGGGGGAGATTCAAACAAGAGGACATGAGTTGAGAGTTAAAGGACAAAAGTTTAGGGGTAACATGAGGGGGAACTTCTTTACTCAGAGAGTGGTAGCTGTGTGGAACGAGCTTCCAGCAGAAGTGGTTGAGGCAGGTTCAATGTTGTCATTTAAAGTTAAATTGGATAGATATATGGACAGGAAAGGAATGGGGGGTTATGGGCTGAGTGCAGGTCGCTGGGACTAGGTGAGAGTAAGAGTTTGGCACGGACTAGAAGGGCCGAGATGGCCTGTTTCCGTGCTGTAATTGTTATATGGTTATAATATTCACATTTGAGAGTAAAGATTGTTAATGTAATTTCCCATGCACAAGTTTAAAGGAGAACAAAATAATTGTTACTCTGGATAAGATGCTGCACAAAAAAACACAACAAGATAAAGAACACAATAATAAAAAACACAATAACTACATAAGAGAGCTTCTCTGCACAGATTGATTGTATGTCCATAAAGTGACTCTAGGCACAGGAGTGTCTGTACACAAGGTGACTGACCGGAAATGATAAAGTAGTGGTGGTTGGGGGTGTGGAGGGGTGGGTTAGGGGGTGAACGTGTTGGTCACCCTTACTGCTTGGGGAAAGTAACTTTTTTTAGTCTGGTGGTCCTGGGATGGATGTTATATACCCTGCTCCTGATGGGAGTAGGACAAACAATCCATGAGCAGGATGAGTGGTATCCTTCATGATGTTACTGGCCCTTTTCAGGCACCTTTCTGTGTGTATGTCATTAATGGCAGGTTGGCAGGTCGGCTGAAATGCTAATTCTGATTCCACTGCCGCAAAAGCTGCCTGACACACTGGAAATGTCAGTATGAGACATTCCACTGTGTGCTTCGATGTGCATGTGACAAGTAAACCTCATCAAATCTATTTCCAGCATTTACTGTTTCACTTTAGGAAATGTTCATCCTATCACACCAATGCCAAATCCAGGCTCTTTCCTCCATCTGCTTTTTCAAATTCATTTAAATAAGTAGTGCAAAGAAAGTAAACAAATGGAGGAAATAAGCTCATGGTCCATGCAGATAACTGATGGTGGTGGGGAAGAAGTTGTTCCTGAAACATTGAGTATGTGTCTTCAGGCTTCTGTACCTCCTCCCTGATGGTAGGAATGAGATGAGAGTATGCCCTGGGTGATGGGGGTCCTTGATGATGGATGTCGCCCTTTTGAGGCACCACCTTTTGAAGATGTCCATTGTACATTGATGTCTATTGGGATTAAAAAAGTTGCACATTATCACCAGCCCATGAATCACCTCATTGGTTTGATACAGGGGATTGTATTTTCACTAAGCAGCTGCTGCCAAAACCATGATATGAAATCTTTCCAGTCGGAATAATACTGAGTGTCTGATATATCTGTTATCACCATTCCTGATGAATGGTGAGTATTTCACACAACTCTATTCAGCATTATCAGAAATGTGTGCATGCATTTTGACAGGCTGGCTGCTGTTAGCTGTAACTTGAGAGGTATTGGATTTTCATTCAAGGGATGGGAAACATGCAACACACATCAACGTTGCTGGTGAACGCAGCAGGCCAGGCAGCATCTCTAGGAAGAGGTACAGTCGACGTTTCAGGCCGAGACCCTTCGTCAAGACTAACTGAAGGAAGAGTGAATAAGGGATTTGAAAGTTGGAGGGGGAGGGGGAGATCCAAAATGATAGGAGAAGACAGGAGGGGGAGGGATGGAGCCAAGAGCTGGACAGGTGATTGGCAAAAGGGATATGAGAGGATCATGGGACAGGAGGCCCAGGGAGAAAGAAAAGGGTGGGGGGGGGGGAAGCCTAGAGGATGGGCAAGGGGTATAGTGAGAGGGGCAGAGGGAGAAAAAGGAGAGAGAGAAAAAGAATGTGTGTATATTGGGGTACGAGGGGGAGGTGGGGCATTAGTGGAAGTTAGAGAAGTCATTGTTCATGCCATCAGGTTGGAAGCTACCCAGACGGAATATAAGGTGTTGTTCCTCCAACCTGAGTGTCCCTTTCCATCCCTTCCCCTCCTGTCTTCTCCCATTATTTTGGATCTCCCCCTCCCCCTCCCACTTTCAAATCTCTTACTAGCTCTTCTTTCATTTAGTCCTGACGAAGGGTCTCGGCCTGAAATGTTGACTGTACCTCTTCCAATAGATGCTGCCTGGCCTGCTGCGTTCACCAGCAACTTTTATGTGTGTTGCTTGAAATTCCAGCATCTGCAGATTTCCTCGTATTTGCGATGGGAAACGTGGGTGATTTTGTGGGGATACGTTGGACTGATGGAGAGGCTTGGTTTTTTCTGCATTCCTCATGTCTGAAAGCACTTCACGGGAAGAAATAGGGTTGAAATGGTGATGCCGAAGGTAGTTTTTTTTTACACAGAGAATCGTGAGTGTGTGGATCACACTTCCAGGGCTGGCGGTAGAGGCAGGTGCATTAGGGACATTTAAGAATCTCTTAGGCACATGGATGAATGAAAAATTGAGGGTTATGTGAGGGAATGGTTGGATTGATCTGAGCAGGGTGAAAGGACAACCGTAACATTGTGTGCCAAAAGGTCTGTAATGATTCTGTGTTCAAATTGAAAGCAAAATAAGGTGTGGAGGCTGTTTTTGAGAGGATTAGCAATGTACATTGGGTTGGTATCAGTGGGGAGATCAGGGTTCAGTGAGTAATAGGCTGAGTTTTGTGCTTACTTGGTGGATGAGAGCAGGTTAGGCTCGGAGAGCCGAGAGTAGTTGAGCTTTTTCCAAAATAATTTGCTTTATTATCCATTCAGAAAATCTTTGCCATGTAGTTGACATCTTGGTAACTCATTCTCAGTGTAAACACCATTCTCTGTTCAGTAATATTTAATTTGATTTGGAGATTGCACATTAAATAAGGTGGTGGCTGATGTGTAGGACTTTCAAGTGAAGATTGCATTGGGTTTGTCAAGCGCCAGTGCCCACGCCAGATCAATTACTTCATCATCTGTGTATTGGAGAGGAGGTTGAAGATAAAGCCATGTAGCAATAAAGTCTGTGGTAATGAATTTTGCAGGTTAACTATCATGTGGCTAAAGAAATTCTTCGTCATCTCTGTTCGAAAGGGACATCTTTCCATTCTGGTCCTAAAATATCCCACTATAGGAAACATCCTCTTCATGTCACTCAGTCTAGACATTTCAAAATTTGATAAGTTTCAATGACATCCCCCCTCCAATGAGTACAGGCCCAAAGATATCAAACCCTTTTCACATTAACCTTTCCATTCCTGAGATCATTTTCATGAACCGCTTTTAGACCCTCTTTAAAGCCGGGACATGCTTCCTTAGATAAGGGGTCTGAAACTGCTCACAATACTTCAAGTGTGGTCTTACCAATGCCTTATAAAGCTTCAGCATTATATCCTTGTTCTCTCGAAATGAATGCTAACATTGTATTTACGTTCCTTACTACCAGCTCAACCTGAAAATTAACCTTAAGAGGATTCTGAACGAGGACTCCCAAGTCTTTATGCACCTCTGATTTCTGAATTTTCTCTCCATTTAGAAAATAGTCTATGCTTTTATTCCTTCTACCAAAGAGCATGTCTGTACTCTTTCCTATACTATATTCCATTTGCCACTTCTTTGCTCCCAATCTGTGGAAGCCCATCTGTAGACTCCCTGCTTCCCCAATCTCTGCCCCTCTATTTATCTTTGTATCATCCACAAGCTTGGCCACAAAGCCATCAATCCCATCATCTGGATCATTAACATATAACATGAAAAGTAGCAGATCCAACACCAACCCCTGCAGAGCTTTGCAGGTTTCCATAAGACATAGGAGCAGAATTAGGCCATTTGGTCCATCGAGTCTACTTCACCATTCAATCACGGCTGATCCTTTTTCTCTATCTCCTCCTCAACCTCAGTTCCCGGCCTTCTCCCCATAATCTTTGATGCCATGATTTCCTTATTAAGTGATGAGGCATTTTCGGTATTGGTACTGAACAAGGACAAACGAAATAGAAGCAGGTGTCGATCACCAACCTGTCATACCTTTCAATAAATCACTTCTTTTTCCTGTACTTAACCCCATATCCCTTCATTCACAGTATCGAAGACCATAATAGATTGGAGCAGAATTCAGCTATTCGGCGCATCAAATCTGCCATTTGATCATGGCTCATTTATTTTACCACTCAATTTCATTCACCTACCTTCTCCCATAACCTTTAACACCCTAAAGCTCTCTTCATATGTTAACCCTTTCCATCTAAAACTCTGCCTGCCTCTAGAGGGAATATTTTCAGCATCTAAGTTTTCACACTTCCAGAGACTCTCTGCATTACTTTCTCCTCATCTCTTCCCTGAAGGACCTGCTGCTTAATTTGACACTGCAACCATTGATTCTCAACGTTCTGGCCAAAGGGATTTCAACTCCCCTTCCTGGTGCCTGAAGAATATTGTCAGTTTGCATGAGATCACCTCTCATTCTGAACCCCAGAGAGTATAGATCCAGGCTGGATAATCTCACAAGAAGGCGTCCCAGAAATCAGCCTGGTGAAACTTTACTGCATTCCCTCAATCACAAGCAGTTTGTTGCTTAGTTGGGAGACCAGACTTGTACATATTATTCCAGATGTGGTCTCACCAGAGCTCTGTGTAATTGGAGCAAGATGTTTCTCTGCTTGTATTTGAATCCTTTTGCAGTAAAAACCAATGTTAGCCTTCCTGATTGCTTGCTGAATCGACAGGTTAACTTTCAGTGATTCACAAACAGGATACTCGAAAAAAAAGTACTTTTCAGTCTCTCACTATTTAAAAAATGCTCCTCCTTACCATTGCTAAAGTAGATGACCTCATATCCACTTGGCATAGTGTAGCGATTTACAGCACCAGCGATCTGGGTTCAGTTCCTGTCACTGACTGTAAGGAGTTTGTACGTTCTCCCCGTGACCACATGGGCTTCCCTCCATGTGTTCCAGTTTCCTCCCACATTCCAAAGGTTGGAGTTAGTAAGTTGTGGGCATGCATTGTTGGTGCAGGAAGTGGGGCCGACACTTGCGGGCTGCCCCCAGTACATCCTGGAACGGTGTTGGTTGTTGACACAAACAATGCATTTCACTGTATTTTCATATACATATGACGAATAAGATTATAAGAAAGGAACAGAATTAGGCCATTCAGCCCATTGATTCTGCTCCACCATTCTATTCTGGCTGATCCTAGATCCCATTCAACCCCATGCACCTATCTTCACTAACCTTTGATGTCCTGACGAATCAGGAAACTATCGATTTTTGCTTTAAATGTACGCACGGTGTTGGCCTCCACAGCAGTCTGTGGCAGAGCATTCCACAGGTTCACTACTCTCTGGCTAAAAGTTCTCCTTACCTCTGTTCTAAAAGGTCGCCCCTCAATTTTGAGGCTGTGCCGTCTAGTTCTGGACACCCCCACCATAGGAAACATCCTCTCTACATCCACCATATCTAGTCCTTTCAACTTCCAATATGTTTCAATGAGATCCCCCTGCATTCTTCTAAATTCCAGTGAGTATAGGCCCAAAGCTATCAATGCTCCTCAGATTTTAACGTCTTCATTCCCAGAATAATCTTTGTGAGCCTCCTCTGGACTCTCTCCAATGACAACGCTTCCTTTATAAGATATGGGGCCCAGTACTGTTGACAATACTCCAAGAGTGGCCTGACCAGTGTCTTATAAAGCTTCAGCATTATCTCCTTGTTTTTATATTCTGTTCCCCATGAAGTGAATGCCAACATTGCATTTACCTTCTTTACCACAGTCTCAACTTATTAATTAACGTTCTGGGAGTCTTGCACTAGGACTCCTAAGTCCCTTTCAGCTTGGATGTTTGAATTTTATCCCTATTTAAATAATCGTCTGCACTTTTGTTCCTTTTACCAAAATGCATTATTATACATTTCCCAATACTATATTCCATCTGCTACTTTTTGCCCCATTCTTCCAATTTGTCCTTCTGCAATTGCATTGCTTCCTCAGCACTACCTACCCCTCCACCTATCTTTGTGTTATCTGCAAACTTTGCCACAAAACCATCAATTCCATTGTCTAAATCACTGATGAACAATGTGAAAAGTAGCGGTTCCAATACTGACCCCTGAGGAACACCACTAGTCACTGGCAGCCAACCAGAAAAGCCCCCATTTTTTCCCACTCGTGGCCTCCTGCCTGTCAGCCATTCCTCTGTCCATGCCAATATCTTTCCTGTAATGCCATGGGATTCTATCTTGTTAAGCAGCCTCGTGTGTGGTACCTTATCAAATGCCTTCTGAAAATGCAAGTAAATGACATCCACTGCCTCTCTTTTAAAAACCCTGCTTGTTACTTCCTTGAGGAACTCTAACAGATTTGTCAGGCAAGATTTCCCTTTACAAAAACTATGCTGACTTTGACTTATTTTATCATTAATCTCCAAGTACCCTGAAACCTCATCCTTAATAAGGGATTCCAACACTTTCCCAACCACTGAGGTTAGATTACCTGGCTTATAATTTCCTTTCTTTTGCCTTCCTCCCTTCTTAAAGAGTGGAGTGACATTTACAGTCTTCCAGTCCTCTGGGACCATGCCATAATCGAGTCATTTTTGAAAGATCATGACCAATGCATCTGCTATCTCTTCAGCAACCTCTCTCAGGATTCCGGAATGTAGTCCATCTGGCCCAGGTGACTTATCCACCTTAAAACCTTCCAGTTTGCCTTTCTCCTTTGTAACAGTAATGGCACTCACTCCTGCTCCCTGACACTTAAGGATCTCCGTCACACTGCCAGTGTCTTCCACAGTGAAGACTAATGCAAAGTACTTACTTTAGTTCATCTGCCATTTCTTTGTTCCCCATTACTATCTCACCAGCATCATTTTCCAGTGGTCCAATATCAGCTCTCACCTCCATTTTACTCTTTATATAACTGAAAAAACTTATAATGTTCTGCATTATATTATTGGCTTATTTGCCCTCATATTTCATCTTTTCCGTTATGGCTTTTTGAGTTGCCTTTTGTTGGATTTTAAAAGCTTCCCAATCATCCAATTTCCCACTCAGTTTTGCGACCTTGTATGCCCTTTCTTTGGCTTTTATGCAGTCCTTAACTTCCCTTGTCAGCCACGGCTGCCTAGCCCTGCCATTTGAGAACTTCTCCTGTGGGACATATCTATCCTGTGCCTTGTGAACCATTCCCAGACACTTCAGCCACCTCTGTACTGCTGTCATCCCTGCCGGTATCCCCCTCCAATCCACCTGGGCAAGCTCCTCTCATGCCTCTGTAATTCCCTTTATTCCATTGTTATACTGATACATGTGACTTTTGCTTCTCCCTTTCAAGTTGCAGTATGAATTCAATCATTTTATGATCACTGTCTTCTAAGGGTTCCTTTACATTAAGCTCCCTAATAAAATCTGGATTATTACACAGCACCCAATCTAAAATGGCCTTTCCCCGAGTAGGCTGAGCACAAGCTGCTCTGTCTTCCGTAGCCTTGGGGAGACTATCTCCCTGTTGCTCCTGTTTATCACTGCTTCACTTTCCCTAACAAGCCGAAGATCATCAAACTACAGCTCCGGTTCCTCAACATGGTCTCTAAGGATCTGTATCTCAATGCACCTAGTGCAGATGTGGCTATCGGGGAGGCTGAGAGTCTCTGGAAATCCATCATCTCTGACACCCAGAACAGCACATTGGCTCTGTAGACATACCCCCCATTCTCTCAAGAGTTAAATAAGAAAAAGAAATAAACTGACCTACTTACCTCGCCTCTGCCTGTTCTTGCATGGGAACGTTTCTATTGCATCTGCGCCGCTGTCCAATCAAAGGTGATCTCTTTATCTTTGACATTCACTGTATCCTCCTGATAGCCCACACTTAGTTTCAGCAGCAAACTTGGATATAGTACATGATATCATCAACCAAGATATTGAGATACCTTGTGAACACCTGGGCTTAGCCCTTGCCCTACAGCACCTGAATGGACATTGGCAACCTCAGTCCGAAAGCAGGACTTTTGTTTGTTCTGTTTGTTGCATTTGTTTTAGTTTATTAGTGTAATGTATAATTTATTATGTTCTGCAATGTACTGCTGTCGCAGAACAACATATTTCACGATGTATGCCAGTGATATGTAAAGGGACAGTAACCATTGAGAAAAGGGAGGACAAAACCTATTAACAGACTTCAAATGATATGCAAAAGGGAAAGATTAACTATGTGGGTGACTTACAGACTATAGCAGATGAAAAATGTTGAGGAAGAAAAGAAATATATATTGTGTTGCTGTTTTTAAGGAAGAAAGCACAAAAACCTTCCAGAAATAATGACGAACTTCAGATCATGAGAGAATGAAAAGTCTAAAATACTGGTAGCTGTAATGAATTAGTATTGGAGATATTAATGAGACTGAAAGGTGTATTTCTGAGGAGGGAATGACCTTCAGAGCAGGTTTTTGAAGACTGTAAATGCCCAGATTCTTATCTTCAATTCCAACCCATTGGAAGGGAGCAGATGTAATCCCCACAGTTTAAGAAAGGAGTGGGAGCATGAACAGGGAGTGGTGGGTCAGCTCACCTGACATTGGCAATGGGGAAAATGCTGGAATCAATTATTAAGGAAATGGTAACAGGGTGCTTAGAACGTAATCACAGGATGTAATAATTGGAAAGAGTCATGAAGAAGTACAGCCTGTAAGCGAATCCTTTGGACTGCCAATTACTCATTTGTGCTAATTCTACAGTCATGCTATTCTCCCCATATTCTCATCAGGTCTTCTCCAATTTCAGCACTCACCTACCCCTTAAGGGAATTTTTTTGCAGATACAGATACAGGGCAATGCGCACACACACCTGGAAGAACTCAGAAGATCAGGCAATGTCTCTGGAAATGAATAAACAGCTGATGTTAGGGGCTGAGACCTTCCTCATGCCCTGATGAATGGTCTTTGCCTGAAACGTTGACTGCCTGTTCCTCCCCATAGACGTTGCTTGACCTGCTGGTAGTTTTCAGGAGTCGGTTAACCTGCCAACCCACACACTTTTGGAATGTTGGAGGAAATTGGAGAAGCCAGGTTTACTGCCTCGCTACCATGGCACCCCTTTATCATGCACTCCAGTCTCGTTTAATAACCTTGTGTGGCACCTTACTGAAGGCCTTCTGAAAAGAAGGAAAGTCAGCTGGTTACAAAGAGAGCATGCAAACTCCACAAAGACATCACTAGAGGTCCTGAGTCTCTACTTGCTGCTCGGACAGATCTGTCTGAATTTGAGGTCCTAGCTATTAGAATAGTAGTAGGCAAACGTTTTTTTTTCCAGAAGGCCTTCAGTAAAGTGCCACACCAGGTTATTAAACAAGACTAGAGTGCATGACTTGGTATCAGCTCACCCCTCTGCAATTGGACCTTGGACTTTCTGACTAACAGACCCCAATCAGTTAAGATAGACAACTTCTCCTCCTCCACTCTCACCCTAAACATCGGCGTGCCTCAAGGCTGTGTGCTGAGCCCTCTTCTGTACTCCCTTCTCACCTATGACTGCGTTCCTGTACGTGGTTCTAACTCCTTAATGAAGTTCGCAGACAACACCATGGTGGTTGGCCTGATCAGAGCTGATGGACGAGACGGACTACAGGGACGAGGTCCAGCACCTGGCCGCGTGGTGTGCCGACAGCAACCTGGCCCTTAACACCCAGAAGACCAAGGAGATCATTGCGGACTTCAGGCATGCTAGGAGCCACACTCACGTCCCCATCTACATCAATGGAGCTGTAGTGGAGCATGCATCAAGCTTCAAATTCCTTGGTGTCCACATTTCCGAGGATCTCACCTGGTCCCTGAACTCTCCATCCTGATCAAAAAGGCGCATCAGTGCCTTTATTTCCTGCGGAGCATCAAGAAAGCTCACCTCTGTCCCAGGATACTGACGGACTTTTACCGCTGTACCATTGAGAGCATACTCACCAACTGCACCTCAGTGTGGGATGGCAATTGTCCTGTATTGGACCACAAAGCACTCCAGCATGTGGTGAAAACTGCCCAGCGGATTATCGGCACCCAATTGCCCACCATTGAGAACATCTACCATAAACGCTGACTGGGCAGGGCGAAAAGCATTATCAGGGATGCATCTCACCCTAACCATGGACTTTTTACTCTCCTCCCATCCGGTAGGTGCTACAGGAGCCTCCGCTCCTGCTCCAGCTGGCACAGGAAGAGCTTCTTCCCTGAGGCTGTGACCTGCTGAACCTCACATCACAGCGCTAAGCAGTATTGCACCCATATTGGACTGTCTCAGTACTTTTATATTTGTGTGCTTTAGCACTTTTCACTTGCAGTTATTTTGTAATAACACTATTCTTTGCATTTCTGGTTAGATGCTAACTGCATTTCATTGGCTTTGTATCTGTACTCGGCACAATGACAATAAAGTTGAATCTAATCTAATAAAGGGGTGCCCTGGTAGTGAGGTAGTAAGCATGATGGTATTACAGTTTGGGGCGTCAGTGTTTGGTGCTGTCTGTAAGGACTTTGTACATTCTCTGTTATGAATGTGTAGGTTTCTTCTGGATGCGCGGGTTTCCTTGCACAACACGAAAGCGTACAGCTTAGTCGGTTAATTAGTCATTGTAAATTGTCCAGTGATTAGGCGAGAGTTAACATTTGTGTGTTGCTGGGTGGTGCGGTTCGGTGGGCTGGAATAGTCTGTTCTGCACTACATCTCTAAAGAAAAATAAGTCAATAAAGTATTCGAGGTAATGACAGGTGGAGATTGAGGATTGGTTCAGGGTAAACATTAGGAATTGGATGATTCTTTGATGTTGGAAGGCTGTGATCTGTGGGATGGGTACTAGACCCAATTGCTCAGAAACTCAAATCAGTGTGCTGAATAAGGGGATCATGTACAATATATCCAAGTCTACGGGTAATTGAAAGCTAGATGGCAGTATGGGCTGTGGGACTGAGCCAGAGTGACTTCAGAAAGGCACGTTGTGAGTAAGCAAGGCCATTGCAGAGGGACTGAGAGGTTATTCTCTGGTAGAAACAAATGTGGACTTCTTAAAATGTGAGAGTTTGAAATATTCAGATGGATCTTGGTGCAACTGTACATGGATCAGTATACGTGTTAATATGCAAGAACATTCAACAATTAGGAAGGCAAGTGGTAGTATAATGGTTAGCATGATGTATTACAGCACCAGTAATTAGGGTTCAATTCTCTCCGTTGTCTGTAAAGAGTTTGTACGTTTTCCCTGTCAGTGCGTATGTTTGCTGTCTGGGTGCTCTGATCTCCTCTCACATTCCAAAAATGTACTTGTTAGTAAGTTTGACCTATCGCCTTCCCCTCCCCAGCCAGACCTCCTTATTCTGGTTTCTTCCCCATTCCTTTCCAGTCCTGATGAAAGGTCTCAGCCTGAAACGTTGACTCTTTATTCCCCTCCATAGATGCTGCCTGAGCTGCTGAGTTCCTCCGGCATTTTGTGTGTATTGCTGTAGACATACAGTGTTGGTGCCAGAAGCATAGTGACACTTGCAGGCTGCCCCCAGCACATCTTCAGACTGTGTCATTGACGCAAGTGACACATTTCATGATATGTTTTGATATACATGTGGCAAATCTTTAATCTCATTGTTTTTTTCTGCAACAGAACTTGTCCACTGGAGTAGGGCCCTTATGCTCCAGTTTTACTAGCCCCCGGTGATACTACACCTGGAATATGATTTGCATTAGCCTACCAATGTAATAATTCACTTGCAGTTGTGGGTTCAGTGAAGGTTTACTAGCCTGTTTCCTGGCATGATATATTTGCCATACATACAGATTAAAGTAGGCTAGGCCTCTTTGCTGTAGTTTCAAAGAATGAGGTGTGACTTAACTGAAGCAAAATCTGACTGGACTTCAGAGGTGAATATTGGAATTCTCTATCCAAAATTTAGACACTGAGCAGAGACAGATGATTTCATAGGAATGAAGAGAATTGAGGCCTGTGGGATTGGTTTAGGAAAGTGCCACTGTGATTCTTATTGGTGGGCCATTAATGAGGGACCTAGTAACTTTGTCCTGCTGATAATAAATTAATTAGTTCTCTATCCCAGTAGTGTTGGCTCAAAACTAATTTCTGTTTCCTACATTCGTATGACTTGTACTCAATCCTGTTATTATTTTCTAAGTGCCATGGTTTCACTCCTTAACATTTTGCCTGCTGCTGACAGAAGGCCAGCTGACCTGTTGTTCCTTGTGTCTCTTGCCCTCCTTTCTTAACTAATGAGTTAACATTTGCTGCTTTCTGATCTGTGGGAATTATTTTCAAATCTCTTCAGAGGTACAAGATAACAACTAGCCATTAACTCGGTCCGTAGTGGCTACCTTGAAAACTGTAGGTTGCAGGTCACCTGTGATTTATCACCTTTTAGTCTGTTACTTTGTAATTCTAGTTTAAAAAAATAAATTTATAAGATCATAAGATATAGGAGCAAATTAGTCCAATCATATCTATTCTGCCATTCCATCATGGCTGATGTATTATCCCTCTCAACCCCATTCTCCTGCCTTGTCCCTGTAACGCAAGACACCCTCACCCTGACTAATCAAGAACCTAGCAACCTCCACTTTAAATTTACCAAATTATTTGGCCTCCACAGATGTCTGGCAATGAATTCCATAGATTCACCATCCTCTGACTAAAGAAATTCTTCCTTATCTCTGTTCTAAAGGGAAGTCCTTGTATTCTGAGCCTGTGCCCTATGGTCCTAAACTTACCCCACTGTAGGAAACATCCTTTCCACATCCACTGTATCTAGGTCTTTCAGTATTTGATAGGTTGCAATGAGATCCCCACACCCAAACCTTCTAAACTCCAATGAGTACAGGTATGCCTTTGAGCTGATCAATTTTAAACCTGGAGTTCTCCACTATTTCCGAGAGATTTCCTGAGATAAACTTGCTGGGTTGTATGTTAGCTCCAAGGAGGGCCTTGGTTGTCAACCATGCCTGTTATGTTTGTGAGGGAGCCTGTGGGTTTTTGGTTATGGTAAGGAAGGAACTGAAACTTTGCTGAACAAGCTAGTCTGATTCATTCGTACTCCTTTAGAAGCCCTGAGTTGCTTCTGAAGTTGCCTGGTATGGATGCACCAATGCCTTTGAACAGAAAATCCTGCACAAAAAAGTAGTGGATACAGGCCAGTCCATCGTGGGAAAAGCTGTCCACGCCATTGAGCGCGTCTACTGTATATATGAATCTCTGTCACAGGAAAACAGCATCTGTCAGCAGGAACCCCCACCATCCAGGTTCTCTCTTCTCAATGCTTCCATCTGGCAGGAGATATAGGAGCCTCAGGACTCACACCACCAAGTTCAGGAACGGTTATTACCCCTCAACCATCAGTCTCTTGAACCAGAAGGGATAATTTCACTCAACTAAACCCTCCCCGTCACTGAAATATTCCCACAACCTCTGGACTGACTATCAAGGACTCTTCATCTCATTTTCTCAATATTTATTCTTATTATTTATTATTATTATTATTATTATCTTTTCTCTCTTGGTATTGGTAGTTTGTTGTCTGTTGCACACTGGTTGTCTTTGTCACGTGCTGTTTTTTATTGATTCTGTTCTGTTTCTTTGTATTCACTGTGAATGCCTGCAAGAAAATGAATCTTAGGGTAGTATATGTACCTTGATACTTTGAAGTTCGTGTGATTCATTTTATGATGTTTGGGAACTTCCTGCTGCATTGTAAAGTATAACCAGTTGGGATTTTGATTAGAGTTGGGATCAGATGTCTGGACAGGAAGTTCTTCACACCCCTTCCCTTTGCCATGTCAGATTGCTGTACCTGGATTCAGTAGGTGATCAGTAGTGAAACCTCCTGTGACATGCGTATTCTCAACTGGGATTGCTGGAGGGATTGAATTAATTTAAGTTCTTTTAGTTCCCTGTCGGTGTCCAATTACCAAGCAAGTTGTGCCGTTAGTGAGAATGTCAGTTAGATGGTTAATACAGATGAGCTCATGTTCTAATCATTGGCGTTGTATTTTCTCTTAGGATAATATTTAAAAGCTAAATATTCTAAAGCCACATCAGATGGATTGGCTCATTTTCACTTGCGTTGCCTGCAGTTATATTGGAACCGGTCCATTGAGTAATGTAATGCACCATTTAATTGCTCTACCTCATTGGCAATAGTTCTGCCAATTGTCTCTCCTTCCTCACACTGAGAGTAACACCACACCTAAGCTGTCATGCCAGTGACAGTCTGTGTGCTTAGTTAGTAGAGAAGTAGTGGTTTGCACATGTCCATAGTTGAACTGCTGGCAAGGTGTCTTGATGGTGAATAAGGTCAGAAATGCTGACACCTCTTTCTCTGAGGCTAAGTTTGTGATTTAATCAATGTCACTGTAACTAGTGAAAAGCTTGTGAGACGTTGTTTGTCAGTAATGCATCCCCACAATGAGGCAGTACAGAGATAAACAGGATTGCAAGTGTTGTGGAATCTAGTACAAAACCAATGCTGGAAGAACTCAGCTGGCTGAGCAGCATCTGTGCACGTTGACACTTTGGCACTTCAGGTTGAGACTTTCCATCAGTACTGAGAGGGAACAGGAGAGATTTTCAGTATGTAGTGAGGCCGATTGACAGGTGATAGGAGGAACCACTTGGGATCACCACCCAAAGTTGAAAACCCAATTTACCTGAAACCCAATTTCGGGCGACCCACATCTCGGGTGCTGTCCTCCCACCCTCAGCTAATCCAGCTAGTTTCATAGAACATAGAAATTTATAGCACGTTACAGGCCCTTCAGCCCACGATGTTGTGCCGACCATGTAACCTGCTCAAGAGTTTCCTAGAATTTCCCTAGTGTATAGCCCTCTTTTTCTAAGCTCCATGTACCTATTTAAGAGGCTCTTAAATGACCCTATTGTTTCCTTCTCCATTTGTTCCTCTCTCCCATCCCTTCCCTGGCTGTACCCATTACCCACAAGTCTTGATCTTGCTGTTCCCCCACTCCCACTTAGGTATTTGTTCTTGGAGAAAGAACTAGTGAATAGTGTTAATGTGGTAACGGAACCACAGACAAAAGTAGGGATATGGCATGTAGAAACAGTGACACCAAGTTATAGCATGCACGCATTCTTGTAATTGACAATTGGATTTACTGGTAGACCTGTGGATAATCATTTCATTCTGTAATCAGGACCTAGTCTGTTACTTAATATCTCCCTGTTACCACCATTTTGTTAACAAAATGTAATTTTACTGGTAATCTCATCAACTGAGAACGTAAAAGCTGTACCAAATTCATGTTCCAGTAGATCAGCTGTAAATGGACTCCTGGTGCATGGCATTTTTTAATAAATTGCTCACTATTTCGAACACCAACTACGTGTGTTCTTTCAGTCTGCTCCTACAGTACTGGTGATCTTCCCTTTTCCCTCTTGGTCCCAATATAGGGTCTCAACCTTACACCTCTTGCCTCTGCAGACACTTCTTGGCCTACAAAGTTGTTGCAGTGTTTTGCGTTTGAGTTGTGTCACTGACTCCAGCTGTAACCTGACATGGAGCTCCATCTGTACTTGCCTACCTGTTCCATATGTCTGACTTGAGTAGGTTACCCTGTGGAAACATGGTTGAGGATTCAGGCTCCAGCTGATGTAAACCACCATCGTAAATCTCACAGAATTGCTTTGACAGCTGGCGGAACCACACCCGCAGCCTGAACCAAATGTAAAACAGCTTGAATGTTTGTGAATGTCTGAAATTTAAATTATTGACCTCCTCTTAAAAATATGCTTAAAATCCTTTAACTCAAGTCATTTCCAACAAAATGTACCTTATTTGAAGTGTGGGCGGCACTGAAGTGTGATGGTTAATGTAACTCTTTACTGTGCCCTCTATAAAATCGGGGTTCAGTTTCCACTGCTGTTTACAAAGATTTTGTATGTTCTCCCCATGACCGCAAGGGTTTCCTCTGGGTGCTTCCACATTCCAAAGACGTATGGGATAGGGTTAGTGAGTTGTGGGACATGCTGTGTTGGTGCCAGAAGCATGTTGACACTTGCAAGCTGTTCTCAGCACATCCTCAGACTGTGTTGGTCGTTGATACAAGTAGCACATTTCTGTGTGTTTTAATGTAATGTGACAAATAAAGCTGTTCTGTATCTTTGTGCCCTTGTCTTATTCAAGTGAGGGGAGTCAATGAACTGTGCCAGGTGTAACCGAGTCATGTTTCAGCAGAGTTTCCAGTATAAACTGGTCTATTATTGTCACGTACAGTAAAGAACTTGTCTTGCTGGGCTGGCATGGTACTGGAGCAGTTAGCGTCTTGCTGTTGCTGCGCCAGTGACCGTGGTTCAGTTCTGCCGCTGTCCATAAAGAGTTTTTATTTCTCCCAGTGCTGCTGGGTTTCCTCTGGGCGCCCCGTTCCCTCGCACATTCCAAAGATGTATGGGTTAGGGTGAGTAAGCTGTGGGAATGCTACACCCAGGAACGTTGCAGTCGCTTTACAGCACCAGCGATCATGGATCGCGGAGCAGTTCCCGTTAGTAATGAGTCTGCACATTCTCCTTGTGACTGCGTGGGTTTCGTCCAGGTGCTCTGCTAAACGCAAGGTCATAATGAGGTGCATTATGAGGTCAAGTGCGGTGCTGGGCAATCAATAGTGTAGAGATTTGGGATGTCTGCATTCACATGCACTTGCAAGGGAGCCCTGATATACCTGGCTTTGCACAACTTTTCTGAGAAAATTTCAGCTGTTTTGGGAGATGTTCGACTTTGAGTGGGGAACTTGGGCACAGTAATATTAGGTTTGTCAGCATGAGATGAGTAAAAGGAATCACTGCTCCATTCCCCCTCTGTCCTTTCAGTGGTCTCTCTGTACAGGGCCAGTTTTATCCGTTGGCTCCATGGCCACCAAGATCACTTCTTTCACCACATGCGTTTGCAGTCAGCATTCAGGGCTGGATTTCAGTGTGCTTTTTACAGCTTTGACCACTGCATATGGAAATATTTAATTGCTGTAGGTAGGCATGAAATCTGAAGTCTCGAGCAGTTGTTTGAAAGTGTTTTGTGTGTGTTCCTGGCATTGTGTCACCTGTGACTGGGAAGATGAATGTGGTTTACCCTGAGGATTGTTGAGCGTGAGTGTGTTGTAACAATTGTCTGCCTCGGAAGGAGCAGCAGAAGTCACTGATGGAGATGTGTTTTGAAGTTGATGCTGGGTTTATGATTTTTCAATGAGCTTTTTTTTCTGCTTATGTGGCACTCACTGTGGCCTGCACTTGATGGCGTAGAACATTACTGTACAATACAGGTCTTTTGGCCCAAAATGTTGTGCCAACCTTTTAACTTACTCTAAGATCAATCTAACTCTTCACTCCTACATAGCCCTCCATTTTTCTGGGCCAATCTAAGAGTCTCTTAAATGCCCCTAATATTAGTGTCTCTACCACCACCCCTGGTAGCACATCTCTTGCACCCATCACTCTCTGTGTACATTAAAAAAAAACTAACCCCTGACATCCCCCCTGCCTCCCACCGTAGTTTCCAACAATCACCTTAAAATTCTGCTCCCTCGTATTAGCCATTTCCACCCTGGTAAAAGTCTCTGGCTGCCCACACAAACTATGCCTCCTATCATCTTGTACACCTCTATCAGGTTTCCACTCATTCTCTTTTGCTCCAAAGAGAAAAACCCTGCCTCGGTCAACCTCTCTTTATAAGATATGCTTTCTAATCCAGGCAGCATCCTGGTAAATCCTCTCTGCACCCTCTCAGAAGGGACTCAGCTTTCTGAAGTGAATAGAGCTGACTAGGGTGACTTGGTTCTTTCATATGTAAACCCTCATGGGTGATGCTGGAAATTCCATGCTCATGACAATATTTTGTTTCCCGTACCAGCTCAATTTGGTTCCCTTACACGTAACATTTTGCCCAGTTTTAACTAAGCAGGCAGAATCCTGTTACTCACTTCAGTCAGATACATGGAGAAGGGGATTTTTTAATGATAAGCTGTTTATTACTTTGAATTTGATTATCAAGAAGTTATAACTTGAGGTTAACCTTTTCCTGGTCTCCTCATGGCAATTATTCATTGTAACAGTTGGATGTTAAGTGCAGTGCAGTGTCACAGTTATTATCCCTGAACTGTCAGGCCCTTGAACCAGAGGGGATAACTTCACTTGCCTCATCACTGAACTGTTCTCACTTTCAAGGGCCCTACATCTTATGTTCTCCATATTTATTGTTTATCGATTTATTATTATTATTATAAGTTTATTTATTCTTGTTCTGGTATTTGCACAGTTTGTTGTCTGTTGTACATTGGTTGTTTATCCATCTTGTCATTCATTAATTCTATTGTGTTTCTTTGTATTTACTGAAAATGAACCTCAGGGTAGTATATGGTGGCATATATGTACTTTGAACTTTGAATGTTAGTCTCCCTTGATTTGTCCATTGCTCTTAGAATGAAGTAGACTCCATACTTGGGAGGCCTTGCTGCTGCCATTTTTGTACCAATGTAGATGATGAAATCTTGGATCTTTTGGAAAGAGTGTTGATGTTGTTATAATTTATATCAGCAGTGTGTGAGATCAAAGACCACCAACTGGTTAGTGATATTGTCAAGGGGTTAATGATTTATTCAGTGAAAAACTGGTGTACGTGCAACACTCACTGCAGTCCAAAATAAAAAAAAACACAGATAAATGTATCTTGTCTCTTGGTGGTTGTTTGAGAGAAGCTCGTGTGAGAACAGTACTTGTTGGTATGAACTTTCTGTGGTTTGACCGGGGCTAACTTCACCTCAATCGAAACTGGAAAAACTAACAAGTACTTTCCCATCTCTATTCTCCATCTTGTTAAACTGCTTCAAGTTCAAAGTTCAAAGTAAATTTATTATTGAAGTGCATATTTGTCACCATATACTACCCTGAGATTCATTTTCTTGTGGGCATACTCTTTAAATACAAAGAAACACAATAGAATCAATGAAAGACAACACCCATCAGGCTGAAAAACACCCAGTATGCAAAAGACAAATTGTGCAAATACAAAAGAGGAAAAAAAGTAATAAAGATCAAGAAAATGAGTTGAAGAATTCTTGAAAGGGAGTCCATAGTTTTTGCGAACAGTTCAGTGATGGGGCAAGTAAATTTGAGTGAAGTTATCCCCTCTGGTTCAAGAGCCTGATGGTTGAGGGCTGTTGGGCTAGAACCTGAAACTTTCTGCAGACTAATAGTGTGATCACTTGAGTATATCTGGCAGTCATGCTAGTAATTCCACTTCAGCAGTAAGACTTTGTCAACCATATCGTGCCTGAGTGCAGAGAGCGTTTTACTGTGTTCAGCCTAGGTGGTCTCTGCCTTGGTGGCTCTGATAAGACAGTGCACAGGCAGCTTTTCTGTCCCTGAAAGTGGCTACACAGGTTGGTAGAATGGTTAAGAAGGCATATGGCATGTTTGCCTTCATTAGTTGAGACATCGAGTTTACATCGCTGGTTATCAACTAGAGCTCAAGAAAAGCAGCTAAGATCTCTGCAAAGCTATCAAGGCTGCGAAACAACAATATAGGGACAAGATTGAGTCAAGATTCACAACGAAAAGCACATGTGACTTGTGGTGAGGGCTGCAAACCATCACAGACTTCAACGCCAAACGTTGTGGTGCTGCCAACATCGTGGCTTCTCTCCCAGATGAGCTCAATCGCCTTTACACTCGGTTAATGTTGCTAACTCTGAGCCTCCGAGGAAAGCCACTGCTACAACCTGCAAGCTGGTCATCTCTGAGGCTGAGGTACGTAGATGTTTCCATCGAGGGGACAGTCACAAGGCTGCGGGACTGGACGCCATCCCAGGGCGAGTACTCAGGATGTGCACAGCACAACTGGCAGGTGTATTTACTGACATTTTTAATCTCTTCCCTCTCCCAGTGTAGAGTGTCCTCCTGCTTCAAATTATCCACCATTGTCCCTGTACCAAAAAAGACCAAGGTAACATGCCTGAAGGACTAGTGTCCTGTCACACTCACCTCAATAATAAGCAAATGCTTTGAGAGGCTGGTCAATGATCACATCTCCAGCAAGCTACCACCCACACTGGACCCCCTGCAATTTGCCGACCGACATAACAGATCGACAGACGACGCAATAGCCACTGCTCTACACACCGTCCTTACACATCTGGAGAAGAAGGATGCTCATGTGAGAATGCTGTTCTTGGACTACAGTTCAGCATTCAACACCATAGTTCCATCCAAGCTCGACAAGAAGCTCGGAGACCTTGGCCTTGACCCTGCCTTGTGCAGCTGGATCTTGGACTTCCTGTCAGATTGGCAGCAAGTTGTAAGAGTGGGCTCCCTCATCTCCACCCCTCTGACACTCAACACAAGAGCCCCTCAGGGCTGCGTACTGAGTCCCCTCCTTTACTCCCTGTGTACCCATGACTCTGTCGCCACCCACAGCTCCAATCTGCTAATTAAATTTGCCGATGACACTACACTGATTGGCTTAATCTCAAACAATAACGAGGTGGCCAACAGGAAAGTCATCTCTCTGACACAGTGGTGTCAAGAAAACAATCCCTCCTTCAATGTCGCAAAAACAAAGGAGCTGGTTGTGGATTACAGGAGGAATGGAGATGGGCTAACCCCTATTGACATCAATGGATCTGTGTTTGAGAGAGTAAACGGCTTTAAGTTCCTCAGCATCCACATCACCAAGGACCTCAAGTGGTCTGTACGCAACAGTGCCTCTTTCACCTCAGACGGTTGAGTAAGTTTGGTATGGGCCCCCAAATTCGAAGAACTTTCTACAGGGGCACAATTGAGAGCATCCTGACTGGCTGCATCACTGCCTGGTATGGGAACTGTACCTCCCTTAATCACAGGACTCAAGAGAGTGGTGTGGACAGCCCAGCGCATCTGTAGATGTGAACTTCCCATGATCCAGGACATTCACTAGAACAGGTGTGTAAAAAAGGCCCATAGGAGTATTGGGGACCCAAGTCACCCCAACCACAATCTATTCCAGCTGCTACCATCTGGGAAGCGGTACTGCAGCATAAAAACCAGGACCAACAGGCTCTGGGGCAGCTTCTTCCACCAGGCCATCAGACTGATGAACTCATGCTGATTTGAAGAAGAAGAATTACATTGTTCTATTTATTATAAATTATTATAAATTACTATGATTGCACATGGCACATTTAGTTGGAGATGTAACGTAAAGGTTTTTACTCAGTATGTGAAGAATGTAAGAAATAAAGTCTATTCAATTCATTGAGTTGAAAAGTCAGGAAGTTATGTTGCAGCTTCATGAAACTCGAGTTAGGCTGCATCTGGTGTATTGCATACATTTCTGGTCTCCTCATTATAGGAAGGAAGTTGAGGCTTTGGAGAGGATGCAGAAGAGGTTTACCCAGGACGCTGCCTGGATTACAGGGCATGTGCTGTAATGGGAGGTTGGACAAAGTTAGATTGTTTTCTGCGTAGTGGTGGAGGCCGAGGGGAGATCTGATAGAAGTATATAAGATTATGAGAGGCATAGAGTAGACAGACAGTATCCTTTTCCCAGGATTGGCATGTCTATAATACCAGAGGGCTTGCATTTAAGGTGAGAGGGGGCAACTTCAAAGGAGATGTGAGGGGCAAGTTTCTTCCACAGAGAGTGGCGGGTATCTGGAATGTGCTGCCTGGTGTGGTGGTAGAGGCAGATACATCGGGGCTTCAAAGAAACATTTAAATAGGCACATGAATGTGAGGAAAATGGACATTGTGTAGGCAGAAAGGAATTGTTTAGTTAGACATTTAATTAGTTTGCACAACATTGTGGGCCAAAGGGCCTGTTCCTAGGCTGTATGTTCTGTGTTCTACTTCTTCTTGCTTATTTGCCTACTTTTATTGTTTGCACGACTTTTTGCCCCTGCACAATGGGTGATTGATGCTCTCTTTCTTAATGGGTTCTATTGGTTTTTTGTTTTGTGGTTGCCTGTAAGGAGATGAATTTAGGGTTGTATACTGCATACATACATTGATAAGGAATGTACTTTGAACTTTGAATCTTTTTCTATATTCTATATTCTTATCGAACTAGCGTTGTCCCTGCTGTGGGAGAAGGTGACCCGTAATGTAGTGGGAGGCTTCCTGCATATCTAATCAATTTAAATTTAAAGTAATATTATTTTAAACAGCAAGCAGTTAAATTAAAACATATAAATAGAGCACTATAGCACAGTACAGGCCCTTCAGCTCATGATGTGTCGACCTTTTAGTCTACTTTTAAGACCAATCTAACCCATCCATCCTACATAGCCCTCTGTTTTTCTATCACCCATGTGCCTATCCATGAGTCTCTTAAATGCCCCTAATGTGTCTGCCTCTACCACCAACCCGGCAGCACGTTCCACACACTCACCACTCTGTGTGTAAAATAAACCACCCCTACCTCTGACATCCCTTCTATACTTTTCCTACTATAACCTTGACATTGTACCCCCTTGTATTAGCCATTTCCACCAAGGGGAAAATGTTTCTGGTTGTCCACTTGATCTATGCCTCTTATAATCTTGTACATCACTATCAGGTCACCTCTCGTCCTTCGCTTCACAGAGAAAAGCCCTAGCTTGCTGAGTGTGTTGTTGTGTATGTTGCTCTAGACTTCCAGCGTCTGCTGAATCTCTTGTGATTAAAATTAAAACACTATGCTCCTTATTCAGGATGGGCCTTGACCTCTGTGGCAACAATGGTCTTGGGCCTCCAGTAAGCCAATTGCTACTGCGTGCTCTGCATGCAGAATGCTGGATAAACTGGGCAAATCAGGCAGCATTGATGGCGGGGAATAACTGTTGACTCTTCACACTGAGACCCTTCCTCAGTTCCGTTGAATCCCAATGGTGGGTCTTGGCCCAAAATATTGACTGTGTATTCACCTCCATATATGCTGCCTGGCCTGCTAAGTACCTCCGAGAGTTTGTGTGTTACTCAAGATTTCCAGCATCTGCAGGATCTCTTATGTTTATGATTTGCTACTGCATGCTGAGTGTCCAGGGATACTTGGGTCAAATGCTGCTGTTCCTGCTCTGGGAATGAGTGATGGGACAGTGTGCAGCGGTTTTCCTCTGTGTCCAACAGCTGCTATCTCTGACCTGGGATTGTGTGATGGGGCAGTGTATCTAGGCAGATACTTTATTGATTCCAAAGGAAATTAGTGTCGCAGTAGCATTACAAGTGCACAGATAAACAAATATACCAATATTAGAAGAGAAGTAAGAAAAAATAAAAAATAAGTTACCATAAGCAATCAAACAGGAGGGAGTCATCACTTCCCTGGCTATAGGTTGACTCATTATAGAACCTAATGGCCGAGGGTAAGAATGACCTCATATGGCCCTCTTTGGATCAGAGCAGTTGTTCTAGTCTTTTACTAAAATTGCGCCTCTGTTCAGCCAAAGGGGCAAGCGGAGGGTGAAAAACATTGTGCAGCCCCTGTGTTGGTGCCCACTCAAGTCTGGTCATTTAGGTGCACCCCTAGGTATTTGTCGTCTTCACCATATCCATGTTCTTATAGAGAGCAGTGCTGGCTTAGTCTTTCTGAAGTCCATCACCATCTCCTTTGTCTTACTGAGGCTGAGCTGCAGATGATTCAGCTTTCACCATCTGACGAAGTCCTCCACCAGGGCCTGTATTCATCCTGCCACCCTCCCTTTGTACACCCAGCTATTGCTGAGAACTGATGGGCCGCACTGTGGCTCGTACAGTGCTGCAGGACTTGTGTTCAGTCCTGCATTGTACTGCTATCTGATTGGAGTTTTCATGTTCCTTCTGTGACCACACGTGTTTCCTCTGAGAACTTCAGTTTCTGCTTTCATCCTAAAAAAAAGCAGGGTGGGCAGGTTGCTTGACCACTGTAACTCACCACTGGGGGTGTTGATGTGGGGAGAGTGAAAAATGAGTTGGTGTTGTTGGGTGGTATGAGAGGTGAAGAATTTGTTTCCAAGCTGTGACTCTGCAGCGGTTTATTCTGTTACAAACCCGTGCTGTCCTTGCCCTGGGAGTGTATGATAGCAGAGTATGGAAGGAGATGTACTCGGTCTGACGTGGACTTGTCATCTTGAATCCGGTTGACAAGACTTCACTGCATCACTCATCACCTCGGTTAAAATGGAAATAATTATTAAAAAAAATTAAAAGATTTGTATTTGTATTTGTTAAACAGCCAGGAACTTGTGTTGCAAGTTTATAAAATTCTGGTTAAGTCACAACTGCAGTTTTGCATTTGGCTCTGGTTACCCCATTATTGGAAGGGTGTGGAGGTTTTGGAAAGGGTGCAGAAGAGGTTTCCCAGGATGAGAGGGCCTCAGCTATAACGAGAGGTCAGACAACCTAGTGCAGTTTTCCCTGGCACAGCGAAGCTCGAGAGGGCACAACACTGGTGCTCCACAAAATGCCTCATGTCATGAGTGTAGAGGAGGCCAAACACAGCACTGAATGCTGTAAGGGCAGGTAGTGCACCTCCGACAGTGGCAGGGGGTTGGAGGGAGGGGTGGGTAGGATGTGTGAGACAGGGAGTCCTGAAGAGAGTGGTCCCTGCAGGAAGTGGGAGAAGAGGGGAAGATGCGACCAGCGGTGGGATCTGGCAGATGGTGATGTACTGGATATGGATTTTGGTGGGGTGAAAGGTGAGGGTCAGGGGAACTTTATTGGTGTTCTGCCTGGGGAGTGGGTTGGTTCAGAGCAGATGTGCAAGAAACAGGAAATGCATGCAAAGGCTCCATCAACTATGGCAGAGGGTCAGGCATGTACTGGGACGAGAAAGACATTTCAGAAGCCAGTGTTCATCATTTGATATCCTGAGCAGCTGTCACTGCTATTTCAGATTCATTTTATTACATATATATTGAAGCATACGGTGAAATGTGTCGTCTGCGTTAACAACCATCACAAAGTAGGGATATGCTGGAGTGTTGCCACACCAACATAGCATGCCTGCAATGCTCTTTCAGAACAGCACAGAACACAACAGTGAAACAAGCCCCTTTTTTTCTTGCTCTCTCTTTGTCTCTCTCTCACTCACTCCCATTATTGAGTTAATACCCGCCAAGATTCTGAGCTTGCTCATTTGGTAATCTGTGCTAGCAAGTGAAGGCTGCCATCTGGTTAGTTCACTCATATCCTTGTCACCTCTTTCGTCTCTTTCGCATTGGCAGTGTTGGATCAGTAGGTGGCTGTTTTTCTCAATGTCGTTTGTGGATAAGTCCAGGCTCATTGGCGGAGAGGAAGTGCTTTATGTTGTAATGACTTGACTGGTGTCACATTCAGGCTGGGTTCGTGCACTTTGTGACCTCGGTCACTCAAACCACTACTGAAGTGGTAGATCACCACGATTCATTTTAAGAAGTGCTGCTGGTTTCCAGTGTACTTGTTTTGCTGTCGTCGGCCAGTGTGTGCCAGGTTGGTTAAACACAAAACCACATACGAGTAGTAAATGTGTCGCAGCGACGTGACAAGATCCGTGTAGCTGTGCCGAGGCTGCAGGTTCGAGCAGCTCATGAGGTAGTTCACCACCTACCTTTGCTCACCCTCCTTATTATGTTGATCACTAAATGGAAGCCTGCGTGATTTCTCCCCCTCCTCTGTTACATCCGTTACTTGAAGGTTATATTTAAATGTAAACTTGTTTGAGTATGTGTATTGGGGGCTATTTTTTAATTTCATGTTTGGGTGTTGTCCTGTCCCTTCCCTCCACCCTGTGCTAAGCGGAACTCTGTCAGGGTACTGAAGGAACTGAAGCTGCCTCGTATCACCCGAAGTTTCCGAATTTACATGTCCTGCTCCGTGAGAAGTCACTGCTTTTCTCGGCTGTTGTGGGGGCTGAGAGGTTCTGTGAGAAAGTTTGGTGCTGAGAAGCACAGCCTACCGCCCGAGCAGGTGGATGTTGCTGGCTGATGGATAAACTACAAAAGGGTGGAAAGCCGAGGGACAAACTGGTTTTTCCATGACATGACCTCTCTCTCTGACCTCTGATGAAAGATGTCTGGTGGCTGGAGAGATCTGTGCTCAGTTGGAAACAAATGCCCCTCTGGTCCTATTTGCATATGGCCAGACTTCACAAAGAGTGTTGCTAGACTATGCAGCTTCGATTGCGGGGGTGGAGATTGCAGTTTAGCAGAGAGCAATGCTCACTCTCCTCCCCTTTCCGTTACCCCTCTCTCTGCCTCCTTGCAGGGACTGCATTCCTGCCAGTCTGTTGCCCATGCAGAACAATCCGTGAATATTTTACACTCTCTTTGCATTAATTTATTTTTATCTTTCTCTTTGTAACATAGTCGTGTTTATATGTATTGCAGTTTACTGCTGTCACAAAACAACACATTTCACAGCGTACGTCAGTGATATAAACCTGGTTCTGATGAGGTGCTTTTTCTGCTGGCCCAGCACAGCTGAATGGATCCTGTTCTTTGGTGGACAGGAAGAATCTACAACGTGGTGAACTCAGCTGAGTATATCATTGGGACCAGCCTACCTGCCATCAAAGACATGTATCGAGAGAGGTGCTCGAAGAGGGCCTGCAACGTCACCTTGCTCATGGACTGTTTGCCTCACTCCCACTAGGGAGGAGGCTACATAGCATCTATGCCAGGACCACCAGACTCAAAAAACTGATACTTTCCCTAAGCAGTGAGGCTGATCAACACCTCCACCCACTATCCCACTCCTCCAACCACCACTACTTTATCATTTCCTGTCAGTCACCTTGTGTACAGACACTGTACCTGGTGTCACTTTATGGACAGACAATCAATGCATTAAGCTATCTCATACATTGATATTTATGTGTTTTTTAATTAATGCTGTTTTCTTTATCTTATTTTTATTTTGTGCTGCAACAGATCCAGAGTAACAATTATTTTGTTCTCATTTACACTTGTGGACTGGAAATGATATTAAACTGTCTTAAATCTTGAATGAATGCAGCCATATCGGTCTGTATGGCTAGTGACTGTCTGTGTTCCTGTCCTCTGTCAGGGCCTATTGGTCTGTATGGCTACTGACTGTGTACCCGTCCTCTCTGTCAGGGCTTTGAACGGAGAGCATCTGAGTTTTATTTTCTCACTCTTGGAATGTTGAGTGACGTATTTTTGGAATTGCTTCTTGCTTGGGTATGATGGAAAACATTTGGGGTGTCCACCACAGTAACTATTTTGCTTTGCTCTGTTTTGAACAGTGGAATTTAAAGTTTGAAGTTCTGATCTATTCCCGGTGAGACATTTAACGTTTAAACAGCCCACATTAGTATTCTTCCTCAGATGATAACATGGTAACAAGTAATGCTGTGATATGATAAGGAGCTCTGGTTCAGAGCATTGCTGCTTGGGCCTGGGCCTGCATTAGTGGCATCGGAGGTGACTACTGACTCTTGTGTCATTGAATTTTTATAATGTGGAGGCTGTGTATAAATGTTCTCCCAAACAGTGTGGCCACGCTAGGCTGAGAGTATGGGAACTTTGCTAACCCTGGGTTAGTGCATCCTGTGACAGCTGTAATGTCGTGATTTGATTCTGGCCACTGTCTGTAAGGAGTTTGTACATTCTCCCCATGAACATGCGGGTTTCCTCTGGGTGCTCCGAATTCCTCCCACTTTCCAAGGATGTACCAGTTACAGTTAGTGAATTGTGGCCATGCTATGTTGGAGTTGGAAGCGTGATGACACTTGCAGGCTGGCCCCCGCACAATCTTCGCCGATTTGATTTGATGCAAACGATGCATTTCATTCTATGTTTTGATGTACATTGGATAAATAAACCTAATATTTCTTCAGTCTTTTGCATTGAGTTAAGCAAATGGTGAGAATGCTTTCCCTCTGGATGTCTGCTGTGTCTTAATGGAACACAGAATCTTGCTTGTGACGAGGTAATGGTGAAGCAAGGGAACGTATATGCCCTCAGTTACACATCTGTACCCTCACTGCCTATCCCCTTAACTCTACCCTCAACACATCTGTCAAGATTCAACATTGTTCAATGTCATTTTCAGTACACAAGTGTAAAGGACAACAAAATAATTGTTACTCTGGATCTGATGCAGCACAAAAGCACAATAATAATAATAAACAATAAATATAAATATGTAAGAATATGTAAGAATTCCTTACAGACAGAAACAGGTGAATTGATTATGGGGAGCAAGGACATGGCAGACCAATTGAATAATTACTTTGGTTCTGTCTTCACTAAGGAGGACATAAATTATCTTCCGGAAATAGTAGGGGACAGAGGGTCCAGTGAGATGGAGGAACTGAGGGAAATACATGTCAGTAGGGAAGTGGTGTTAGGTAAATTGAAGGGATTAAAGGCAGATAAATCCCCAGGGCCAGATGGTCTGCATCCCGGAGTGCTTAAGGAAGTAGCCCAAGAAATGGTGGATGCAATAGTGATAATTTTTCAAAACTCTTTAGATTCTGGACTAGTTCCTGAGGATTGGAGGGTGGCTAATGTAACTCCACTTTTTAAAAAAGGAGGGAGAGAGAAACCAGGGAATTATAGACCGGTTAGCCTAACATCGGTGGTGGGGAAACTGTGAGAGTCAGTTATCAAAGATGTGATAACAGCACATTTGGAAAGCGGTGAAATCATCGGACAAAGTCAGCATGGATTTGTGAAAGGAAAATCATGTCTGACGAATCTCATAGAATTTTTTGAGGATGTAACTAGTCGAGCAGATAGGGGAGAACCAGTGGATGTGGTATATTTGGATTTTCAAAAGGCTTTTGACAAGGTCCCACACAGGAGATTAGTGTGCAAACTTAAAGCACACGGTATTGGGGGTAAGGTATTGATGTAGATAGAGAATTGGTTGGCAGACAAGAAGCAAAGAGTGGGAATAAACGGGACCTTTTCAGAATGGCAGGCAGTGACCAGTGGGGTACCGCAAGGCTCAGTGCTGGGACCCCAGTTGTTTACAATATATATTAATGACTTGGATGAGGGAATTAAATGCAGCATCTCCAAGTTTGCGGATGACACGAAGCTGGGCGGCAGTGTTAGCTGTGAGGAGGATGCTAAGAGGATGCAGGGTGACTTGGATAGGTTAGGTGAGTGGGCAATTTCATGGCAGATGCAATTTAATGTGGATAAATGTGAGATTATCCACTTTGGTGGCAAAAACAGGAAAACAGATTATTATCTGAATGGTGGCTGATTAGGAAAAGGGGAGGTGCAACGAGACCTGGATGTCATTATGCGCCAGTCACTGAAAGTGGGCATGCAGGTACAGCAGGCGGTGAAAAAGGCGAATGGTATGCTGGCATTTATAGCGAGAGGATTCGAGTACGGGAGCAGGGAGGTACTACTGCAGTTGTACAAGGCCTTGGTGAGACCACACCTGGAGTATTGTGTGCAGTTTTGGTCCCCTAATCTGAGGAAAGACATTCTTGCCATAGAGGGAGTACAAAGAAGGTTAACCAGATTGATTCCTGGGATGGCAGGACTTTCATATGATGAAAGACTGGATGAACTAGGCTTATACTCGTTGGAATTTAGAAGATTGAGGGGGGGATCTTATTGAAACGTATAAAATCCTAAAGGGATTGGACAGGCTAGACGCAGGAAGATTGTTCCCGATGTTGGGGAAGTCCAGAATGAGGGGTCACAGTTTGAGGATAAAGGGGAAGCCTTTTAGGACCGAGATTAGGAAAAAATTCCTCACACAGAGAGTGGGGAACTCTCTGCCACAGGAAACAGTTGAGGCCAGTTCATTGGCTATATTTAAGAGGGAGTTAGATATGGCCCTTGTGGCTAAAGGGATCAGGGGGTATGGAGGGAAGGCTGGTGCAGGGTTCTGAGTTGGATGATCAGCCATGATCATACTGAATGGCGGTGCAGGCTCGAAGGGCCAAATGACCTACTCCTGCACCTATTATCTATGTTTCTATGTAAGATAGCTTGTATACATAAATTATAGTATGCCTATAAAGTGACAGTAAGGAGTATGTGTAGGTAAAGTGACTCTGATAGTAAATGATAAAATACCTTTTTCCACAGTTGCTGCCTGGCCTGCTGTGTTCCTCCAGCATTTTGTGTGTGTTGCTTCGATTTCCAGCATCTGCAGACTTTCTGTTGTTTGTGAAATGATAAATTAGTGGTGGTTGGGGGTGTAGAGGGATGGGTTAGTGAACGGATGTGTTCATCAGCCTTACCACTTGGGGAAAGTAAATGTTTTTGAGTCTGGTGGTCCTGGCGTGGATGCTGTGTAGCCTTCTTTCTGCTGGGAGTGGGATAAACAGTCCATGAGCAGGGTGGGTGGGATACTTCAGCACCAAGGTTCCCTCTGATCTTGAGCTGTGCAATTTTTTCCTCAGTGATAACAACATGTGCACATTGAATAATGTCTTCAATAAAAACAGTATAAATAACCAGTTCTAAAATCTGCAGACAAATCATCACAAACTCCACGTTGTCAACACCGTCCAACCAGAAACCGGGAAAAGAAAATGCTGATTGTGTACGATTGTGAATTATACTTAACATGCCAACGAGATAGAGGGTGACAACCTTTTGTGTGTAGTTTAAATTCCTTTGTGCGCTAGTAGCAAAAGATCTGTGCACGCTCTCATCTTCGAGGGAACGTTGTACAGCAACTGTCTCAACAGTCAGATTGCAAATGTCCTAGGCTTTACGCGGTCATTCCCTTCTGTGCCACCCAGCGAGGGGGAAAGTCGGGGTAATTTTATAAGGAATGTTTCTATTATTATTATTAGGTTTAAGGTAAAACGACAAGAAGTTTGCAAAACACTGGAAGAATGCTTTCACTCAAATTGCCTGAAGGGGTGGTGGAGGCTCGTACTTTCACATCTTTTTAAGAGGTATCTAGACAAGCACTTCAGTTGCCATGACATAGAAGGCTGTAAACCATTTGCCAGTAAATGACAAGCAAGAGCAAATCCAAGCAACAAGTCCTGATGAAGGTTCATGGCCCGAAACGCCAACTCTTTTCCATAGGCGCTCCAGCATTTTGTGTGTGTTACCAGTAAATGAGACAGTGGGTCAAAATGGCCTTTTTGTGCTCTGAATCTCCTTTCCCCTTCAAAACCCACCCACCCAAACCTATCTGAGTATGGTGTTGAGATGATTGCACATATCATTTTTAAATGGTATTTATTTATTTTGAATGTCTCGGAAAATGGAATGAGAGCATCTGGTGATTTAGTTGTGTGATATGCGTTGAACAGACATTCCATTTTGTATTCTGACTTAACTGTATTTCTGGCCCTTTATGAGGTCATGATTTCTATGAGATATTTCATATTTTACTGTGATTTGGAATTAGCTGCACTGTCATTGATTCCCCTGCTGTCAAATGGGTTTCAAGGTCAGGGTATGCCTGGGGCTTCAGGTATGGGTGATTTCCAGCAGAGGGCGGTACTGAGCCTTGGCAGCAGCAGCAGGGCTAGGACTGTGACTCTGGGCACGTTTCGCCTCCAGGCATCTGTTCCTTGCCACTGAGCTGTGGTCATGCTGTCCTCTGCCTCTGATGTTGACTGCTGATAAAAACGCACTGCAACAAGATTAATTGTCTCTTTCTTTCTTTTTTTATTCCCTTCCCTTCTATCTTCTTCCCCAAAAAAAAGCTGAATAAAAGATTTATCCTGAATTTTCTTCATGCCCAAGGGAAGCTCTTCACCAAGATAGGGTAAGTGCAAAATACATTTTTTCTTTTGTATACTAAAGATGACATTTCAATGGTTCCTCAGAGGTTTTTGTTTCCTGCATAATGTTGAAATTAAATATTGTAATGCCAGCAGTTTCAACATGTTAAATAAGCTTGGCATTAACTCTTTTTGAGCTGCTTGATTTTGCGACTTTTTGAAATGAGGTTTTGGTTGTGGTATGGTGAGCTTATATCTGGCACGTTGCATATGGGCAGCACTACAAATTACTAGTTGGACATTCTGGCAGCATCCTGGGTGGCCAGTTATCTGTCCGTCTTTGTGCATCACAGTCTGGTGGTGCTGCGTTTGTCTACCGTAGAGGTGCAGGGCCCCGCACTGTTAGAATACTTCGAACAGCTGAAACACTGTTGGCTTTGGGAATGAAGCATGATCCATCTCTCATCCTTTTAAAATCACATCCTCCAGCAGTAATTTTATAGATGAAGATTAGATTAGCTTTATTTGTCACACGTACATTGAAACATACAGTGAACTGTTCTGGGGGTAGCCTGCAAGTGTTGCCATGCTTCTGGCCCAAATGTAGCATGCACAGAACTTACTAACCCTAACCCTAACCCATATGTCTTTAAGGTGTGGGAGGGAGCCAGGCACCCAGAGGAACCTACGTGGTCTTGGAGAGAACGTACAGACTCTTTATAGACAGTGGTGGGAATTGAACCTGGGTCGTTGGCAATGTAATAACCAGTTTTAGGATGTAACAAAACACATTGATGAAGGTAGAGCAGTGGATCTAGTGTATATAGATTTCACTAAAGCATTTCATAAGGTTCCCTATGCAAGGCTCATTCGGAAAGTAAGGAGGCATGGGATCCAAGGAGACCTTGCTTTGTGGATCCAGAATTGGCTTGCCCACAGTAGGAAAAGAGCGGTTGTAGACGGGTTATATTCTGTATGGAGGATGGTGACCAGTGGTGTTCTACAGGGATCTGTTTTGGGACCCCTCCTCTTTGTGATTTTTATAAATGACCTGGATGAAGAAGGTTAGTAAGCTTGCTGATGATAGAAAAGTTGGAGGTGGTGTGGATAGTCTGGAGGATTGACAGAGGTTACGATGGGACATCGAACGGATGCAGCACTAGGCTGAGAAGTAGCAGATGGAGTTCAACCCAGATAAGTGTGGTGTGAATTGGTAGGTCAAATTTGAAGACAGAATATAATATTAATGGTAAGACTCTTGGCAGTGTGGAGGATCAGTGAGATCTTGGAGTCTGTCCATAGGACACTCAAAGCTGCTGCACAGGTTGACAGTGTTGATATGTTTGCATTCATCAACTGTAGGATAGGGTTCGAGAGCTGGGAGGTAATGTTACAGATATATAAGACCTAAGTTAGACCCATGTGGAATACTGTGAGTTCTGGTCGCCCCAATACAGGAAGGATGTGGATACTATAGAGAGAGTGCAGGGGAGCTTTACAAGGATGTTGCCTGGATTGGTGAGTATGCCTTATGAGAATAGGTTGAGCGAACTTGGCCTTTTCTCCTTGGGTGATGGAGGATGAGGGGTGACCTGACAGAGGTGTATAAGAAGCTGAGAGGCATTGATCATGTGGATAGTCAGAGACTTTTTCCCATGGCTGAAATGGCTAACTTGAGAGGGCATAGTTTTAAGATGCTTGGAAGTAGGTACAAGGGGAATGTCATAGGTAAGTTTTTCACTCAGAGTGGTGGGTGCGTGGAATGCACTGCCAGTGATGTTGGTAGAAGTGGATACAATGGGGTCTTTTAAGGGACTCTTAGATAGGTACATGGAGCTTAGTAAAATGGAGGGCTATGCGATAGGGAAATTCTAGACAGTTTCTAGAGTAGGTTACATGGTTGGCACGATATTGTGGGCTGAAGGGCCAGTACTGTGCTATAGATTTCTATGTTCTGTGAGTTTGTTTCCTGTTTCTCTGTCTATCTTGGGGAGAGAGTGGCCTTATGCTGAGTTCTGTGCTTGAGCTGAAGTGTGATTTGAATGTGGCAGGCAGTAATTTTCTTCCCGTCACATGAGTTGACCTGAACATATGAGATTTGAATGTAGTGGGAATAACCAAAAGCAAGTTCCTTGCTGACTATTTGAAATAGTAAGTTTGGTTCTCATAAGTGGGAGGTGCAGAAATTGTTAAAAGTTTAGGATGGTCAGTCAGTGTCCTGAAGTATCTTAATGCTCAGCAACACAACCTTTTCCTTGGGCTTCACTGGGAGGAATGCTGGTGACTGGCACATTCCAGGCTACAGGAGGACATGCTGAGAGACACACTGAGGCCTGGTACCGCCACCGCCAGGCCAGTGTGGAGAAGGACCACAGCTGAGCGTTCTGCTGTTACTGGAGCAGGAGGGGCCAGGTTGGCCGAGGAAGCTCCTCAATGATTGTAGTAGGGTATCAGCCCAGGGGGCACAGAATGACAGCAGTGTTACTGAGGTACAGGAAGCATTGACCATGTACGCAAAGAATGTAAAAGCATTGCACAGCTTATTCTTGGAAACATGCTTTGGTTTTCGAGTTCATTAATATTCCTTTTCTTTCAAACAGTATTAACATACATCACATTTTTATTTGGCAATTTGTTGGTCATGGGAGAAGTATTCAAAGCAGTTTGA